>NC_057811.1:386953387-387284966 GCF_018294505.1 Triticum aestivum | reverse complement strand
TTTCGTCCGTTTTGCGGTACGCCACACCCCTCCCGATCAACAGGAGCCCCGTTTCGACCGTAGGAGGTCCGTTTCCTCCGTTTTGCGGTACACCACACCTCTCCCGATCAACAGGACCCCGTTCCGAACATAGGAGGTCCGTTTCCTCCGTTTTGCGGTACGCCAGGCCTCGTTTCCATCGCATGTCCGTCCAAGCCCTCCAGATGAACACGACCACGCATTCCGTTCCGACCCAGCCGGTTGGCTCCCACGCGTTCCGTTGCCTCCCGATGAACATGACGCATTCCGTTGCCTCCCCATGAACACGATGCATTCCGTTGCCTCCCCATGAACACGACGCATTCCGTTGCCTCCCCATGAACACGACGACGATGCTGTTTCTCCGTTCCGACCCAGCCATGTACACGAGCCCTGGCCGTACGTATGCGCGAGTAGGCGTTCGAGACCCCGCCCGTATGCATACATACGTGGCCGTATTTTCTTTCTTGCACCCTGGCCGCTGTACGTACGTGTACATGCTACGTGCGCGCCTCTACTACGACACGTGCGCGCCTCTACATCGACCAGTATGTACGTACACGTTCGCGACCAGAATGACAACGCTACGTACGCTTCAACCAGGTGGGTCCCGACTGTCAGGCACTTCCTTGCCTGAGAAGATGTAGCTGGTGGGTCCCAGCAGTCAGGGGGGCGAGCGAATCATTTTTTTTGCCCGGACGCACTTCCTTGCGTGCGAAGATGTAGCCGGTGGGTCCCAGCAGTCAGGGGGGCGAATCGTTTTTTTGCCCGGACGCACTTCCTTGCGTGCGAAGGTGTAGCTGGTGGGTCCCGGCAGTCAGGGGCGAATCGGTTTTTTTTGCCCGGACGCACTTCCTTGCGTGCGAAGATGAAGCTGGTGGGTCCCAGGAGTCAGGGGGAAATGTTTTTTCCGCGAAATACAGTGGCCCGTCCGGTGGGTCCCAGCTGTCAGATGGAGGAATCATTATTTTCCACGTAATAAGGAGGCACTTCCTTGCTGCGGCCGTGGACCCAGCTGTCAGCCTTTCCACGTATAGTCCACGTCCGATGAAAGTCGTTCCTTGACCACGTTGACCAGGCCGCGCCGAGAGCACCACGGCGGTGGACGACGGCGAGGCCTAGGAAGGGGACGACGCGGAGCCGGGGAAGACGCGGCAGTGGAAGCCCGCGCGGAGAGGAGTACGAGGGTTCACTGGTTCGGCTGCGGTGTGAGGCTGCCGTCGCCGCAGGGCCTGGCCAGCGGTGGGAATAGTAGGGGGCGGTGAGGCCTCCGCGGCAGCACAGCCGACCACGGGAGGTAGGAGCATGCGGCACGACCGGCGCTGCTTTGGGCGGCTGGAGCAAGAAGACCAGAGGTTGAAGAAGCACTACGGCCGTTGGATGGACATCGTACGGTCACTGGAGCTAGAATCGTTCATATTGACTAAGTTGACAAAGCCCTCCGTCCCCGTCAACTTAGTTGGCCCACAAGTCATCCTCCCACTATGGTGGGTCCCAGCTAGCAGGGGGTATTCATTTTTTTGTGCGTAATAAGGAGGCACTTCCTTGCGTGCAAAGATATAGCTGGTGGGTCCGACATGTCAGTGGGGGGAACGTTTTTTCGCCAAAAACAGAGGCCCTTCGGTGGGTCCCAACTGTGAGGTGGAGGAATCATTATTTTGCACGTACAGTCCACGACCGATGGATGTCGTTCGTTGACCACGTTGACCAGGCCGCGCCGAGAGCACCATGGCGGTGGACGACGGCGAGGCCTAGGAAGGGAACGACATGGAGCCGGAGAAGACTCGGCAATGGTTGCCCACGCGGTGGGGAGTACGAGGGTTTACTGGTCCGGCTGCCGTCGCTGGAAAATAACAGGAGGTGTGGGTGAGTAGAGGAATGGCCTGGCCAGCAATGAAGTAGGGTGGGGCGGTGCGGCCTGTGCGGCAGCACAGCCGGCCACGGGAGGTGGGAGCAGGCAGTCCCACCAGAGCTGGTTTGGGCGGCTGGAGCAAGAAGATCAGATATTGAAGAAGCAGCACGGCCGTTGGATTAACATCCAACGGTCACTGCTGCTAGAATCGTTTGTGGACTAAGTTGACAAAGCCAAAGTACACGTCAACCTAGTAGACCCACAAGTCAGCCTCCAAATCTATCCCAAACAGCATACAACCCGAAATTTCTAGCCAGATTCAAATTAATTTTAAATCTAAATATACCTTAATTTAAATTCAATGAAATTTTACCCGCACAAAAACAATGAAATTTAAAATATCAAAATCCGAAAGAAACAGTATTTTGGAACTAATTGCCTGTTTGCCGTATTTTTTCATTTTACAGCCCATTTATTATTACTTATAGCCCATTTTCTGGGCAAAATGCATCCCTCCTCGTCTTGAAAGATTTCCGGCCCAGCAGGGCGTAGAAAAGCAAGTAGGCCTACGTTGATTATTCTGCAAAAAACAAAATAGCTGGCTAGCCATTTTCAGAAAGGAAAAAAACAAACTGGGCTGGTCATGTGCTAAACATATGAAATAAAAGCCTGGGCTAGACGGGCCACGGGTCCCGCACAACCCAGTTGATACCCTTCTCCATCCCGAAAAAACAAAATTACTGCGCGCGCTGTTGGGTCCCTACTGTCATCCTCACCATGTACAGTCATCTCCTTATTCCTCTCGGTTGTTGACCATGTTGACAATACCGGAGGGCAGCGCCGCGGCGAGCGAACCAAGGCGGAGGACGATGGTGAGGCCTCGGACGGGAACGAACAGGAGCCGGGGAAGATCACAGCCAACCGTGGGAGGCGGGAGCAGGCGGTCCCGCCGGCGCTGGTTTGGCTTTGGCGGCTCGAGGAAGAAGAGACTGAAGAAACGCGACAGACGTTGAATGTCAATCCAACGGTCAAGGTTGGCACAATCGTTTGTTGACTAAGCGGACACCAAGTAGCATACTTTTTTATATATAGGAAGAAAATTGTTAGGAAAATGCGTTCATCTGTCGTCCTCCTCACAGGGAACGTTCGCCACATAAGTGACTAGCACCCTTGGTTTTCAACCGAGAGGTCTTGGGTTCGAGCCCCAGGAACTCTCAATTTTGTCCTCCTTCCTTCCTCGCAAAAAAAGGGAAAGAAAATCAAAGACTTGGGAAGGCGTACAGAACAAGCTAGTGTACCAGTAAAGAGACGTTGCCGAGTTTTAGAAAAAAGAAAGACGTTGCCGAGTTTTAGAAAAAAGAGACGTTGCCGAGTTTTAGAAAAAATAAGTTCCGTGGAGTTTCAGGTCATTCCGGGAACTTTTGTTTCTGCACATATATAACACCATGGCAATTCTGCTGAAAACAGCGTCAGTCCGGGTTAGTTCCATTCAAATCATGCAAGTTAGAGTCCAAAATAAGGGCAAAAGTGTTTGGAAAAGTAGATACGACGGAGACGTATCACGGCGCGCCGGTGGAGGGCTAGCATACTCCAATATTAGGTTGGCTCTATGTGATGTGGCAACTTCATATACTAACCGGATGCTGGCTATACTACTACGGTACTTACACTCCAAGAAGTGACTCGAAAACCATTCATAAATTGAGTCTATGACATGCATTTGCAACTGAAATGTACCATTCATTAAATAAAACAAGTCATCAACACACAACGACAACGAGGATACATGTTGGATTATAGATTATTTCCAACAAAACATTCTAGCAAATACTAAAGTTTTCATCACACAACAAATAACAAGCAATGAAATGAACTTCAACTCAACCAATCCTCAGCGTTGGAAACGCTTGCTTTGAACCATAGGTGCTCTGCGAAGGGCCAGCTATTGTTAATATCGAGAGCAACGCAGGACTGATCATCCAGGATGAAGCGGCATATATCAGGACCAGGGTAGGGAACCACCGAAATGTCCGAGGTATGGATACAGTTGCTTCTCATAAATGGTAGTAATGTTGTGTCAACAGCAGCTGGATCGCGTTTCACCATCATTGGATAGTTTGGTCCAAGGAAGAGCGAGTTTGCTCCAAGACTATTAATACTGAACCAGGGAGAAGGTGTTGGCGCTAGCACACTAGTATCCGTCCTGAATACCATGCAACGGGTGTTGGAATAGATCAGGAGAGGGCGACCATGGGAGACAACACCTGCTTCCTCAGTAGTAACAGTCTGAGTGCACTGTATACAGACAAGAAGAGGTGATCCATCGGAATTAGTTGCCAGGCGCCACTGAGTATATAAGTTCTGCTCCTCCTCATGCTCGTGATCATCACCATCGTCATCTCCCCCTTGCTTATAAATTTTTTCAAGTATAGGTGGTGGAATGTTCACGGGACCTTGGAAACACAAGAAGAAGGTTAATTAGTAAAGGGAAACTTGCTAACCCGCATGCATGTGGATGAAACAATTATAATTACGGTGGAAGACAAACGTACCGAAACTACGAGGATCCCATGCAAAAACAGTGCCACGAGTGGTCGCAGCAAACACAAGATCCTCGTATTCAATTGCATCACAGTACACATCCGTGTATAGAAACTGATTTTTGAGCAATATCCATCCAGTCGAACCACGAAGGACGGCAACAAGCTTGTCGAAGATAGCAATAACTTGATAGTTCTTGTAATTCCAATAGCGGTTGGGAACTCGACAAATTGCTATCTTCAGTAGACGACAGTCACCATGATCGTATTTGAACGTACGTAGATCATCTGTGTGCTCAACCTCAGGGCACCCGGAGATTTTTGGAAGTGGAATCCGCTGACGAGTGTACACATTCACAAGTTCCCACTCGCAATTGTACCCAATATAAACAACCCAATCTCCATTTGCGCTAGCCCAGGACTTACCCTTAAGCGATGGCATCTTGACATCACACGATATCATTATCAAGCGGCATCAACTTGCACAAGGCGAAGGCCTCCGTCGTCCGCGCCATGCGAACAGGCTTTATAGCGAAGAAGATAAGGGAGTATCAAACCGCTCCTGGACCCTTGGGTTCCTTGTAATGATGTTATTAGTTGAGTCGAGAATGGGCTTGAACGAACCTGCCATGCTAGCCGAGGTGATGACGTCACACCGATCAATGAGTTCCCCCACCACGTCATCTTTCAGATCGGGGCAAGAATAACGGGGTCGTTTCCGGCTTGTTCCCTCCATGGAGAAGACGATCAAAACAATGGCAGAAGGAAGGGTGAAGGCAAATGGAGGAGGGAGGAAGAGCGTGCGACAGCAGTTCCAAATCGAGAGGGAAAGGCGGAAGAGTCGGTGGACGGTTGCCAGTTTGCCACGGTACACGAAGAGGCGCCCCGGCCTACACGTCCTTTCAGAAATTGTACAAAAGGACTCGTCGTCGTCTCACTGACATGTTGGAACGGGACCACATGTCAACGAAACATGGTGTGTAATTTCTCGTGCAAAATGCGATCTGGCCGCGTTGGCCCGAGGTGCCGCATTAGTTATCGACTTTATTTTTTTAATGGCGTGCCGTTCAGTTTTGAAGCACGACTAACTGGTACTGTTTGCAGAGAAAATATAAACTACTCTACCACTACTCCACCTCTAGTACTAGTAGTATAAAAAAGATATATAGGCTGGAGCTTCAGAGCTTTCTTGCTAAGGGCTGCCCAATTGCTTCTCACACTATCACCCTCTCTCCAGATCTAAAAAATACGGCCTCTCTCTCCCTCCTCACTGGTGGTCACAGATCCGCCGGGGAAGAAAAGGACGTGCAGCGTTGACGCACTCGTCGTCGGCGAGCGAGGTCATGCACTGACGACAAGGTCATCCTCTCAGACCTAGCGCCCGCGCGGGATGGCCTCCGTCCCCAAGCTTGCTGTCGTAGTGCGTGCGGAGGACGACGACCACGAGCGAAGCCACTTCCCGCTGACCCTCATGTATGCTACCTCTTTTCGAACCATACCCTTGTTCTATTTCCCCATCTGCCATGTCGCTGCATGTGGATCTTTTTCCACTCCACCATCTTCCCAATTTGCTATCCTCTGCTCTGCTGGTCACGCAGACGAAAACCTTAATTTGCACTATTAAAGGAAACCCTACTTCATGCAGACTAATCCATGTCTGGGTTGAATAAGGAAAGGAAGGGAGACTGTACTGTCCAAGAGAGTAGGCATTGAACCCGCATCTAGGTGAAAATCAGTAGCTAAGGAACGAGTCTCGTGTCTCTTGGTTGAAGAAGGGTAGAAAGGCATGACAACGCAATAGAGAATGACCAGGTCGATCGATTTGTTGTCCTCACATAGGAAAAAGGTGGCTAAACATAACAAAAATGGGACGTAATCCACATATGCTGCCTGGATATTTGTTGCTCTGGGCAACCATACCTCCCTCACCACTCTATGCGTCCGTGGAGGTAAATCGTACTGGTACGCCCACTGTCCGAATGGGCCTCCCATGCTCTTAGTGTCACTTTTTTGCTGTTAGTATAACGCCAGCAGTCAAGTCAAGCAATGCTACTGCTAAAGTGATGCCACATTTAACTAATGCCGCACTCAGTCTAATGCCACCGATAAATTTAAGCAATGCCATTTAATGTCACTGGATTATTTCAGGGTTAGCTGTTGATTGTGGATGTATTAAAGATTTTTCAGCTAAGGCATTCTAATGCTGTAGCACAGCCAGTATACCAACGATGAAACTTGTTACTACCTTCAGATTTTTGCACTGTTAATGCTTATAGATTACATACCTCACTTTCATGAGATAAGTTAATTTTTTCTACGGTGTCACCAAAATGCCAAGGCGCTGATGTCATTTTATTTTGGTTAAACTACACAAAAAATTATGAAGACAAGAGGAAAGGTCAAGAGTGGGCACCTCCTCCTCCGGCTGTTCTCTTGATTCATTCGATCAAGTTTTTATGTTTGATCGATTATCAAGATTGGGATAGCAATTTTTAAGGTCCCCCGAGTTCGAAATGATATTTACCTTGGAGGTACATGGTTTGCAATTTTTTTATACTGTCATTAGTTAATAATGCTAGTTACCTTCAGACTTTTGTATTTGGTTTAATGCTCATGCATAGCTAGTATACCAATGCTGAAACGTGTTACCTTTACATATTGTATTGTTAATTCTTATAGAAATCTTCCAGTGCCAGAGTTTATTGAAATCTGTTCAGTAAAACCATTGTACTGTACCCTGTAATAAAATAACTACTCTACTGTTGCACTAGCCACTGGATTAGTGTATATTTGTAGTATTCGAAATTTCGAATGGTGTTGCATTAGCGTATGGACATAAATAAAGTGTGGCAAGCTTTCACAGATATGTGCTCAAGAAAACTACTACCTGTTTTTCTAAATACTAGTAGACGTTTGGGTACTTTAAACTGAACCACGAAAACGTCTTATATTAAGGAACAGAGGGTGTAGAGTTCACTCAAATTATCCCGGTAAAGCTAGTCACACCTTTGTTAAAATTAATGTTCATTATGTTATCGAAGGAGGTCTGTAAGTTTGTCTCTAATGCCTGTCGACTACATACCTGACATCATGATGTAATGTTAAGTCATTTCCTTTTGTACAGTGTCACTGAATTGTCAAGGCGGTGATGGCATTTTATTTTAGTTGAACTGCACAACATATGCTTAAAAGAAGAGGAAAGGTCAGGAATCGATCATTCTTTCAGAAAGAACTATATATGCCTTTCTGACATCAGCCTCTGTTGCCTTATTTATTCCTTCAAACAGGTGGTTAGAAACAGTCTTGCTACCTTTTCCCATTAAGAAATTGGAATGCTTATATTTGTGAGTCTATGCTTCAACTAGTGCCACTTTTATAGTAATCACACTTTCGATATCTATGCAAACAGGGATGCTCGATTTTAGTGGAACTGCACAAAAAGTCCAACTGGTTCAACATTAGGAGCATGTTTTCTTCCAAACCTTTATATCCAATTGGTGGCACTATGAGCTGTTCATTAAGAAGGTACATGGTTTGCTACTATCTTGCTACTCTTTTTGTACTGTCATTAGATAGTAATACTAGTGGTTTGCATGTGAATTTATTGGCAGGGTGGACCTACATTGGAGGTGCAGGACAGGATTCAATGATTGGATGCTCAATTTCGGTTGTATCGATTTCACCTCTTCCATCACTGCGAACATGGATATCCTTGGTCTGATGAAGAATAGGCGCTATATTTCTGCTCTGAACAAGCAAATCAATTCAGTATGAAATTGTCCAGGGCAAAACATGACTGTATCAAATTGTCCAGTGCAAAACATGACAGATGCTAAGCGGAAGAGACATGTTTAAACCGAAAATACAAGGTGGGGTATATGTTTACTAGCTGCTTGATATTTGTGCAGACAGAGATGTCTGCCCGTTGCTATTTGGCAAACACACAAAGTGACCGCAATTTTGGTTGAACTGCACAAGAGAATAGTATAGTCACTGCATGCAGTGCCATTTGAAAATAGACACAGAAAGATTGGATAGTCACTTCATGGACTGCAGAAAAGTAGTACTGTACTATTTATTGGCCAACACTAGGTGCTTCATTGCTTTGGTCTGATTATACAATGGGCATCATTTTGCCTAAGTTAAAGTTTGTATTCCGAAAATAGTCTCGCCGTGTGATCAAGAGAAGACCAAATCATATTGCAGTGGATGTTCCTCCATCATGTGTGGTTCATTCTCATGGTTCCAGCTGTTGGTGAAACCAGTTATGTTTGCAAGAGGAGTTGTAGACTTCACAAACAAATTTGTCTTTCAGTCTGTACTGAATGTTGGCCAAGAGAAGCATCCATGTTAGTAGGAAGAACATATATTTTTTCTAGATCTTTGCTTTTGGAGCTACATATTTGTATATGATCTGTGAATCATTGAGATGCATTAACATGTTGATCTTATGTATGGGAATCGTACTAGTTGGTTTTAGTTGTGGCTAATCTTTGCTTTTGGAGCTACATATTTGTATATGATCTGTGAATCATTGATGCATTAACAGTTCCTTATATATGTTCGCTCAGTGTTTACAAGTTACTGATCGATCACTAGCTAGCCTACTAATGCACTCCTGGCTGTTTTATTTGCGACGCAAGATCCGAAGTGGCAGTTTTTTGAATAAAAATGCCTACCTCTGAAGAAACTGACAAGCTGCTCTGAAGAAAATGCCATGCGAATCTGAAGAAACTGCCAGCGAAAACGTTCGCAAATGCCTTATCTCCCAGCTAAAGTTCATCAACTAATGCCCTCGGCTGCGACTCGTTGCATGCTGCTCTGCGTACTGGGTACGAGCGATTTTGAGTGCCTGCATGCAGCCCGTCGTAATTTAGGCAGCTAACTGATGCGAAAAAGATGCGCTTTAATTGTTGCAGGCCTTTTAAATCCGTGGAATCATTATTGACAAGGAGGGAGATGATTCGAGTGCACTCGTTTGACCGTCATGCCGGCGTGCGACCCAGCACGGATGGGACGGGACGGTACAGTCAGAATTTCAGTTTCTCTAGTTTTCCACGGCAAGCTGGCACGATAAGCCATGCCTGCTTAATTGTGCATTGAATTCTGATGACCGTCGCGCTACCTTCCGCCTATAAGTATTGTTTCCCGGCCTTCTATGGTGGCACCGTGAGCCAACTCGCCCTATCCTCATAAGCCCCCACCGGCCCGACGTCGCCCGCCACTTATCCTCGCTCTCTCCACGTCCGCCATGCCCCCGCCCGTCCGCGATAGGCGAGGCCGGAGGCGGTCACCGCCGGAACTAGTGTTCGATTTTTCATCAGAAGGCAGACGGAGGGAGGAGGCATTCTATCGGTCTTTAGATGGCAATGCGGAGATCGAGGACTTGTTGGAGCGCGACCGCCTGGTGGAGGAGCAGGAGTTGTTGGAGCGCGACTGCTTGGCGGAGGAGCAGCGTATCGCCGATTTGCGCCGCCAGCGGGACATGGAGCAGCAGCGCACCGACGCTCTGAGTCACGAGCAGAGCGCTCGCACCTAGGCCGATTACGTGGAGGCCGGCGCCCGGCAAATAGCCCTGGAGGCTGTCGGGCATGCACGCGTTCGCGACGCCAATTTTTACTACCAGCTCGTCAAGTGGGTTTCCCGCTTAGAAGCCGAAGCTTCGGTGGACCACGCCGGCATGGAAAGGGCCAACGCGCGCGAGCAACGCGCCCTATCGCACCTCTGGCAAGTCCGAGGCAAGGCGGAGGACGCCGGTGCCGGCGTTTAGCATGTACCGCAGATGGCGGCCGGCATCGTCTAGTTAGCTAAGAGTAAGTTAGTACTTGTACGCTACTAGAGTATTAGTGGGAGTAGATAGTTAACTTGGCTATGATGGTTGTCAACGTGGAAGTTCAGTATTCTATATGTGGATCAGACCTGTTACTTTGCTCTGAATGTTGAACTTTCCGTTTGAACGTATGGAATGGGCTGTTATTTTTTTAAATGGGTTGTATTTGTCCTCCACGGGTTTAGAGGCTGACTTGTGGGCCTACCAAGTTGATGCGTACACAATCAGGAGATGATTGTACGTGGAGAGGATTACACCAGGGACCTGCCAAGGTCATGGCAGTACGCAAGCAAGTGCCTCCTTATTTCAATCCAATAAAAAAATGGCTCCTCCTAATGGATTTCTGACATCTGGGTCCCATGCCATTGTCAACGTAGTCAATAAACGAGAGAGTTCCACAACGAGCGGCTGACACCAGGGACCCAGCAGCTCGCCCAGTTATTTTTGTTTTGGGTTAATTTGATAAATGCCACTCCAAATCTGGTGTTTCTGAGAAATGCCACTGCAATTTCCAGTGGCATTTTTCGAAGTCTGGAGTGGCATTTTTCAAAGTTTGCAAATTGCAGTGGCATTTTCCAAAGTTTGCAGCTGGGTCCACTTTAGATGCATGCCGGTCGTTGACCACGTTGTCGAGTTTATACGCATATTGATAGTAAACTACTTCGGCAAACAGTGAGATTAACAGCGTCTATTAGCTAACATTCAGCGCTACACCGACATGAACGGGGCCTCAGTCTAGAATGCGCGTACCGTGGGAGAAGCTGACCGCCGTGCGTCTCCACACGGACGTCGCCAGCGGTGGCGGCGCTGACCGCCGTGCGCCTCCACAAGAACGTAGCCAGAGGTGGCGGCGCGGCTAGAGGACAGCAGTCTACGAGAGCGTACTGTGGGAGCGAGAGGATCGCCGAACCGCGGCGCCGACGTATCGGCGCGGCGGGGAGGGCGGCTTTGGCAGAGCGAATGGAGTGGAGGGGGACAGGGGGGAGGGGGTTTGGGGAATATTATTGGCTAGTTCGCCGAAGGGCGGTTGAATCGGATTTGGGGGGAATTTTTGGGTGTGGGGGGGGGAGGATTTTCGCGCGGTGGGCGGGGGGAGTTTGGCGCATGGTCGGTTTCTCCAAGTGCAGTCCCACGTGTCAGTGAAGAGGCAAGCCGAAGCGCGTTCCGTTTGCGTGAGCCGTGTGCAGGACCGAACGTGTGTGGGGTGCAATGCGACCGCGACAGGAGTGCTGTGAGTGTACCGCCTTTTTTCCTTTTAAACTAGGTGCTTCGCCCCCTCAAAAAAAATTTGTTGCTTCGCGCGATCCATCGATACTACTACTAGTAATCCGGTAATCCCGACTAAAACGGCGCGGCCGGGTCTTTTCCCGCGCGATATGCTGGGAGGTTGGCTTAGTTGGGTTTTTTAGGACGAGTAATGCTACACCTACGTAATCCCAGTTACGTAATTAACGTAATGTGAAACGTGTGAGCTGTTGATTGTAGATTGGGGGGAGGGAGGGGCCCACCACCATGAAAATCAGGGGAGGAGAGAGAGAGGCAATTTACGTTAACCCTTTCGTAGGTTCCCGTAGATGTAGAAAGATGTGAAATGCGTGAATGTGTAGTGGACGTACTATTGGAGTGCCTAAGATAATTTGTGTATGTATAGACCCTATGTGTTTATTTTACTTCGCATGTTAGATTTGTCTTGGTTCAATAAAAAGCAGAGTTGGTGATGATGGTGTGCCTGTCATCCTGCAATATAGGCCGTCCGATCTATATCTAACGGATAGGAAGGAAACTATGACAATTTACCCGCACTCCTCTCCACATTTGCAGATAAGGCTTTCCCTCGTTCATCCTTTTCTCCCACAAGATCTTGATCTTCCGTGCAACGCACGGGCATCTTGCTAGTACTCCTACAATATGTATATTATTGTGAAAGTTCATATACACCGGCCGAGATTAATGCAAACACGACAGATTTTCATTACATTTCGAACTTTTATAGGACAGAAAAATAAAAGAAACCCGACCCTAAACCTATTCTACGGCGGCGACCGACGTCCTCCATCTGCGATCTCTATGTACGGGGGCGGGGTTCAAGACCCGTGAAGTGAAGGTGCGGTCTCCGGCGAGGAAGAGTAGAACACGGGATACGGACCGGCCAGTTGGCACACCATGCCCTGCCGCCTCCCATGCCCTACTCATCCTCGGAGGAGTCCCCGACCTCGGCGGTGCCGGACGTTGGACGGCGGCAAGTAGGACGCGTGGCTGACGGTGCTCCCGTCGTCGGCCGCCAGCGTGGCCACCGCTTGTGCGGTCGCGTCCGCGTCCGGCTACGCCGCTATTGCGTCGCGAGAGGCGACTTGAGTGAGGGCGGCGACCTCGAGCTTCATCCCCGAAGACAAGCTCTCCCGCAGAGCGTTCGCACTTGCGGTCATGGCGGATGTGGTGCCAGGTAGGAGGACGATGCGCTATGGTGTGGAGGTTAGCTGGGCGTTGCCGCTTTAAGTAGCGCATTCCGGTGAGGCCAAGCGTCCGGGTGCGTCATTAAGTCGCCGGAGTTGGTTCCTCGGGCACCGAGCCTCTTAACGACGACATACGAACGGACGGCATGAATGCGGGCAGCTGGCGCCGGCTGGGAACGCACCGCGCGACGGCGCGAGGGACGAGGGTTTTGGTGTGCCAGGGTAGTCAGCTGCGGTCGTGGCAACGTTGGAGATGCCCTTTGCTCACATGCGATCCCCGCATGTCATTGAAAAAGCAAGACGACCCGGCATGGTCTCAGGTCCAGAGGATGCAGTTGGCCGCGCTACACCACTCCGCGGACGCGTCGCGGCGCCCCGTGCATCCTCGACGAGCCGGGTGTTGGGGTGTGTTTGGATTGTGGCCAAAGTGCACCTTACCAAAATTTTGGTCATGACCCAAAGATTGGTCTTTGTTTGGATGGTTGCCATTTTTTGGCATGCCAATGAACTCTAGCCAACTCTAGTTCATTTTTCTTGCCAATGTCGGCCAAATCATGGGCAACCAATACCTCAACCAAAATTTTGGTCATGACCCAAAGATTGGTCTTTGTTTGGATGGTTGCCATTTCTTTGGCATGCCAATGAACTCTAGCCAACTCTAGTTCATTTTTCTTGCCAATGTCGGCCAAATCATGGGCAACCAATACCTCAACCAAAATTTTGGCTACCCAATGCTTTGATGGGGCAACCTTGGGCACAAACCAAACATACCGTTGGTCGTGCCACAGCACTAACGCCACCCTCGGCACACTGAAACCGACCGTGTCTAGCGACGATATGAGCGTGTCGCTCACCGCGGTCGCCGTGTCCAGAGGCGGTGCTGGAGCTGCGCCCCGTTGTTGGCCCCAACGACCCACATGAACGGTTGTCGGTGGCGAGGAGGTCGTGGGCCAGCTCCTCCATTGGACTAGTCTGCGCTACGTCGTCCCGACGGGTGTGCCCCACATGTCGGTTTCCCTGTTTTCCCGGCCATATTCGAGCGTCAGTGCTCCGCGTTGCGCATTAGGCCTTTCACTATGTAGGCCAAGCGAGACAACTTATTGTTTATTTGAGCCGTTCAAGTATAATCATGTGGCGTTTGCTTATTTCTCATTCCTCTCCAACCCTCTTCTCCATCGATCATGTCGCCCTCCAGTCGAGTCCATCCTCCCGCATGCCTCATTTGAACATTCCGTCGAGTATCATTCGCATGTACCCACCCTAGTCCTCTTTCAATAGATCTCCGGACCCCGAGATGAAATCGAGAGGGAACGAGTGGGGGCACGTGATACCTAAGGCGGATTCAAAATTTTGAACCGGTGATCATAGCATCCGCAAATCATATATAAAGGGTATTCAATGTTCGTTTCGTTTTTGAATGTACAATATACTCCCCCTATCCTTTCTAGTTTACATATAAGTTTTATGTGTAGTCAAAGTATCTCTACTTTGATCAAAATGTATCAACATTCAACAACGCCCAATCAATATTGTTAGATTCGTACGTACTCCTAGATTTGTACTCGAGATGGTTTCCAATTTGACTATTGACAAGATTAATAGTACATGAGATGTATAATGTGAAAATTATATCATTGGAAACTCCTTTCACATACGAATTTGACCGTATGCTTTGTGTAAGTTGCATGTCATATATTATTACTCTAACATTTGGTCAAAGTTAGCGTCGAAAAACGCATTAGACCCTGTATGCTTTGTGTAAGTTGCATGTCATATATTATTACTCTAACATTTGTGTAAGTTGCATGTCATATATTATTACTCTAACATTTGGTCAAAGTAGTATAGTGGAAGTGGATCCTCTGACGTAGGTATCCCTGCCTTACCCTCCCTTTCGGTCACTTACTGGTGGACCCCATGCTTGCTAGGCCCCGCATGTCAGTTACTCAATGGGTTCGGCCACGTCAGGGGATCCTCATCCGTAGTATACTCCCTATGTTTTTATTTACTCCGCATAAAACGGAGGAAGTGGTGGTATAATACATGACGCGGGCGGGGGAGGGGGAGGGACGTCGGTTTGCTCTCAACTGTGGTCCCACAAGTGAGCGAAAACGCAAGACGAAGCGCGTTCCATTCGGTGAGCGACGTTGAGGGTCCAGCGTGCCGGGCTGCAATGCGAACGCGACAAGAGCGATGTACAGTCAAAACTGATTGACCGGTCGTCACCGGAACCACTATTCACACCAGAACCTTTGCTGCTCGGCCTACGCCAGCCACTGCCCTAAAACCACACCAAATCTCCAGCCCATTCCCCCACCTTTCGATCCCCTAGCCCGCATCAAGCGTCCCCTAGTTCGCCGGAAAGCCATGGTGCGCCGCAAGATCACTTACTACAAGATGCTGACGCCGGAGCGCCGCGCAGAAATCGCGGCGGCGGTCGGCGCCACAGACCTCCGTTCCCAAGCTCGCTTTGTGGCGGGCCAATCCCCGAGTTCTCTGAAGCCAAGCTACAAGGAGGAGGAAGCCGATCCAATGTTCATGGCAGAGGTCGTGGCGCAGAAGGCCCCCGATGGGTATGAGACGATGGACGTCGACTTCGTGCCGGCGTCCGAGTCCCCCATGGTGCAGGCGGACCAGCGGTTCAACATGGCGATACTAAAGGAGGACCGGGAGGCAGAGGCTCAACTCGATGCGGAGTGCGTGCATGCCGCTGCCATCGAGGCTCTCCTGCAGGCGGAACCGGATGTCGTGGATGTGAACCGGGCGGCGGAGGCTCAACTTGAGGGGGAGCGCGCGGATGCCGCTGCCATCGAGGCCCTCCTGCAGGCGGAACCGGACGTCCTGGACTTGAACCGGGCGGTAGAGGCTCGACTCGACGCAGAGCGCACGGATGCCGCTCTCATCGACGCCCTCCTGCAGGCGGAACCGGACGTCCTGGACTTGAATCGGGCGGCGGAGGCTCGACTCGACGCGGAGCGCGCGGATGCCGCGGCCATCAAGGCCCTCCTGCAGGCGGAACCGGACGTCCTCGACTTGAACCGAGTTGTGCTCTCGTCCGTGCAGAGCGCCTGCACTCTCCGCTTGAACGAGTAGCTGGAGGCCGAGGACAACCACGGTGCGGAGACACACGTCGGCTGGTTTGCGCCGACAGCCAAAGACGACGAGGCCGTCTCTTTCCGCGAGCAGTGATAGTTTTTCTTTATGTTGTTGTTTTTATGGATCTTTTGCTGTGTAAAAACATATATTTGTTATGCAAGTCGCCTGACTTGGGTCAGTCTACCATTTCAGGCGGTTGGATGAATATCCTACATCTCCTAACCCTTCTTTCCTTCTTCCTCACCTCTTCTTCTTCCCCAACAGACCACCGCACGGGCCGTACGGATACTCCCCAACATGCGGTTGGATAAACATACTCTATGAACGAAAAGTATGTGTCAGCGATAGGATGGCTGAGTTTGGTTTGTTCACATGCGACAGCACGTGTCAGTGAGGGTGTGTTCCCTTGGTTGGGTTTGCGGCGTGCAGGAGCGACTGGTGAGGGTGCGGTACGACCGCGGCGTGCAGGAGCGACCGTGTGAGGGTGCGGTGCGACCGCGACAGCCATGCGCAAGTGTACCTCCTTCTCATTTTGAAAACTTTAGGCAAGCTTGGCAAAAATGTGTGGCGAAGTTTGGCAATGCAAGGCCTAGACCCAAACAGGATAAGTACGTACGTACTAGGAGTACTAGTGTTAAAAAAGAAAGGCGGGGTTTTCCTTCGCGGGATTTAATCGATACAAATCCTCGTTTCACGTGTCAATTAATGCGTATTTTTTCTCCAAAGACCAAAGAGCTAACCATCTCACTCCTCATCGCTTGATTAATGCAGCGCCATGCAAACCAACCTTCTCACTTCTGCATGCATGCAGGGGATATTAATGTCCTTGGTTGCTAACCCCATCAATTCTGCATGCATGCAGGGGATATTAATGTCAGCAAAGAGTGAAATGATGGTTGCTTCGTCCGTGCTTTTGTGATTTGACGCCTCACTGCTTTGTGATTTGTGATAGAAGGGACAGGGGAGTAGACTCTCTGCTCTATACTGTACTACATGCGTCCAAGCATGGGAGAAAGAGGAGAGACGTTGCATTTTTCTATTCCTTCAATCAATCAATCAGGGAGCTTCGGTTCCATCTTTTTGGCTTTGTCAACACCGTCCACAATGGTTCCCACGATGCCAAAAGCTATTTTCACATTTGGCTACACATTGTGGATGCCCTTAACCGTACCACTTGATTTTCTCCTGTGTGCTATCTATACAAATCTCAATTATATTGATCTAAAAAATTATAGAATCAAGATTAGTAAAAAGGAGGTGATTTTGCCGCGCGGATGGCGGGGGAGGTTTCTTATTTGAGCAATGCTACATCCACGTAATGGTTTACATAAAGTTACGAACTGATGTGATGTGGGACTATTTGATTGGATTAAAGGAGAGGATTAGGCCCACCCCACCTGAAAATCAGGGGGGGCATATATAGATTAGATGGAAAGTATACGTAGCAGCTACGTAGCCCTTTGTAAGTCCAGGATTAGGCTTCTTATTTTTGGAGGACGTTGTCCTGGCAGTTTGCTAACATGCGGTCCCACGTGTCAGTGCTTTACCAAGCCGATCCGTGTCCCACATGAGGCAGAACAACGGCAGAAGCAACACGTGGTTAAGTTGAAGAAGATGAGGGAGAAGCGGATTCAGCAACGAGTGAAATGATGGTTGCTTCGTCCCTCCAACTTAACTATGGTAAAGGTGCAGCTTTGTGATTTGACGCCTCATTGCTCATTACTACGCCGGCGCCATGACTGGGGTGCCTCACCCGGCTGCTCTGCACTGTATTCCGGTATGGCATGTGGACCCGATAGCTTGATGTCCCACATGTCGGCGAAAGGGACTAGAAGATTTATGAAAGCGAGCGCTCCACTCTTACGACGGAGGAGTAGATGACACGACGGCCCAATGAACTATCACTTGTAGTACTGTATAGTACTATAGTTTTGCTGTTTCGCACGATCCACCGATACAAACCCGATTAAACAGGAAAGGGCGGGATTTTTCCCGCGCGGTAGATGATACTGGCCATACATTTCAAAGGCAATTTTAATGTATGCAAACTGAATAATTATAAGTAACAATATGATATCTAGTAAAACTAAAAACACATATGATTTATTGTGTTAGAGTGTAGTAGTAGTGCTGTATTGCATAGTTGTTAGATGTAACATGCGAGAACGTGTAGAGATGTAGTTTTGGAGGGCCTACAGAGAGAAAAGCGTAATACGGTCACCGAACTTCAGAATAAGCTGATTACGGTCACTATATACGTTTTGCGGTGATTATACGGTCACTTGCTCATAGTTCAGCATCGGATCGCACTCTGTTGACCGGCCAAATAGTCTGCGTGGCGCCATGTTGACTAGTTAAATTGACCACGTTCCTTGTGGGTCCCACCTGCCAGTTCGCATAGGCAAAAGGTCACATAAACACAAATTTACGCTGGCGCGACAAGGCTCCAACCCGTGCGTGGGAATCACCTGGTTGTGTATGTGTCTGTCAAGGCCTGATGTGTGTGCATGCACGTGTAGGTTGAGCACTTGAGCGTGAGAGTGTGTGTTGGTCGTGTGGTGTACTGGTGTGTGCATGCATGCGTGCGTGTGTGCGTGTGAGTGTTGCGTGCGTGCGTGTGAGTGTTGCGTGCGTGCGTGGCTGTGTGTGTACGTGTGAGTGTTGCGTGAGTGCGTGGGTGCATGTGTTTGTGTGAGTGTTGCGTGGATGCAGTTCGTGTGCATGCGTGCGTGTGTGTATAATCACCACACCAGTTCCTGTGTGTTAAAACAGACGGCTCAGCATACCAATACAAGGCCACCTTGTCCGTTGTGCCCGCGGTCATGACTTCGAACCACCGTCCAAATATTTTTTTGTCGTTTGTTTTCATTCTTACTAGCAAGATGCCCGTGCGTTGCACGTAACATCAAGATGCATTTGTATGACTTGTTTATCTTGTGAGAGAAAAGAATGAACGAGGGAAGGCCTTATTTGCAAATGTGGAGAGGTGTGTGGGTACCTTTTTGCAAAATTGCCATAGTTTCTTTCCTATCCGTCAGATATAAATCGGACGGCCTATATTGCAGGATGGCAGGCACACCATCATCACCAACTCTGTTTTTTATAAGAGTGTATTTTATGTATTTTATAAGAGTGTAGATGTAGAGTAGATACAAGTCGACAGGTGGGCACGATGGTAGTGAGATAATGTGATGCAACACTAGAGGTGCCACATGGAGCATTTAACTGGTCAACTAGTCATGTCATGAGCAAATACAGAGTTGTACGGTGAGCCCGTGACTGTATAATAACCACTAAACGTAAATGGTGAACGTAATGAGTGGATTCTGAAGTCCAATGTACATATCGTGATTTCGCTTCAAATACAATGATCGTCATTGCATATATCGCGAGAGAAAGATGAAACATGCATGAATTTTCTGGGGGCTTACTTTTAGAGGACCTGGAGATAGTTTTGTGTGCATACGTGAAAGGGGTGTACAGGGGGGGTATGCGATGGAGAGAGAGATGCTCTTCGTTTCTCTTTATTATGACTAACTTTGTATATAGTATAAAAATATACAAATTCACAGTGCGGAATAAATATCATTGTGGGCACCATGCAATGCAAATTAGCGTTCGTACTCCTCCATATAACTTTGTAATGTTGTATATATGTAGAAACTCTAAAATAATTTTTTGGCCACACTTTATTCAAAAGGAATGTTGTATGCGAAATAAACGTGAAGAGAGGGCTTTTTAGATCAATGGGGTACGTGATGTAACATGTGTGAGTGTGTAGTTGATGCATTTGGCGGGGCCTAGAGAGGTATGTGTGTGTATTACATATTCGAGAGAGGCATGGATAGAGGGGCCGACGGGGGGGGGCGTGGGAGAGATAGCACGAGAAATGCGAGTGGTCTAGAGAGAGAGACGAATATGACGTCACGACAAGAGATTCTATTCCCTTGAGTGTGTATATGCAAGGGGGAGGGAATAGAGGCACCAAGAGAAATTTTCTGTGTGTGTGGTGTTTGTGTTGGTATGTGTGGGTGTGAGAAGACAATGAGACGTGGGGGCAGAGGGTGTGTCACCGCATGAGGTCCGGTGGGTCGAGGTGAGGCCCTTCGTTCGGTTCCGTCCTGCGCCACATTGGTCGGCCCGTGACGCATTTAGGAAGACCCATGGATGACTAGTCGTACAAGACAAAGATAGCAGAATTGTGAAGGACTCTGTGTCCACTGACAAAGCCGGCTAGGATTTGTAACCCTAGGTTCTCGGACTAAGGTAACCCCTTTATCTCTGATATTACTATTCATCCAACCTAACTTTAAGGGGCATCCTACAGAATGCTCTGCTAGAATCATACTCGTCGATTAGGAAGAGAGGTGTGAGACAATGCGTGAGAGACAGGCGTAAAGATAATGTGCGTACATGAGACACGTAGGCAGGTCCATGTATATAGAAAGGGTCGATGAGGATTGTGCGTGTGTATGTTTGCGAGAGGAAGAGTGCTTGTGATAAAGGTTAGTGAAAACAGTTGTAAATGGTTACGAGAGGGAGGGAGGGTTATATCTAGAGCATGTGTGCGAGAAAGACACCTCGGGAGAGAGTGTGTGAGCATGTGTGAGAGACCACCTATGGAGAGTGAAACTGCACGTAAAAGACTGCTCTACACATTGATTGAAGATATAAATTGTATCCAAATATTAGGATGGGATCATGATATTTGCAATTCGCGTAAGGAGCGGTCATTGATCCATCAGACATCTAGATTCTATCGAATTTGAGCATGTCTATGTTATTATTCGACACAATTGATCCACATAGTTAGTATTTTGAACTCCAGACAATGCATCGCTTTAGCAATCGAATATAAACGTGAGTATAGTTCATGTTGTGTGTGTAAAGCACATTATACATACGAAAGTTACACAATGGACATTATAAATAGCTACCTATGAACTAGCATACATTTGAATTCAACTTAAGGTGGTTTTAAAAAAATCGAATTCAACATGAAGTCCATTCAATTATTTGAATTTGATATCATGGCATTTGTAAACCATACCTAAATTATGGGGGCACCAATCTTTGCTCTGATTTTGTACATAATAGCATATGTAGTCGTGTACAAAATAGATTCAAATTTAGCTCCTCCATTCCAAAATAATCGTAGTTATAGGATTTTCAAGTGTCAAAATTTCAAAAAGAAGCGGATAATTTAATGAGGTTTTCAAACATACAAGGTCAAATATAAGGTTGTCTATTTAGGTCAATCCTCATAGTTCAAGAGTACTCTAAACGTGAATGCTTGTGTTTCAAAATTTCGAACGAAGCGCCAAAAGAGCCTCTACTCGCCCGAAACCGCGTGAGACCAATGTTTGGTAGTACAAGGAAATTACTTTTCTAATAACTCCGACCCGTGAAACCTACCGGCCCGACGTCCAAAGGTCTAAACCGGGGTAGGTTTGTAGCTTCATCTAGACGCCACGCAACCGCATCCGAAAAACATTCATACACAATGGCCGCCTAAGCACACATGCGCGCGGCCGAAATCGCTCCCGCCCACTATTTGGGACACCTGGGATTACCATCCTACCCCCGACCCGCAGTAGGTCCGAAATTTAAGAGGGGGGCAAAGTTTGTACTTTCCCCAAATTTCAAACAAGCGCGTCCCATCTTCTGTTCAAAAAAGCCAAAAACAAGCGCGTCCCAGACCGAAACATGGTTCCCCCCACCCGTCCGATTCCCCATTCGTACTCCGTGGGCGCCAAAACTACCTCTCCACCAGCCGCGAAACCCCGGCGTCCTCCGTCCGCCACCCCATCCCACCCATCAACCGCCGCCCTCCTCCATCACGCCGGAGCCGATACCCCGACGTCGTCGTCCACCGCAACCTCAACCGCAACGCCCTCCACGGCTAGTAGTTGAAGCCGAGGCCGAGCCGTCCGTACCCGAGCCAGTTCAACCACGCCGTCCTGCGCCTCACCGCTGCCGCTCCAACTTCGCCACCCTCCACCGCACCGGAGCTGTTCCTGCTACGCCGTCCTTCGCCGCCTCGGATCTGCTTCCCCTCCGCCGACATACGGCCACGGCAACACAGTCAACAATTTGGCCATGGGTTCGTCCAAGCCTGCACCCTCCAGAACATCGGTTTCCCCGGTAAAAAGAAGAAGATCGGCGCGACATGTGGAGGTGACCACACCGGCAACCGAAAAAGGTACTCCTCTTCCCTTATTCGTGCAAATCTTACGTCTCTGCTTGCACGGTATTCATCCCACAGAAGACACTAGTTGACCGCTTCTTCTTGATACTAGATGTTCCTAGTAACTCGCGATGCACAAGGTTTCTCCTCATATACTATTTCACCTTAGCTAGAGGTCCGTCGCCCCCCTGAATTTCAATTTCTGGCCAGTTGATTCCCAATTAACGGAAGCATTCCCCGGCGTAACAGGCGCTAGTACGCCTATTACGCCGGGGAAGCAGCGCCTTGGTGTTTATCTTAGGGGCGTGTGCGGCCTAGAGCTACTGGCGCCCGATCTGGAGGTCGGCCGGGATTAAAGGGATGGCCTGGGGGCGCTGCCAAGCACGGCGGTGGTGTGAGGTCGATGGGAGGGCGGGGCGGCGGAGGCAGGGGTCTGGGCCGGTGGTCGCTGGCGGTTCGAGAAAGATCGTCAACAGTGACTGGCGGGAGGTAGACGAAGGCCATCTGCCCGTTCCTTATAGATCGGACGGTTCATTAAAAAAATCGACTGACCTATTTATTTTCAGTCGACTGTTATCTTAGATATGACCACATGTGGTGGTGTGCTGGAGGAGTACCTGCATTTCCTGTGCTCATATATTACAAAATCATACGGAGTAGAATCTAATTTTGTTTGCCATGCAATGTTGTAGAGCTATCATATGTCTCCTGTCATTTATTTTTCAGCCACCTGCTATCTGCTACTTTTACAGTGCACTAGTTCTGCACACACTTCACCCTTACTCTCACTATTGTGTTTTTATGCAAGGGTATTTCAGACTCTGCTGCCATGAGAGAAGCCAAAAAGAAAAGAGAGAAGTCGCTCCAGCTTCGTATGCGGGTAGGCAAGACACGTTACAGCGCTATAAAGGGTGCAGTGTCAGCAGATGGAGACGGTAAACGTAGCTCTGGAGTTGATGACCTCGCTCGCAATGAACCACCATCCCAGGTGCTTGCTTTAACTTCGCGGTGTCATATGTGGTTGCATGTTCCATATGGTGTCTAGCTTGTATTCGAAAGGCCGAAGTCGGTAAGATAAGGAAAGATATTTTTTTACATGAACCACCATCCCGTGAGCACCAGAAGACAAATAGCTAGTCAGGGCACTGGCCGAGCCAGTGACAAGCCCAGCAAAGATAGGCATCACCTGGAAGCCAACTAAAAAGCTGCGATGGTGGCGAAGCAGCCCGCCTCCCACCAGGCTCTCAGGTCCTAGATGATCATGCTCACCACTCCAGCCGGATGTCTAGCTTGTATTGCTTCCAATTTGGTTAAATTGCATCTGCTTAGCTTACACATTATACCTTTGAATATGACATGCCTTTCTGTTTTTGGTACATACTAGTACATCTGTGTATTAACCATGTTCTTACATCAAACTAATGTTCTTGTGTATCCCTCATCAATCACTTATGACGAGGCAGGCAGGCAAGGGGACTACTCCTCATTTAAAGAATGCAGCGTCAGCCTCCCGACATGATTCTCAAGAAACAGAAATGCTAGATGAAGATAGTGAACGTAGCTCTGTAGTTGATTACAGCATTTCCCCTACACTAGCATCGCAGGTGCTTGCTCTAACTTGGCAGCGTGATATGTGGTTGCATGTTGCATATGGTGTCTAGATTGTAATTCTTCCAATCTGGTTAAACTGCATGTGCTAGTCTGCTTAGCTTATACATTATACCTGTTAATGTGACATGCCTTCCTGTATTTAGTACATAGTACATCTGTCTATTAAGCATGTCCTTACATAAAACTATTGTTTTTTTGTATCCCGCATCAATCAACATGACGAGACACCTTTAGTATATGCAGTGCGATATTAGTTGCATCTTTCATATGATTTATAGCATGCGCTGCTTCTAATTTGTTGAAATTCCATTTATGATGGGACGCTTTTAACTTGGCAGAGTCATATTGGTTGCATCTTTCATGTGGTGTCTAGCTTGCATTGCTTCTTATTTGCTGGAATGGTTTCTGCTTAGTTTACACAAACAGTTGTGAACATGCCATGCCGTCCTGTTTTTCGTACATATTCCATCCTGGTATCATGTGTTTGCCTTACATCAAAGTAGTGATTGTCAGTATCATGCATGAATGAGTTCTGAAGAGAGAATTTTATTGCTTTTTCTTGTCGGTTTTACTTGACAATTCAAAATCAATAAAGCGGAAGGAAGTTAGCAAGGCAGCGGATAAAGGTGCTCCTTCCGAACGGAGGGCCTCTACAGTTTCTACTCCTCCACACCCCCAAGATGATTTCCAAGACAACACATGCATAGACACTCAACAAAGCTGTGTTTATGATGAGCACGTCTCCCCTAGTGCAGCATCACCGGTGCTCCCTCTAACTTGGCACTGTTATATGTGGTTGCATGTTATGTGTGATGTCTAGCTTGTATTGCTTCTAATTTTGTTGAATTCCATCTGCTTACTTTACACATTATACTTGAATAAGACACGTGTTCCTGTTTCTAGAACATACAATATCTGTCTATCACACCATGTTCTTACATCAAATTACTACTGTTGTGTAACCTGCAACAATCACTTATCATAAGACACGTTTGACTTCGGAGTGTGATATAGGTTACATCTCACATTCTTTTCTAGCTTGTACTACTAATTTGTTGAAATGGCACTTATGACGAGACAGTTTTAACTTGGTAGAGTGATATTCGTTGCATCTTTCATATGGTGTCTAGCTTTCATTGCTTCTAATTTGTTGAAATGCCTTCTCCTTAGTTTACACATCATAAGCTGTGAATATGCAATGCTGTGAATATGCAATGGCACTAATGACGAGAGACCTCTAACATGGTAGTGTGATGTTGTTTGCATCTTGCATATGATTTATTTCTTGTACTGCTTCACATTTGTTTAAACGCCATTTATGATGAGACACTGTTAACTTGGCAGAGCGATATTTGTAGCATCTTTCATATGGTGTCTACCTTCCATTGCATTGCTTCTAATTTGGTGAAATGTCTTCTTCTTAGTTTACACATCATAGTTCTGGTTATCTCTTCCGTCCTGTTTTTCATACATATTACATCCTCCTATCATGTGGTTGTCTAACATCAAAGTTCAGTTCGTCTGCATCACGCATCAATTTGTTCTGAAGAACTAAATTGTTATTCGTTTTTCTTGTCGGCTTGACTTAACATGGCACAGAGAAAGAGGAAGAAACACAGAATGGCAGGGAATGAGAAGCGGATGAATCCTGCAGATTCTGCTGGTACTGATGGTGCAATAGAAGGTCAAAGTCCAGCGGAAAATTCTACAAACACGGCATCCCATGCTACACGAGTTGCAAAAAAAGCCAAACAGAAACAAATAGCTGCCACCAAACAAGCAGAGACAGCCCTAGTTCTTGCAACACCTACCACAGTACTACCAGCTGCACGACTTACTCGTGCGTCAACTGAGCTAGCAGCACGTTCCCAAGCTCCCTTGCCACCTGACACTACTTCCCAAGCACTCTTGACACAAGACGAGTTGGCAATATCAGATGAACCTTGTGAGCTTCAACAGCAAGAAGGTAGTTGCTGGAGTCAAGTTACAGTTGCATGCTTCTTTATATGTAGTCTCACAGTTTGATGTACACTAACACTTCCTATGTTCGTTGTTGGACTAGCACCTAGGCGCAAGAGGAAACAAACATCAGGGATAATGCTCGATAGGTTAACTAAATCTAGAGGAGGAAGAATGGAGATCCGTTTTGAGGCAGGTTTAAAAAGGCCACGTGATGCTACAGAGTCAGCCAAGTTAGTATCAGAGGCAGCGGTTGCCGTTAGGTGTCATGTACGTATCCTCCCAACATGGATTCAGTACAGGAATGACAAAGACGAAACCCAGTTCAACACCTTCCTCGACCATTTATCTGTAAGTATGGTTATGTATGGAAACTAGTAATATCGTCTTGCTCTGTCCCATACTTTCTAGGTTGCTGATAATGAGACTCCCATAATTTTCAACAGATGAGGTTCAAGTTGGATAGCCAAGATGATGCAACCAGACAAGCTTGCACCCATGTTTTCAAGTCTGCTCTGCGACAGTATCGGTATAACTTGAGGAAAACTCACTTTGAAGGCAAGGCTAACAGTGAACTTTCCCAAACATCTCCAGTGGAAAATATATCGGATGAAGACTGGAGGGGCCTTGTTAAACACTGGTCTGATCCGAAGTATCAGGTACATTATATATATGTGATCAGATCACATGTTGAAGTCCTATTTACGCATGTGCCACACAAATCTATCTTCTTGTAGGTGAACTGTTCAAAGAACAAGGCCAACCGTACGAAAGTGAAATTCCAACAGACGACAGGATCTCGTAGCTATATTGCACACTGCGAGGCTCTTGTAATTAGCTGCTGTTTCACTCTTTTCGCTGTACCATATTATCAGATCTATATTGACTTGTTCGAAATGCAGAGGAAAGCCCGCAAGGACCAAAAAGTACCTGAACCAAATGCTGTGGAAATCTTCAAGGACTGTCACACCAGCAAGAAGAAGGGCATGACTACACCAGTCAAAGCCGCTGTTGTAAGTCCTTAATCCTCATGCCTTTTAACTACTACTTACTCTGACTTGTGCCTTGAACTGCATGGTTTGCAGCCAATGTCTATTACTCTTTTCAATTTTATACACAATTGTCTTAGCGTATCATTGCACCTTACAAGGTTTAAAAGAGAGGAGTGATGTTCCTTTGATCTTGACCCGTAATCTAGTTCCGTGCTGGACTTGCCCACACAACGTTACAATTGCCTGTTTGTCTGTTCTCAGTTGTTTTGTGATATGAATGATGTCATACTATGCTTACCGTATTATAAACTTCGTCTCTTTATCCTTAGCCCTCAATACAATGTGAAGAAATAGACAATACATTAGCGATGGTACATGGTCATATGTTTGGAACCTGGTTTTATTATGTACTTTGCAATAAAATACAACTAATATTTTACATGGGTTCACCAGAATAAGTTCTGTATATAGACCAAAGCTATTTTGTTTGGTTTTGCTGCCTCCTTAATATCTTCTGTTCTGGTACTACTAATGTAAAACCTCAACTTTTCAGCGAGCTATGGAAAAAATGGTGGAACCGCCACCTTCTGAAGGTGGCGAGGCAACTATAACCGCAATGTCAGCTCTTGCTGCAGTGGGTCAGTACCTGTCCACTAACAGTGCCAAAAGCACGTTCCTGCGTAATACTGGGTTGGTTGTTAAGGCAATATCGTCCAAACTGCCTCATGATCAAGATATGCAAGCTCAAAGCAATGTTGTATCTGCGCTCCAGACACAAGTCCATTCCCTAACAGAGACCCTTTGTGAAACAAGGAGAAACATTGCTCAATGTCGTCAAGATATGCATGGTTTTGAAACCAGACTATCAGACATTTGCTATGTTGTTCAGGAGCCTAGGGGAAATGAAGGCGAGGGTTATGGTGCTCCATCGGACAATACAGCATGAAAACGTAACAGTCAGGTCAAATGAACTGAGCTTCTGAACTTCTGGTGGTGCATTTATCTGCTAGACTGTTAAGTTTTATGCCAACCTTCCTTTTGTTATATAGTTGTAATTTGTTTTGGTGCGATACAAAATTTATTCTTAACGTGCAGCCACCGGCTGAAGAAAACAGCAAGCCATTTTTGTATAGTGTAGGGTGTTCCCTATATTTGCACTGGTGGCGATCTTTGATGCCGAGTGGATGTAATCTGTGCAATCGCCTTAATAGCCTAGCGTTAGTTTCGGCCTTATTTATTTCCTAGTCTTCTTTTTCCCTGGTTTG
The DNA here is from genome assembly GCF_018294505.1 of Triticum aestivum. Lineage (NCBI taxonomy): Eukaryota > Viridiplantae > Streptophyta > Magnoliopsida > Poales > Poaceae > Triticum > Triticum aestivum. The sequence continues at coordinate 387,257,163 of NC_057811.1, read as the reverse complement.
CTAGTGGCCGCAACTACCATGGGCCATATACGGGCCGTAGGATCCATGGGTCTCCTACGGGCCGTCGATAAATGGGCCTGTAATCGGTGGGCCTCGGGCCGTCGGATAAATGGGTCTACATGGGCCGTAATCGGGCGTAATTGGTATCGGCCCAGCACGGTAACAGGCCGTTAACAGGCCGTAGGACAGCAAAGGCTTAATTCTGTCACAGGCATAACGGGTCGTTAATGGGCCAGAATATAGGACGGGCTGGAAACGGCGCAACGGGTTAACAGGCCAGAAACGGGCCGACTCTTGCCATGGGCCGAATTTGGCCCATTAGGGTAACAGGCCAGTAACGGGCCGACTCTTGCCATGGGCCGAATTTGGCCCATTAGGGGAACAGGCCAGTAACGGGCCGACTCTTGCCATGGGCCGAATTTGGCCCATTAGGGGAACAGGCCAGTAACGGGCCGGAAGTAATCGAGGGCCGAAAAGGAGCCCAAGAACGTATGGGCCGTCAATAGGCCGAAAGCTAACACGGGCTGGAAACGGCCCATGTAAATCACGGGCCGTTAACGGGTATAAAGAAAATTACTGTTCATTATGGGCTAGAGTCACCGTGGGCCTGTAAAGGGCCGAAAGATACGAAGGCCTCATATGGGCCGAAAGACGTCGTGGGCCATACATGGGCCGAAAGTGAAATGGGCTGGTGTTATATTCGACGGCCCACATGACGTTGTTGGGCCGATTTCCTTTAGGGCCTAACGGGCCGTGAGTTAACGGGCCGTAAAATGGGCTATTTGCGAAGAGACCGTTAACAGGCTTTTCATGGGCCAGCCCGTTAACTTTTCACCAAGTCAAACGGGCCGGCTTTGTAAGCTAAATGGGCCAGTGGTGGGCCGTGGCACGTGTCGACATATCATAGGCGCCTATCTGACCCACTGACGAGCTGACACGTGTTTCGTCCGGCCAATAAGAATTTTACACGTGGAAATTTCCCATTGGTCGGGGCTGTTAACGGGTTATCGGATCCAAAACCCGACCCGATAGCTTAACGGCGTTCCGTTACGGTGGATGCCACGTGTCGGTCACGCTTGACGAAAGCACTTCTGTGACGCGTGATTTATCGTCATGGAAGTGGACATTTCCATGATGATAATTTTGGTAATGTCATGGAACACTTCTACGACAGCACAGGTATGACTATCTTGATTCTGTCATAAAATTGTCATGGATGTACATGCATGACAAAAAACGCGACCTACTGTGACAAACACGTATCATCACGGAAGTGTATTTTTTTTGTAGTGTAGATAGCTGGAACGTAGGGTCTCTGACAGGGAAGCTTCGGGAGCTAGTTGATGCAGCGGTGAGGAGAGGTGTTGATATCCTTTGCGTCCAAGAAACCAAATGGAGGGGACAAAAGGCGAAGGAGGTGGAGGATACCGGCTTCAAGCTGTGGTACACAGAGACGACTGCAAATAGAAATGGCGTATGCATCTTGATCAACAAGAGCCTCAAGTATGGAGTGGTAGACATCAAGAGTCGTGGGGACCGGATTATCCTGGTCAAGCTGGTAGTTGGGGACTTAGTTCTCAATGTTATCAGCGTAAAGTATGCCCCGCAAGTAGGCCACAATGAGAACACCAAGGGGGAGTTCCGGGAAGGCCTGGAAGACATGGTTAGTAATGTATCGTTTGGCGAGAAGCTCTTCATAGGAGGAGACCTCAATGGCCATGTAGGTACATTTAACGCAGGTTTTGAAGGGGCGCATGGGGGCTTTGGCCATGGCATCAGGAATCAAGAAGGAGAGGATGTCTTAAGCTTTGCTTTAGCCTACGACATGATTGTAGCTAACACCCTCTTTAGAAAGAGAGAATCACATCTGGTGACTTTTAGTAGTGGCCAACACTCTAGCCAGATTGATTTCATCCTCTCGAGAAGAGAAGATAGGCGTGCGTGCCTAGACTGTAAGGTGATATCTGGAGAGAGTGTTGTACCTCAGCATAAGCTGGTGGTTGCTGACTTCCGCTTTCAGATTCATGTCCAGCGGGATAAGCGTGCCAAAGTCGCTAGATCGAAGTGGTGGAAGCTCAAGGGGGAGGTAGCTCGGGCGTTCAAGGAGAGGGTCATTAAGGAGGGCCCTTGGGAGGAAGGAGGGGATGCGGACAATGTGTGGATGAAGATGGCGACTTGCATTCGTAAGGTGGCCTCGGAGGAGTTTGGAGTGTCCAGGGGAAGGAGAAGCGGAGATAAGGATACCTAGTGGTGGAATGATGATGTCCAGAAGATGATTAAAGAGAAGAAAGATTGCTTCAGACGCCTATATCTGGATAGGAGTGCAGACAACATAGAGAAGTACAAGATGGCGAAGAAGGCCACAAAGCGAGCTGTTAGTGAAGCAAGGGGTCGGGCATATGAGGACCTATACCAATGGTTAGGCATGAAGAAAGGCGAAAGGGGCATCTATAAGATGGCAAGATCCGAGAGAGGAAGACGAGGGATATTGGTCAAGTCAAATGCATCAAGGACGGAGCAGGCCAACTCTTGGTGAAGGATGAGGAGATTAAGCATAGATGGCGGGAGTACTTCAACAAGCTGTTCAATGGGGAGAATGAGAGTTCTACCATTGAACTGGACGACTCCTTTGATGAGACCAGCATGCAATTTGTGCGGAGAATCCAGGAGTCTGAGGTCAAGGAGGCTTTAAAAAGGATGAAAGGAGGCAAGGCGATGGGCCCTGATTGTATCTCCATTGAGGTATGGAAAGGCCTCGGGAACATAGCGATAGTATGGCTAACCAAGCTTTTCAACCTCATTTTTTGGGAAAACAAGATGCCAGAAGAATGGAGATGGAGTATATTAGTACCAATCTTCAAGAACAAGGGGGATGTTCAGAGTTGTACTAATTACCGTGGAATTAAGCTAATGAGCCATACAATGAAGCTATGGAAGAGAGTCATTGAGCACCGCTTAAGAAGAATGACAAGCGTGACCAAAAATCTGTTTGGTTTCATGCCTGGGAGGTTGACCATGGAAGCCATTTTCTTGGTACGACAACTATAAGGGCATATTTCTCCCTAAGTGGTTTTGGTGATTGATGACAATGCTTTTGCAGACTAATCATGTGCATTGAGCATTTCAGATATCTCATGTCTAGGCACAAGACGATTCGGTGCCCCTCGGAGCCTATCGAAGACGACGTCTCTCTATGTTTCTTTTCGGTGGATTTGAGTCGTAGGAAAGCCATACTATTAAGAGGGGTCCGCTTCGGAAAGGTTAGGGTGGAATCATCACGTACACATATGTTCCTTTGCACCACCTTTCCTTGCTTGATTGGAGCACCGGTTGTTCCCCTTGTCGTTGCGAAGATGAAGGCCTCCTAGTGCTACTGGTCTGCGGCGTGCGGTAGTACTGCTCAAGGGAGCAGTAGTACCGCAGTTGGCCACGGTAGTACCGCCCAAGGCAGCGGTAGTACCGCAAGTGCGGTAGTACCACTCCTAGCACGTAGTAGTACCATGGTCTCTGGCCCAGCACGGTGGCGTGAGCGGATGTAGGGGCGGAAGTAATTTTTTACTTCTGCACCCTACGTGGTAATACCGCCCCCTGTGAGCTGTAGTACCGTGCCGGATTTTTGCACTGACCGAAACTCAGCAGAAGTAGCCACGGATGTAATTTTATTAGTCTGTGCCTTCCTTGCCCAGGATGAGCCCTGCCTTGCGGTAGTACCGCAAGGGCGCGCGGTAGTACCGCAAGGGCAGTTCTACCGCTTGTTGCCTTGTGCAACAGGGCCTCACCTGGCTCCTGCCGCGCGAGTGGTATCATCGCACCTCCCAGCGGTAGTACCGCAAGCCTGTGCGGTAGTACCACATGTCGCGGGCTGAGTAGGTGGATAACGGTTGGATTTTTCCTCTCACTATATAAGGGGGGTCTTCTTCCCCAAGTTGACTACCTCTTCTTTTCCCAAGCTCCATTGTTGCTCAAAGCTCCATTTTCGCCCGATCTCTCTCCCTAGCCAATCAAACTTGTTGATTTTCTAGGGATTGGTTGAGAAGGCCCCAATCTACACTTCCACCAAGAGAAATTTGATTCCCCCAACTAATCCCTTGCGGATCTTGTTACTCTTGGGTGTTTGAGCACCCTAGACGGTTGAGGTCACCGCGGAACCATATTCCATTGTGGTGAAGCTTCATGGTGTCGTTGAGAGCCACCAATTAAGTTGTGGAGATTGCCCCAACCTTGTTTGTAAAGGTTCGGTCGCCGCCTCCACGGGCACCAATAGTGGAATCACAGCATCTCGCATTGTGTGAGGGCATGAGGAGAATACGGTGGCCCTAGTGGCTTCTTGGGGAGCATTGTGCCTCCATACCGCTCCAACGGAGACATACTTCCTCTCAAAGGGAAGGAACTTCGGTAACACATCCTCATCTCCACCGGCTCCACTCTTGATTATCTCTTACCTTTACTTGTGCAAGCTTATATTGTGTTGTATCCCTTGCTTGCTTTTGTGCTTGTTGTTGTTGCATCATATAGGTTGCTCACCTAGTTGCATATCTAGACAACCTACTTTGATGCAAAGTTTAAATTGGTAAAGAAAAACTAAAAATTGTTAGTTGCCTATTCACCCCCCCTCTAGTCAACTATATCGATCCTTTCAACAACTTATGGGGAGATACAGGGAGCAAAAGAAGGACTTTCATATGGTGTTCATTAACTTGGAGAAGGCCTATGATAAGATACCGAGGAATTTCATGTGGTGGGCCTTGGAGAACGCAAAGTCCCAGCGAAGTACATTACCCTCGTCAAGGACATGTACGATAATGTTGTGACAAGTGTTCGAACAAGTGATGTCGACACTGATGACTTCCCGATTATGATAGGACTACATCAGGGGTCAGCTTTGAGCCCTTATCTTTTTGCCAAGGAGATATCCCATGGTGTATGCTCTTTGCGGATAATGTGGTGCTAGTCGACGATAGTCGGGCAGGGGTAAATAGGAAGTTAGAGTTATGGAGACAAACCTTGGAATCGAAAGGTGTCGGTGTCAAAACCGGCGGATCTCGGGTAGGGGGTCCCGAACTGTGCGTCTAAGGTCGATGGTAACAGGAGACAGGGGACACGATGTTTACCCAGGTTTGGGCCCTCTCTATGGAGGTAATACCCTACTTCCTGCTTGATTGATCTTGATGAATATGAGTATTACAAGAGTTGATCTACCACGAGATCGTAATGGCTAAAACCCTAGATGCCTAGCCTGTATGACTATGATAATGAATCTCCCCCTCTGGACCGAGTCCTCCGGTTTATATAGACACCGGGAGCATCTAGGGTTACACAGGGTCGGTTACAAAGAGGGGAATCTACATGTTTGATCCCCAAGCTTGCCTTCCACGCCAAGGTGAGTCCTATCCGGACACGGGTGCAGTCTTCGGTCTTCGTATTCTTCTCAGCCCATCAGTCCGGCCCATGGCTAACAGGCCGGACGCCCGAGGACCCCTTAGTCCAGGACTCCCTCAGTAGCCCCTGAACCTGGCTTCAATGACAAGGTATCCGGCGCGTAGATCCGTCTTTTGCATTGCAAGGCGGGTTCCTCCTTCCGAACTCCAAGATAGTCTTCGGACGTATTGAACGTGTCTGGACCTGTAACATAAGTTTTGTATACTTCCACAGAGGGCACAATAATTTATAAATCCAATCCACCGACAACTGTTCATAGCACGACGCTTCGTCATCGTCAGGACATTATTTTAAACCCGTTGTTAGCCCCGGGTTTGGAGGCGCGGCTTTATTGGCACGTCTTATCCAAGCTGAGATCGTGTCCCCTTATTAAGGGATTCTTATCAACACGGGCGTGGGTAACCCAACTGTCTATTGGGTACAACTCCTTCGTAATAGGCAAGTTTTAAGGCCCAGGAGGAGGCGTTCGATACAGCCTTTATAAAGGGGTGCAGACCTGTCTTTCTCTTCCACGCTTGCTTCTTCCTCAGCCTTTGCTACCTCGAGTTCTAACACCCAAGTTTTGATCGCCACAATCCTCAGTCATGTCCGGATCCAGCCTCCAAGGCCGGTGGGTGGCTTCTTCTGTTACAGAAGAGGATATTGCGAAGCTTAGGGCGGCAAGATATCTGATCGCAGAAATCCTCCATCGGCTCCCCGCTGAAGGGCAGGTTACCCCTACCCCCAGATCCAGCGAGAGGGTCGTGTTTGTCTCCCACTTCCTCCGAGGGTTAGGATTCGCCCTTAATCCCTTTGTTCGTGGGCTCATGTTCTATTACGGGCTGGATTTTCACGATCTGTCCCCGAACTCTGTCCTTCTCATCTCGGCGTTCATCATCGCGTGTGAGGCCTTCCTTCGGATTCCACCACACTTCGGCTTGTGGCTCAAGACCTTCAATGTGAAGCCGCAGGTGATAGAGGGGAAGCAGGCAGAGTGCGGTGGTGCCATAATGAGCAAGCTTAATAATGCTCTTTGGCTAAAAGGATCCTTCACAGAATCTCCCGACTTATGGCAGCGGGAGTGGTTCTATATCATCGAGCCCCGTGGTTCCAAGTGGGCGGCTACGCCTGCGTTCTGATCTAGCCCTCCAATTCAGCTTGCATCATGGATTAGTAAGGGTTGGACTGGGGATGAATTGATGAGGTACAGACTCTTCAGAGCCGCATCAGGAGCCTCCTCGAGAGGGACATTGATCTTATCAATGTTATTCAAGTAATGCTGGTCCGTCGGACCTTGCCGTGCCAGAGGCGACCTCTCCGCATGTGGGAGTTGAATCCCGAAGGACCGCGGACACTTCAACACTTCTTCGGCACTACGCACAAAGGGATGTGGAAATTATTCTTCGGGAAACGAAAGCAATGGTCGGATACTACCGAAGACATCGGCCTTGACTGTAACCATCCGGACACCACAGTAAGTACCCGTCCGCCGAACACCTCATAATCAGGTATCTTGTGCTAAGACACTAAGCAAAACATCTCTCTCCAGGGCTGGATAAAGAAAGCGAAACGGATCAGGTGTACGACCCCTCTTCCCGAAGACTCAGCGGACCCCGTGCTAACAAGGATGCTGGCACCGGCACCGTATCAGGCGCCGGCAGAGGGGGGCAAGGTGGAGAGTGGGAAGACCAGGGATGGCCTTCGTTCCGGAGGTAAATCAAACACCGAGTCCGGGGAAATTGACATTTCTTCGCCCGAAGACAAAGGCGAAGGAGAAGCAAGCATCCCTTCTCCATACAGGAAGAAAAGGGCCGCCTCAGAAGGTTGGGAGGAACTGACTCCCAAGAGGGGCAAGATGCCCTCGTCGGGCGGCTCGGGATTGGAAGGCGACGCCATTGAACAGCTCCGTCGTGAGGACAGGCCTTCGACCAAATCGTAAGTAAATCTGGGGTGCTTTAATCACATCTCGTTCCTTTACTGTTATCGGAGTGACACGTAATATTCACGTGTGTCTTAACAGTTCGGCGCATAGTGTTCTTGAGCTATCCTCTTCTTCGGGAGATCTTCTCCCCGAGATGATGGAAAGCGAGACGCCTCCCCCGGCCTCCTGGCCCAATAAGGCGGACGACTTTGAAGTGTCGTCTCGGAGGGTTTTTCTTGATCAACAAGAGGCGTGAGGGGTGAAGGAGGCAGTACCCGAAGGTGAGCCTTCGATCATCCGAGATTCGGGGGCCAACAATGAAGGCCCCGGACTATCCGGCTTTCAACCAGCGGTGATTCTGGAGACGAGTGAACAGGTTCCTTCAAAGGATGGTCGTGCTCCTACAGCGGCTTCCGGAGACCCAGTGGCATCGAATGTGTTGAGGGATATGCTGCGAAAAGCATCTGTCTCGGAGGAACAGCGTACCTTGATGGGTACAGTGGTTGAGAGGATTCTGTCCACGAAGAGCGGATTGAATGAACCCTTCATGAGCCTGCTAAGAGGCTTCAAGGTTTGTGATGTAATATTTTCAACTATATTTTATTTGCAACATGCACCTGTGTATAGGTAGTAGCCCCTGAGACTCGGGTTGGCTTCCCATAGGAGGCGATCAGAGGATCAAAATGATATGCTGAGGGAATAATCTGGTTAATTGGAACACAGGCTGTGTCGCCCCTGACGACTGCCCGGACTACAGAAGTTGCCGAGCTGCAGCGGAAGCTTGATGTGGCAGGGGATGATATTATGTTAATCAATAGGCGTCTTGACGAGTCGCAAGGTATGTATTCGGAGCAGTCATTACACATACGTGTTTATAATATAGGTGTGACGCCGAAAATTGCATACTGGTATATGCATGGCTGCAAATGGTGCCGCTGCCATTGAGATTCTTCGGGCGGAGCTAGCCCAGGCCAAGGAGCAGGCCCGATTTAGTAATGCGGCTGCCGAAAAGGCATCGGCCGAGTTAAAGGCCGAACAGGCTGCTCGGCGCCAAGACGAGGAGAAAATATCCACCATGACGCTCGAACTAAAAAATGCCGCTAGCCGCTGTGAATTCCTCAAGAAGGAGAATAAAGCCAAGATGGCTGATCTTGACAAGGGCTTGCGAGAGGCGAAAGAAGCGCGGTTCGAATCTAGAGCGGCCCGTGAGGAGATCCGGCAAGCTGGGGAGATTGCGGCATAACTAATTATCTCAGGATCGACAGAGAAATCATAATCCTTATCACTAACAAAGATAGGTGAAGTAGCATAAGCAGGATCATATTTCATTCTAGCATTCAGAGATTTTTCTTTCAGCTTAACTAATAATTTCTTAAGATCACTTCTATCATTGCAAGCAAGAAAGTCTCTAGCAGTTTCTTCATCCATAACATAACCCTCAGGCACAACAGGCAATTCATATCTAGGGGGAATCTTCATCATCACTTTCATCAATATTATCAGTTTCAATAATTTCATTCTCTCTAGCCCTAGCAAGTTGTTCATCAAGAAATTCACCTAGTGGCACAATATTATCAAGCATAGAAGTAGTTTCATCATAAGTATCATGCATAGTAGAAGTGGCATCATCAATAACATGCGATATATCAGAATTAATAGCAGAAGCAGGTTTAGGTGTCGCAAGCTTACTCAAAACAGAAGGTGGATCAAGTGCAGAGCTAGATGGTAGTTCGTTACCTCCCCTCGTAGTTGAGGGATAAATTTTGGTTTTCTCGTCTTTCAAGTTCCTCATAGTGACCAGCAGATATAAATCCCAAGTGACTCAAAGAATAGAGCTATGCTCCCCGGCAACTGCGCCAGAAAATAGTCTTGATAACCCACAAGTATAGAGGATCGCAACAGTTTTCGAGGGTAGAGTATTCAACCCAAATTTATTGATTCGACACAAGGGGAGCCAAAGAATATTCTCAAGTATTAGCAGTTGAGTTGTCAATTCAACCACACCTGGATAACTTAATATCTACAGCAAAGTATTTAGTAGCAAAGTAGTATGATAGTAGCGGTAACAGTGGCAAAAGTAACAGTGACAGTTTTGTAGTGATTGTAACAGTAGCAGCGGAAAAGTAAATAAGCGAAGAACAATATGTGAAAAGCTCGTAGGCATTGGATCGGTGATGGAGAATAATGCCGGATGCGATTATTCATGCAACAATTATAACATAGGGTGACACAGAACTAGCTCCAATTCATCAATGTAATGTAGGCATGTATTCCGAATATAGTCATACGTGCTTATGGAAAAGAACTTGCATGACATCTTTTGTCCTACCCTCCCGTGGCAGCGGCATCCTATTGGAAACTAAGGGATATTAAGGCCTCCTTTTAATAGAGTACCGGACCAAAGCATTAACACATAGTGAATACATGAACTCCTCAAACTATGGTCATCACCGGGAGTGGTCCCGATTATTGTCACTTCGGGGTTGCCGGATCATAACACATAGTAGGTGACTATTGACTTGCAAGATAGGATCAAGAACTCACATATATTCATGAAAACATAATAGCTTCAGATCTGAAATCATGGCACGCGGGCCCTAGTGACAAGCATTAAGCATAGCAAAGTCATAGCAACATCAATCTCAAAACATAGTGGATACTAGGGATCAAACCCTAACAAAACTAACTCAATTACATGATAAATCTCATCCAACCCATCACCGTCCAGCAAGCCTACGATGGAATTACTCACGCACGGCGTTGAGCATCATGAAATTGGTGATGGAGGATGGTTGATGATGACGATGGCGACGGATTCCCCTCTCCGGAGCCCCGAACGGACTCCAGATCAGCCCTCCCGAGAGAGTTTAGGGCTTGGCGGCGGCTCCGTATTGTAAAACGCGATGAATCCTTCTCTCTGGTTTTTTTCTCCCCGAACGTGAATATATAGAGTTGGAGTTGAGGTCGGTGGAGCACCAGGGGGCCCACGAGGCAGGGGGCACGCCCAGGGGGCAGGCGCGCCTCCCACCCTCGTGGATAGGGTGTGGGCCCCCTGGCCTTGATTGTTTCGCCAGTATTTTTTATTATTTCCAAAAATAATCTCCGTGAAGTTTCAGGTCATTCCGAGAACTTCTGTTTCTGCACAAAAATAACACCATGGCAATTCTGCTGAAAACAGCGTCAGTGCGGGTTAGTTCCATTCAAATCATGCAAGTTAGAGTCCAAAACAAGGGCAAAAGTGTTTGGAAAAGTAGATACGACGGAGACGTATCAACTCCCCAAGCTTAAACCTTTGCTTGTCCTCAAGCAATTCAGTTGATAAACTGAAAGTGATAAAGAAAAACTTTTACAAACTTTGTTTGCTCTTGTTGTTGTAAATATGTAAAGCCAGCATTCAAGTTTTCAGCAATGATTATGACTAACTATATTCACAATAACACTTAGGTCTCATGTTTACTCATGTCAATGGCATAATCAACTAGCGAGCAATAATAATAAATCTCGGATGACAACACTTTCTCACAATAATCATAATACGATATAACAAAATGGTATCTCGCTAGCCCTTTCTGAGACCGCAAAACATAAATACAGAGCACCTTTAAAGATCAAGGACTGACTAAACATTGTAATTCATGGTAAAAGAGATCCAGTCATACTCAATATAAATTAATAGTGATGGATGCAAATGACAGCAGTGCTCTCCAACTAGTGCTTTTTAATAAGAGGATGATGACTCAACATAAAAGTAAATAGATAGGCCCTTCGCAGAGGGTAGCAGAGATTTGTAGAGGTGTCAGAGCTCGATTTTTGAAATAGAGATAAATAATATTTTGAGTGGCATACTTTCATTGTCAACATAACAACTGAGAGATCTTGATATCTTCCATGCTACACACATTATAGGCGGTTCCCAAACAGAATGGTAAAGTTTATACTCCCCCTCCACCAACAAACATCAGCCCATGGCTTGTCCGAAACAACGGGTGCCTCCAACTAACAACAATCCTGGGGGAGTTTTGTTTGCAATTATTTTGAATTGATTTGCATAAAACATGGGACTGGGCATCCCGGTGACTAGCCATTTTCTCGTGAGTGAGGAGCGAAGTCCACTCCTCTTGAGAATAACCCGCCTAGCATGGAATATACAGACAACCCTAGTTGATACATGAGCTATTCGAGCATACAAAACATTTCATTTGAAGGTTTAGAGTTTGGCACATACAAATTTATTTGGAACGGCAGGTAGATACCGCATATAGGAAGGTATAGTGGACTCATATGGAATAACTTTGGGGTTATGGGATTGGATGCGCAAGCAGTATTCCCGCTTAGTACAAGTGAAGGCTAGAAAAAGACTGGGAAGCGACCAGCTAGAGAGCGACAACAGTCATGAACATGCATTAAAATTAATAAACATTGAGTGCAAGCATGAGTAGGATATAATCCACCATGAACATAAATATCGTGAAGGCTATGTTGATTTGTTTCAACTACATGTGTGAACATGTGCCAAGTCGAGTCACTCGAATCATTCAAAGGAGGATACCACCCTACTATACCACATCACAATCATTTTAATAGCATGTTGGCACGCAAGATAAACCATTATAAACTCCTAGCTAATTAAGCATGACATAAGCAACTATAATCTCTAATTGTCATTGCAAATATGTTTATTCATAATAGGCTGAATCAGGAACGATGAACTAATCATATTTACAAAAATAAGAGAGGTCGAGTTCATACCAGCTTCTCTCATCTCAAGCAGTTCATCATATATCGTCATAATTGCCTTTCACTTGCATGACCGAACGATGATAATAATAATAGTGCACGTGCTTTGGACTAAGCTAGAATCTGCAAGCATTCAATAAACAGGAGAAGACAAGGCAATATGGGCTCTTGGTTAAATCAACAATAATGCATATAAGAGCCACTTCAACATTTTCATTATGGTCTTCTCCTCTCGACCCCCAAAGAACAAGAAAAGAAATAAAACTATTTACACAGGAAAGCTCCCAACAAGCAAAAGAAGAACGAGAAATATTTTTTGGTTTTCTTTTAATTACTACTACAAGCAAGAAAGTAAAATAGCTAAAAGCTACTACTAATTTTTATTGATTTTTCTTAAGGTTCAACAAACACACAAGAAGAAAGCATAAAAAGGAAAATAAACTAGCATGGATAGTACAATGAAAAAGTATGAGCACTGACAACTGCCATGAGTGTGTGAATATGAATGTAATGTCGGTGAGAAATACATACTCCCCCAAGCTTAGGCTTTTGGCCTAAGTTGGTCTATTGCCATAGCTGGCCTGGCGGATATCCAAAGTTATAGTTGGGATCGTACTGAGAAGGAGCCTCGGGTTGCCACTGGTTGGCAATCTCCTCCGGATCCCACTGGTAAACAGACTGTCGTGAAGGATCAAATTGTGGTTCCGGCTGCTATTAAGAACTCACCACAAGGCCATTCACACGGCCGAACTTCCGTGGTGCGAGGGAGATTATATATTTGGGCCTCCTATCCTCCTCACTTTGCTTATCCCTCGAGCTTCGGCTCGAAGAGCCCCTCAATAATCTCTTCATCATTTTCTGAAAATTTCTAAAAAATTTAGTGACTTCAAATAAAGTGAACCAAACTCAACAAAATTAATAGCAACTACTCCCACCAGTGCCTAGAGACTATATCATGCATTAGAATTACTTGGGACCATATAAATTTGACATGCAAGCTCAAGAACAGGGTCACCTAGGCAGCAAAAATTTGCAATGAATAAAGCACTAGAGCAAAAACTAATTGGACCATTGGAGGAGTCACATACCGAAGAACAATCCCCCAAAGCAGTTTTGTGAGTGGGGCTTTGAGCTAGGAGATCAAAAATCGCAGCAAAATGAGCTAGAACTCGTGCTTGAGCTGGTTGGTGATTTTTTTGGGAGGAAGAAAGAGTGTGTGGTGGCTGGAATAAGTGGAGGGGAGCCACCATGGGCCCACAAGGCAGGGGCGCGCCCAGGGGGGTGGGCGCACCCTGGACCCTCGTGGCCAGGTGCTTGCTCCCCCTGATGTGTTCCCAGTGCCAGATATTCTCAAATATTCCAAAAAAAATCATATTTCAATTTCAGGGCATTTGGAGAACTTTTATTTTCGAGGTATTTTTCTATTGCACGGATAAATCAGAAAACTGATCGAATATACTATTTTTGCTTTATTTAATTTAAATAACAGAAAGTAAAAGAAGGGTACAGAAGGTTATGCTTTCTAATTTCATCCATCTCATGCTCATCAAAAGGAATCCACTAACAAGGTTGATCAGGTCTTGTTAACAAACTCATTCCGAATAACATGGAACCGGAGAAATTTTGAATAACACTATGTTACCTCAATGGGGATATGCACATCCCCAACAATAAGAATATCATATTTCTTCTTGACAGTAGGAAGAGGAAATTCAAAACCTCCAAAAATAATCAATGGAATTTTTCCAATAGAATTGATACTATGGACTTGAGGTTGTTTCCTCGGAAAGTGTATCGTATGCTCATTACCATTGACATGAAAAGTGACATTGCCTTTGTTGCAATCAATAACAGCCCCTGCAGTATTCAAAAAGGGTCTTCCAAGAATAATAGACGTACTATCGTCCTCGGGAATATCAAGAATAACAAAGTCCGTTAAAATAGTAACGTTTGCAACCACAATAGGCAAATCCTCACAAATACCGACAGGTATAGCAGTTGATTTATCAGCTGTTTGCAAAGATATTTCAGTAGGTGTCAACTTATTCAAATCAAGTCTACGATACAAAGATAGAGGCATAACACTAACACCGGCTCCAAGATCACATAAAGCAGTTCTAACATAGTTTCTTTTAATGGAGCATGGTATAGTTGGTACTCCTCGATCTCCTAATTTCTTAGGTATTCCACCTTTAAAAGTATAATTAGCAAGCATGGTGGAAATTTCAGCTTCCGGTATCTTTCTTTTATTTGTAACAATTTCTTTCATATACTTAGCATAAGGATTCATTTTGAGCATATCAGTCAAACGCATACGCAAAAAGATAGGTCTAATCATTTCAGCAAAGCGCTCAAAATCCTCATCATCCTTTTTCTTGGATGGTTTGGGAGGAAAAGGCATGAGTTTCTGAACCCAAGGTTCTCTTTCCTTACCGTGCTTCCTAGCAACAAAGTCTCTCTTCTCATACAGTTGATTCTTTGATTGTGGGTTATCAAGATCAACAGCAGGTTCAATTTCTACTTCATTGTTATTGCCTGGTTGAGCATTAACATGAACATCATCATTAACATTATCACTAGGTTCATGTTCATCACCAGATTGTGTTTTAGCATCAGAAATAGAAATATCATTGGGATTATCAGGTGTGTCAATAACAGGTTCACTAGAAGCATGCAAAGTCCTATCATTTTTCTTTTTCTTCCTTTTAGAAGGACTAGGTGCATCTACATTAGTTCTCTGAGAATCTTGCTCAATTCTCTTAGGGTGGCCCTCAGGATACAAAGGTTCCTGAGTCATTTTACCCCCTCTAGTCATAACTCTAACAACATTATCATTCTTCTTATTATTTAATTCATTGAGCAAATCATTCTGAGCTTTAAGCACTTGTTCTACTTGAGTGGTTACCATAGAAGCATGTTTACTAATGAGTTTAAGTTCACCTTTAACTCTAGACATATAATCACTCAAGTGTTCAATTATATAAGCATTGCGTTTCAGTTGTCTACCAAAATAAGCATTAAAATCTTCTTGCTTAATCATAAAGTTATCAAACTCATCTAAGCATTGGCTAGCAAACTTAGTAGGCTGGGTTTCAGCTTTATCATATCTATAGAGAGAATTTACCTTTACTACCTGTGTCGGGTTATCAGGACCATCCGTTTCTTCAACAGGCGGTAAATTAAGACCATGTATTTCTTCAACAGGAGGTAAATTCTTAACATCTTCAGCTTTAATACCTTTTTCCTTCAAAGATTTCTTTGCCTCTTGCATATCTTCAGGACTCAGAAATAGAATACCCCTTTTCTTTGGAGTTGGCTTAGGAGTTGGTTCAGGAAGTGTCCAATTATTTTCATTGGTCAACATATTATTCAATAGAATTTCAGCTTGATCAACAGTTCTTTCCCTGAAAACACAACCATCACAACTATCTAGGTGGTCTCTGGAAGCATCGGTTAGTCCATTATAAAAGATATCAAGTATTTCATTTTTCTTGAGAGGATGATCAGGCAAAGCATTAAGTAATTGGAGAACCCTCCCCCAAGCTTGTGGGAGACTCTCCTCTTCAATTTGCACAAAATTATATATTTCCCTTAAAGCAACTTATTTCTTATGAGCAGGAAAATATTTAGCAGAGAAGTAATAAATCATATCCTGGGGACTACGCACACAACCAGGATCAAGAGAATTAAACCATGTCTTAGCATCACCCTTTAATGAGAACAGAAATAATTTAAGGATATAGTAGTAACGAGTTTTCTCATCATTACTGAATAGGGTGGCTATATCATTTAATTTAGTAAGATGTGCCACAACAGTTTCAGATTCATAGCCATAAAAAGGATCAGATTCAACCAAAGTAGTTATCTCAGGATCGACAGAGAAATCATAATCCTTATCAGTAACAAAGATAGGTGAAGTAGCATAAGTAGGATCATATTTCATTCCAGCATGCAGAGATTTTTCTTTCAGCTTAACTAATAATTTCTTAAGATCACTTCTATCATTGCAAGCAAGAAAGTCTCTAGCAGTTTCTTCATCCATAACATAACCCTCAGGCACAATAGGCAATTCATATCTAGGGGGAGAATCTTCATCATCACTTTCATCAATATTATCAGTTTCAATAATTTCATTCTCTCTAGCCCTAGCAAGTTGTTCATCAACAAATTCACCTAGTGGCACAATATTATCAAGCATAGAAGTAGTTTCATCATAAGTATCATGCATAGTAGAAGTGGCATCATCAATAACATGCGACATATCAGAATTAATAGCAGAAGCAGGTTTAGGTGTCGCAAGCTTACTCAAAACAGAAGGTGAATCAAGTGCAGAGCTAGATGGCAGTTTGTTACCTCCCCTCGTAGTTGAGGGATAAATTTTGGTTTTCTCATCTTTCAAGTTCCTCATAGTGACCAGCAGATATAAATCCCAAGTGACTCAAAGAATAGAGCTATGCTCCCCGACAACTGCGCCAGAAAATAGTCTTGATAACCCACAAGTATAGGGGATCACAATAGTTTTCGAGGGTAGAGTATTCAACCCAAATTTATTGATTCGACACAAGGGGAGCCAAAGAATATTCTCAAGTATTAGCAGTTGAGTTGTCAATTCAACCACACCTGGATAACTTAATATCTACAGCAAAGTATTTAGTAGCAAAGTAGTATGATAGTAGCGGTAACAGTGGCAAAAGTAACAGTGACAGTTTTGTAGTGATTGTAACAGTAGCAGCGGAAAAGTAAATAAGCGAAGAACAATATGTGAAAAGCTCGTAGGCATTGGATCGGTGATGGAGAATTATGCCACATGCGATTATTAATGCAACAATTATAACATAGGGTGACATAGAACTAGCTCCAATTCATCAATGTAATGTAGGCATGTATTCCGAATATAGTCATACGTGCTTATGGAAAAGAACTTGCATGACATCTTTTGTCCTACCCTCCCGTGGCAGCGGCGTCCTATTGGAAACTAAGGGATATTAAGGCCTCCTTTTAATAGAGTACCGGACCAAAGCATTAACACATAGTGAATACATGAACTCCTCAAACTATGATCATCACCGGGAGTGATCCCGATTATTGTCACTTCGGGGTTGCCGGATCATAACACATAGTAGCTGACTATTGACTTGCAAGATAGGATCAAGAACTCACATATATTCATGAAAACATAATAGCTTCAGATCTGAAATCATGGCACTCGGGCCCTAGTGACAAGCATTAAGCATAGCAAAGTCATAGCAACATCAATCTCAGAACATAGTGGATACTAGGGATCAAACCCTAACAAAACTAACTCGATTACATGATAAATCTCATCCAACCCATCACCGTCCAGCAAGCCTACGATGGAATTACTCACGCACGGCCATGAGCATCATGAAATTGGTGATGGAGGATGGTTGATGATGACGATGACGATGGCGACGGATTCCCCTCTCCGGAGCCCCGAACGGACTCCAGATCAGCCCTCCCGAGAGAGTTTAGGGCTTGGCGGCGGCTCCGTATCGTAAAACGCGATGAATCCTTCTCTTTGATTTTTTTCTCCCCGAACATGAATATATAGAGTTGGAGTTGAGGTCGGTGGAGCACCAGGGGGCCCACGAAGTAGGGGGGTGCGCCCAGGGAGGGCAGGCGCACCTCCCACCCTCGTGGACAGGGTGTGGGCCCCCTGGCCTTGATTCTTTTGCCAGTATTTTTTATTATTTCCAAAAATAATCTCCGTGAAGTTTCAGGTCATTCTGAGAACTTTTGTTTCTGCACAAAAATAACACCATGGCAATTCTACTGAAAACAGCGTCAGTCCGGGTTAGTTCCATTCAAATCATGCAAGTTAGAATCCAAAACAAGGGCAAAAGTGTTTGGAAAATTAGATACGACGGAGACGTATCACTGGACAATGTGACTTAAGTCATCGGCATCCGGTGGCCGGACATATGTTCCTTGGAAGTTGTCGCGGAAGGCGTCTTCCAAATCCTCCCAGCTGCCAATAGAATTTTCTGGCAGACTGTTTAACCAGTACCGAGCTGTTCCTTTGAGTTTTAGTGATAGGTATTTGATGGCATGAAGGTCATCTCCGCGGGCCATGTGGATATGGAGGAGGAAGTCCTCGATCCATACCGCGGGATCCGTTGTTCTGTCGTATGATTCGATATTCATGGGTTTGAACCCGTCTGGGAATTCATGCTCCATTACTTCGTCTGTGAAGAGAAGAGGGTGTGCGGCGCCTCTATATTGGGCCACACTGCGACGTACCTCCAATGGAGTCCGTTTGCGGTTTTCGGCCCGGGCATGGCTAGGTTTGTCACGTCCGAATAGGTAGCCATTGTCGCGTGTCGAGGCACGTCCTCGCGATCCGTAGATCAATATTGTGTGTCCTGCTCTACTGTCCAAGTCTCGTCGAAGGTCATATGTATAACCCCGAGCTGTTTTATTCTTGCCTTTATGGCAAGGTGGGGCGGTCTGGTGTTCGGCTTGAGTTGCCGCTTTATCCTGGCCCCGTGGCGGTCTGTTGGCCATGTTGCGTGATGATGGTACGGGCTCTAGTGCCTCGTCATCGAACTGAGATAGCAATTTGCGCTTCAGGTAGTTTTTGGTTGGGCCACTAAGGCCGTATTCTTCGGCGGCCAGGACTTTGGTCCATCTATCATTGAGCAGATCTTGGTCAGCTTGAAGCTGCAGCTGCTTCTTTTTCAGGCTCCTTGCAGTGGCTATTAGCCAGCGTTTAAAGCGTACCTGCTCGAGAGGTTCCTCAGGCACGATGAAATCATCGTTGCCGAGGCTCTCCTCTTCCTCGGAGAGCGGAAGATAATTATTGTCCTCCGAGTCTTCGTGTATGGCATGTTCATCAGGGCTAACTTGCCCGTCTTCCCGTTCATCCTATTAGGAGATTGCCCCAACAGGGTCTTCATTGTCTTCGGCCTTGTCCAGAGTATTGTTTTCTCCGGTGCCGGTGTTGTTGTCTTTTGCACGACGTGATTTAGAGCAGCGCCTCTGACGCCGGTGTCTGGGCCGTGTCTCAAGAGGTTTGTCCTCAACTGGATCCTCTTTGTCATCGTCGTTGGTTGCTTTGGGTGTATCCACCATGTACACATCGTACGAAGAAGTGGCCGCCCGTCGTCTAGTGAATGGCGGGCTTTGGCCCTGCTCCTCGTCGGCATCGTCGTCCATACCGTCGATGTCTTCGGAGCCATAATCAAGCATGTCGGTTAAGTCCTCGACAGCGGCTATGGAGTGGGCGGCGGGTGAGAAGCAAAATTCTCCATCATCAGCCCCTAGTTCGAACCGAACATAGTTCGGCTGTGAGTCCCCCGCCAAGGATAGTGCTCCCACTCACTTTCTTGTAAATACAGGCTTCACGGCAAGTCTATATAAAACTATATGCTTTGATCAACTCATCAAAGCGCATATTCCAACTCTGAGATGCTTGCACCAGTCCATAGATGGATCGCTGGAGCTTGCACATTTTGTTAGCACCTTTAGGATTGACACAACCTTCTGGTTGCATCATATACAACTCTTCTTTAAGAAATCCATTAAGGAATGTAGTTTTGACATCCATTTGCCAGATTTCATAAAATGTGGCAATTTGCTAACATGATTCAGACAGACTTAAGCATCGTTACGAGTGAGAAAATCTCATCGTAGTCAACACCTTGAACTTGTCGAAAACCTTTTGCGACAACTCTAGCTTTGTAGATAGTAACACTACTATCAGCGTCCGTCTTCCTCTTGAAGATCCATTTAATCTCAACGGCTCGCCGATCATCGGGCAAGTCAATCAAAATCCACACTTTGTTCTCATACATGGATCCCATCTCAGATTTCATGGCCTCAAGCCATTTCGCGGAATCTGGGCTCATCATCGCTTCCTCATAGTTCGTAGGTTCGTCATGGTCAAGTAACATGACCTCCAGAACAGGATTACCGTACCACTCCGGTGCGGATCTCACTCTGGTTAACCTACGAGGTTTGGTAGTTACTTGATCTGAAGTTACATGATCATCATCATTAGCTTCCTCACTAATTGGTGTAGGAGTCACAGGAACAGATTTCTGTGATGAACTACTTTCCAACAAGGGAGCAGGTACAGTTACCTCATCAAGTTCTACTTTCCTCCCACTGACTTCTTTCGAGAGAAACTCCTTCTCTAGAAAGGATCCATTCTTAGCAACGAATAACTTGCCTTCGGATCTATGATAGAAGGTTAACCCAACAGTTTCTTTTGGGTATCCTATGAAGACACATTTCTCCGATTTTGGTTCGAGCTTATCAGGTTGAAACTTTTTCACATAAGCATCACAACCCCAAACTTTAAGAAACGACAGCTTAGGTTTCTTGCTAAACCACAGTTCATATGGTGTCGTCTCAACGGATTTAGATGGTGCCCTATTTATAATGAATGCAACTGTCTCTAATGCATATCCCCAAAACAATACTGGTAAATCGGTAAGAGACATCATAGATCGCACCATATCTAATAAAGTATGGTTGTGACGTTCGGACACACCATTATGCCGTGGTGTTCCAGATGGCGTGAGTTGTGAAACTATTCCACATTGTTTTAAATGAAGACCAAACTCGTAACTCAAATATTCTCGTCCACGATCAGATCGTAGACACTTTATTTTCTTGTTAAGATGATTTTCCACTTCACTCCGAAATTATTTGAACTTTTCAAATGTTTCAGATTTATGTTTCATCAAGTAGATATACCCATATCTTCTCAAATTATCTGTGAAGATCAGAAAATAACGATACCCGCCGCGAGCCTCAACACTCATTGGATCACATACATTAGTATGTATTATTTCCAATAAGTCAGTTGCTCGCTCCATTGTTTCGGAGAACGGAGTCTTAGTCATCTTGCCCATGAGGCACGGTTCGCAAGCATCAAGTGATTCATAATCAAGTGATTCCAAAAGCCCATCAGCATGGAGTTTCTTCATGCGCTTTACACCAATATGACCTAAACGGCAGTGCCAAAAATAAGTTGCACTATCATTATTAACTTTGCATCTTTTGGCTTCAATATTATGAATATGTGTATCACTACGATCGAGATCCAACAAACCATTTTCATTGGGTGTATGACCATAGAAGGTTTTATTCATGTAAACAGAACATTAATTATTCTCTAACTTAAATGAATAACCGTATTGCCATAAACATGATCAAATCATATTCATGCTCAACGCAAACACCAAATAACACTTATTTAGGTTCAACACTAATCCCGAAAGTATAGGGAGTGTGCTCTGATGATCATATCAATCTTGGAACTACTTCCAACACACATCATCACCTCACCTTTAACTAGTTTCTGTTCATTCTGCAACTCCCGTTTCGAGTTACTACTCTTAGCAACTGAACCAGTATCAAATGCCGAGGGGTTGCTATAAACACTAGTAAAGTACACATCAATAACATGTATATCCAATATACCTTTGTTCACTATGCCATCCTTCTTATCCGCCAAGTATCTAGGGCAGTTCCACTTCCAGTGACCATTTCCTTTGCAGTAGAAGCACTCAGTTTCAGGCTTGGGTCTAGCTTTGGGCTTCTTCACGGGAGTGACAACTTGCTTGTCATTCTTATTGAAGTTCCCTTTCTATCCCTTTGCCCTTTTCTTGAAACTAGTGGTCTTGTCAACCATCAACACTTGATGCTCTTTCTTGCTTTCTACCTTCGCCGATTTCAGCATTGCGAAGAGCTCGGGAATTACTTTCGTCATCCCTTGCATATTATAGTTCATCACGAAGTTCTAGTAACTTGGTGATAGTGACTAGAGAACTTTGTCAATTACTATCTTATCTGGAAGAATAACTCCCACTTGATTCAAGCAATTGTAGTACCCAGACATTCTGAGCACATGCTCACTGGTTGAGCTATTCTCCTCCATCTTGTAGGCAACATACTGTCAGAGGTCTCATACCTCTCGACACGGGCATGAGTATGAAATACCAATTTCAACTCCTGGAACATCTTATATGCTCCGTAGCATTCAAAACATTTTTGAAATCCCGGTTCTAAGCTATAAAGCATGGTGCACTAAACTATTAAGTAGTCATCATACCGAGCTTTGTCAAACGTTCATAACGTCTGTATTTGGTCCTGCAATAGTTATGTCACCTAGCGGTGCATCAAGGACATAATTCTTCTGTGCAGCAACGAGGATAATCCTCAGATCACGGATCCAATCCACATCATTTCTACTATTATCTTTCAACATAGTTTTCTCTAGGAACATATCATAAATAAAATGGGGAAGCTGTACGCGAGCAATTGATCTACAACATAGATATGCAAAATACTATCAGATACTAAGTTCATGATAAATTAAAGTTCAATTAATCATATTTTAGAACTCCCACTTAGATAGACATCCCTCTAATCATCTAAGTGATCACATGATCCAAATCAACTAAACCATGATCGATCATCACGTGAAATGGAGTAGTTTTCAATGGTGAACATCACTATGTTGATCATATCTACTATATGATTCACGCTCGACCTTTCGGGTTCAGTGTTCCGAGGCCATATCTGCATATGCTAGGCTCGTCAAGTTTAACCCGAGTATTTCTGCGTGTGCAAAACTGGCTTGCACCCGTTGTATGTGAACGTAGAGCTTATCACACCCGTTCATCACGTGGTGTCTCGGCACGACGAACATTGGCAACGGTGCATACTCAGGGAGAACACTTGTACCTTGAAATTTAGTGAGAGATCATCTTATAATGCTACCGTCAATCAAGCAGAACAAGATGCATAAAGGATAAACATCACATGCAATCAATATAAGTGATATGATATGGCCATCATCATCTTGTGCCTGTGATCTCCATCTCCAAAGCACCGTCATGATCACCATCGTCACCGGTGCGAAACCTTGATCTCCATCATAGCATCGTTGTCGTCTCGCCAACTATTGCTTCTACGACTATCGCTACTGCTTAGTCATAAAGTAAAGCAATTACAGGGCGATTGCATTGCATACAATAAAGCGACAACCATATGGCTCCTGCCAGTTGCCGATAACTCTGTTACAAAACATGATCATCTCATACAATAAAATTTAGCATCATGTCTTGACCATATCACATCACAACATGCCCTGCAAAAACAAGTTAGACGTCCTCTACTTTGTTGTTGCAAGTTTTATGTGGCTCCTACGGGCTGAGCAAGAACCGTTCTTACCTACGCATCAAAACCACAACGATAGTTCATCAAGTTAGTGTTGTTTTAACCTTCACAAGGACCGGGCGTAGCCACACTCGATTCAACTAAAGTTGGAGAAACTGACACCCGCCAGTCACCTGTGTGCGAAGCACGACGGTGAAACCAGTCTCGCGTAAGTGTACACGTAATGTCGGCCCGGGCCGCTTCATCCAACAATACCGCCGAATCAAAATGTGACATGCTGGTAAGCAGTATGACTTGTATCGCCCACAACTCACTTGTGTTCTACTCGTGCATATAACATCTACGCATAAACCTGGCTTGGATGCCACTGTTGGGGAACATAGTAATTTCAAAAAAAATCCTACGCACACGCAAGATCATGGTGATGCATAGCAACGAGAGGGGAGAGTGTTGTCCACGTACCCTCGTAGACCGAAAGCAGAAGCGTTATGACAACGCGGTTGATGTAGTCGTACGTCTTCACGATCCGACCGATCCAAGTACCGAACGTACGGTACCTCCGAGTTCAGCACACGTTCAGCTCGATGACGTCCCACGAACTCCGATCCAGCAGAGCTTCACGGGAGATTTCCGTCAGCACGACGGCGTGATGACGATGATGATGTTGCTACCGACGCAGGGCTTCGCCTAAGCACCACTACGATATGACCGAGGTGGATTGTGGTGGAGGGGGCACCGCACACAACTTGGAACAATCAACTTGTGTGTTCTAGGGTGCCCCCTGCCCCCGTATATAAAGGAGTAAGGGGAGGCCGGCCGGCTTCTCTAGGCGCGCCAAAGGGGGGAGGAATCCTCCTCCTAGTAGGAGTAGGATTCCTCCTTTCCTAATCCTACTAGGAGGGGGAAGGAAGGAGAGGGGGAGGAGAAGGAAAGAGGGGGCGCAGCCCCTCCCCTAGTCCAATTTGGACTAGGCCCATGGGGGCGCGCGGACAGCCCTTGTGGCTTCTCCTCTTTTTCCCCTAAAGCCCACTAAGGCCCATATGTACTCTCGTATTCCCGTAACTCCCCCGGTACTCCAAAAAATACCTGAATCAATCGAAATCTTTCCGATGTCCGAATATAGTCGTCCAATATATCGATCTTTACGTCCCGACCTTTTCGAGACTCCTCGTCATGTCCCCGATCTCATCCGGGACTCCGAACTACCTTCGGCACATCAAAACACATAAACTCATAATACCGATCGTCACCGAACGTTAAGCGTGCGGACCCTATGGGTTCGAGAACTATGTAGACATGACCGAGACACGTTTTCGATCAATAACAAATAGCGGAACCTGGATGCTCATATTGGCTCCTACATATTCTACGAAGATCTTTATCGGTCAAACCGCATAACAACATACGTTGTTCCCTTTGTCATCGGTATGTTACTTGCCCGAGATTCGATCGTCGGTATCTCAATACCTAGTTCAATCTCGTTACCGGCAAGTCTCTTTACTCGTTCTGTAATACATCATCCCGCAACTAACTCATTAGTTGCATTGCTTGCAAGGCTTATAGTGATGTGCATTACCGAGAGGGCCCAGAGATACCTCTCCGACAGTCGGAGTGACAAATCCTAATCTCGATCTATGCCAACTCAACAAACACCATCGGAGACACCTGTAGAGCACCTTTATAATCACCCAGTTACGTTGTGACGTTTGGTAGCACACAAAGTGTTCCTCCGGTATTCGGGAGTTGCATAATCTCATAGTCATAGGAACATGCATAAGTCATGAAGAAAGCAATAGCAACAAACTAAATGATCAAGTGCTAAGCTAACGGAATGGGTCAAGTTAATCACATCATTCTCTAATGATGTGATCCTGTTAATAAAATGACAACTCATGTCTATGGCTAGGAAACTTAACCATCTTTGATTCAACGAGCTAGTCAAGTAGAGGCATACTAGTGACACTCTGTTTTTCTATGTATTCACACATGTACTAAGTTTCCGGTTAATACAATTCTAGCATGAATAATAAACATTTATCATGATATAAGGAAATATAAATAACAACTTTATTATTGCCTCTAGGGCATATTTCCTTCAGTCTCCCACTTGCACTAGAGTCAATAATCTAGTTCACATCGTCATGTGATTTAACACCAATAGTTCGCATCTTCATGTGCTTATTTCAGATCTCCATGTGACTAACACCCAAAGAGTTTACTAGATTCAATAATCTAGTTCACATCGCTATGTGATTAACACCCAAAGAGTGATCGTGTTTTGCTTGTGAGAGAAATTTAGTCAACGGGTCTGCCACATTCAGAGTCGTATGTATTTTGCAAATTTTCTATGTCTACAATGCTTTGCACAAAGCTACTCTAGCTAATTGCTCCCACTTTCAATATGTATCTAGATCGAGACTTAGAGTCATCCAGATCGGTGTTAAAGCTTGCATCGATGTTACTCTTTACGACGAACTCTTTGTCACCTCCATAACCGAGAAACATTTCCTTATTCCACTAAGGATATTTTTGACCAATGTCCAGTGATCCACTCCTGGATCACTATTGTACCCTCTTGCCAAACTTATGGTGAGGTACACAATAGGTCTGGTACACAACATATCATACTTTATAGAACCTATGACTGAGGCATAGGGAATGACTTTTCATTCTCTTTCTATTTTCTGCCGTGGTCGGGTTTTGAGTCTTTACTCAACTTTACACCTTGCAACACAGGCAAGAACTCCTTCTTTGACTGTTCCATTTTGAACTACTTCAAAATCTTGTCAAGGTATGTACTCATTGAAAAACTTATCAAGCGTCTTGATCTATCTCTATAGATCTTGATGCTCAATATGTAAGTAGCTTTACCGAGGTCTTTCTTTGAAAAACTCCTTTCAAATACTCCTTTATGCTTTCCAGAAAATTCTACATTATTTCCGATCAACAATATGTCATTCACATATATTTATCAGAAATGCTATAGTGCTCCCAGTCACTTTCTTGTAAATACAGGCTTCACCGCAAGTCTATATAAAACTATATGCTTTGATCAACTCATCAAAGCGCATATTCCAACTCCGAGATGCTTGCACCAGTCCATAGATGGATCGCTGGAGCTTGCACATTTTGTTAGCACCTTTAGGATCGACAAAACCTTCTGGTTGCATCATATACAACTCTTCTTTAAGAAATCCATTAAGGAATGTAGTTTTGACATTCATTTGCCAGATTTCATAAAATGTGGCAATTTGCTAACATGATTCAGACAGACTTAAGCATCGTTACGAGTGAGAAAATCTCATCGTAGTCAACACCTTGAACTTGTCGAAAACCTTTTGTGACAACTCTAGCTTTGTAGATAGTAACACTACTATCAGCGTCTGTCTTCCTCTTGAAGATCTATTTAATCTCAATGGCTCGCCGATCATCGGGCAAGTCAATCAAAGTCCACACTTTGTTCTCATACATGGATCCCATCTCAGATTTCATGGCCTCAAACCATTTCGCGGAATCTGGGCTCATCATCGCTTCCCCATAGTTCGTAGGTTCGTCATGGTCAAGTAACATGACCTCCAGAACAGGATTACCGTACCACTCCGGTGCGGATCTCACTCTGGTTGACCTACGAGGTTTGGTAGTTACTTGATCTGAAGTTACATGACCATCATCATTATCTTCCTCACTAATTGGTGTAGGAGTCACAGGAACAGATTTCTGTGATGAACTACTTTCCAACAAGGGGGCAGGTACAGTTACCTCATCAAGTTCTACTTTCCTTCCACTGACTTCTTTCGAGAGAAACTCCTTCTCTAGAAAGGATCCATTCTTAGCAACGAATAACTTTCCTTCGGATCTGTGATAGAAGGTGTACCCAATAGTTTCTTTTGGGTATCCTATGAAGACACATTTCTCCGATTTGGGTTCGAGCTTATCAGGTTGAAACTTTTTCACATAAGCATCACAGCCCCAAACTTTAAGAAACGACAGCTTAGGTTTCTTGCTAAACCATAGTTCATATGGTGTCATCTCAACGGATTTAGATGGTGCCCTATTTATAATGAATGCAGCTGTCTCTAATGCATATCCCCAAAACAATAGTGGTAAATCGGTAAGAGACATCATAGATCGCACCATATCTAATAAAGTACGGTTATGACGTTCGGACACACCATTATGCCGTGGTGTTCCAGATGGCGTGAGTTGTGAAACTATAAGGACTGGTCATTACACCGGTGCCGAAAAATACGTCGGGCATTAGGACTGGTCATAGAAAGAAAACTATATACACAACACTAAATCCGTTTGTCTATCTTTAAATGAAATTGTAACCATGGAACTGCTCCTAAAAGAACGTGAAATCGTTGCAAGCAATGTGAAAATTGTTCTGGGTGGAAAATGGGCATTGACGATTACTGGTATAATAATACCATAAATAGTGTCAAATCAATGGACTACAACAGCCGATAATACTCGACAAACAATAAGTTCTGATGGGGAGGAATTATAGTATGTCCTTCATAAATCTGAAGCTGAGTGGTACCCAATTTGATAGTTGAGTACTGTTTGATCATCCTGAGCCTCATGCAACAAGAAAGTATGTTTAAATGTGCAAGGAATTTTTTTTAGGTGTGATACATAAAAATAGGCTAGTGCCATCTATATCTATACCTAATAATAAAGGGACTATTGCTTCTGGCCGTCCGTCATAAGATTAGCCCCAAAGTTGATAGAAATTACCCATTATACCACCCATAAGTGAAAAAAATGATTCGGCTTTTTCCTTTCACAAGTGGTCATCGCCTTTGGTTCATTACAAAATATTTCCGTTTGTATCACGAGCACAAGAGCACCACGGTGGCTGGAACCTCACGCTTCAACACGGGAGACTGAGTTCGAGCCTGGCTACTCCCCTTTTCAACTCCTTTTTTTCGGGCAGATTGAAATGCCTTTCAAAATTTCATAACTTTCAAACGGTAACTTCAAATTTAACATGTTATATATGAAAATTCTCCAAAAAATATGTAGATTTCAAATATGCTATTGTCTTGCGTGTTAATCATTTCTAAAATTTCGTTTAGGATGCAATCTTAATTAATATTTTCTTCATATGGGGGTATTTTGGAAATGCCTTATTTTTTGTCTAATAAATTGAAAACACTTTGAGTATATTTTTTGCGGGAACACTTTGGGTACACTTTAAAAATCATCCCACCTATTTTTTGTGCAACACAACTTATCATGTTGTTTGTCGTGGGGCATCGTGAAATATTTCAAGGGATTTGCTGATGTTGTCAGGTGCGTGTATAAGGGGTGATTTTTTCTTCCATTGCAACACATGAGCATGTTTTGCTAGATAGGACTATATAGTTTATCTCCGACAGACATTCCATTTATCTTCCTCAATTCTTCTTCTTTGACACTTAAAAATATGTTAGAAAGAGATGCGTACATCATGTGCTATTTTTTGCATGTGCAATTCAGTATATTTGGATCCGATAATGCTTCATGACATGCCTTACTTATCAAGGTGAAAAATCAATATTTTTTTATGTTTGGCTAATTTTTATGTCTCAACACCTATAACAATATTTGTTGTAAGAGAGTTGTTGACCTAAGGCAAAGCTAAGTGAAGGTAAGGGAATAGGAGATATAAAGGCAAAAGTTGTTAGCAGGTGCTATTGTCGGTGTCAAAACCGGCGGATCTCGGGTAGGGGGTCCCGAACTGTGCGTCTAAGGCGGATGGTAACAGGAGGCGGGGGACACAATGTTTACCCAGGTTCGGGCCCTCTCGATGGAGGTAATACCCTACTTCCTGCTTGATTGATCTTGATGATATGAGTATTACAAGAGTTGATCTACCACGAGATCGTAGAGGCTAAACCCTAGAAGCTAGCCTATGATTATGATTGTTGTTGTCCTACGGACTAAACCCTCCGATTTATATAGACACCGGAAGGGGCTAGGGTTACACAGAGTCGGTTACAAGGGAGGAGATCTACATATCTGAATTGCCAAGCTTGCCTTCCACGCAAAGGAGAGTCCCATCCGGACACGGGACGAAGTCTTCAATCTTGTATCTTCATAGTCCAACAGTCCGGCCAAAGTATATAGTCCGGCTGTCCGAGGACCCCCTAATCCAGGGCTCCCTTAGTAGCCCCTGAACCAGGCTTCAATGGCGATAAGTACGGCGCGCAAATTGTCTTCGACATTGCAAGGCGGGTTCCTCCTCCGAATACTCCATAGAAGATTTTGAACACAAGGATCGTGTCCGGCTCTGCAAAACAAATTCCACATACCACCGTAGAGAGTATAATATTCCACAAATCTAATCTGCTGACAATTTTCATAGCGTGACATCACGCCATGGCCCGGTCATTATTCAAACCGTTTTTCTCAACCAGCTACTGCACATATTGCGAGGCGGTTTTCCTGGCACGTCTTGTCGAAGCAGAAATCGTGTCCCCTTATCACGGGATTCTCATCAATACGGGTGTGGGTAACCCAACCATGCCATCAATCACGGCGCTTGGGGAATAATCGAGTTTACCAGGCAAGTGGGGAGGCGCACAGTTTCTACCGCCCTTATAAAGGGACGAGGACTCCTCTTTTTCACCCACGCCTTCATCTTCCCTACCCATCTATTCTCGCGCACTCGAGCTCCAGCGCCCAAGTTCGCATTTTCTCCGCAAAACCACTCCAAACATGTCCGGAGCGGGAGGCAAGTGTATGGTCTCCTCCGTGATGGAGGAGAACATTACGAAGCTCTGGGAAGCCGGATACCTGGCCGCAGACATCGCGCACCGGCTCCCAGAGGCGGGGCAGATCGTCCCTACTCCAGAACCCCACGAGAGGGTTGTATTCCTTACCCACTTCGTCCGCGGGCTGGGATTTCCCCTCCACCCATTTGTTCGCGGGCTCATGTTCTACTACGGGCTGGACTTTCACGATCTGGCCCCCAATTTCATCCTCAACATCTCGGTGTTTATCGTCGTGTGTGAGGCCTTCCTCCGCATCAAGCCCCACTTCGGCTTGTGGCTGAAGACCTTCAACGTGAAACCGAAGGTGGTGGTCGGCCAGCAAGCGGAGTGCGGAGGTGCTATGGTGGGCAAAATGCCCAACGTCACCTGGCTCGAAGGCTCCTATGTGGAGACCATGAAGGGGTGGCAATCGGGGTGGTTCTACATCACCGAGCCGCGCGACACCAACTGGGTGGCGGCCCCTGAATTTCGATCCGGCATCCCCATGCGGCTCACCTCCTGGAAAGAGAAGGGCCTATCCTGGGGCTCAGCGGTGGAGCTGACCGGACTCCAGAACTGTGTTAAAAACATGATAAGCAAGAAAATCAAGCTTGTCAACGTGGTCCAGGTCATGCTCTTCCGCCGGATCCTCCCGTGTCAAAGACGGGCATTCAATATGTGGGAGTTCGACCCGGCTAAGCACCAGACGCTACGAGAGCATTTCGACACGACGCACCAAGACATCTGGAAGGTGCTGTTCAAGTCCGCCGAGGTACCTCATCCTCTTACCGAGGATCGCAGACTCAGCGCAAAGCGCCCTGCCAATCCGGTAAGCTCCTTATATCTCATAAGATGTTCCTTTCCCCCAGTATAATCATGTGAGGGATCTGAGCTTCCATGCCATTTAACAGGACTGGGTCACGACAGCGGAGCGGATTGATTGTCCGGCCCCACTGCCCGAAGATCCAGCAAGGGCTCTCCTGACGGAGATGCTGGTTCCGGCGCCCTATGAGGTGCCGGAGAAGAAGGCCAAGAAGAAGGCCGCGGGGACCAGGAAAGGTCTTCGGCGTAAGGTTGTATCGGACTCATCGTCCGATAACACCGAGGCACCCTCCTCCCACGAAAACGAGGAGGAGGAAGAGGAAAGTTCTCCCCCCGCCACCCAGCTAGGGGAGACAATAAAAGGAAGCCCGCCCCACCTGGGGAGGCCGAAGGGTCCAAGAAGGGAAGGACCCTCCTTCCGGACTGCTCCACAGCGACCTGATACGTCTCCAACGTATCTATAATTTTTGATTGCTCCATGCTATATTATCTTCTGGTTTGAACATTATTGGGCTTTATTATTCACTTTTATATTATTTTTGGGACTAACCTATTAACCTGAGGCCCAGCCCAGAATTGCTGTTTTTTGCCTATTTCAGAGTTTCGCAGAAAAAGAATATCAAACGGAGTCCAAACGGAATGAAACCTTCGGGAACGTGATTTTTGGAACGAACATGATCCAGGAGACTTGGACCCTACGTCAAGGAAGCTTCCAGGAAGCCACGAGGTAGGGGGCGCGCCTAACCCCCTGGGCACACCCTCCACCCTCATGGGCCCCATGTTGCTCCACTGACGTATTCCTTCCTCCTATATATACCTACGTACCCCCAAACGATCAGATACGGAGCCAAAAACCTAATTCCACCACCGCAACCTTCTGTACCCACGAGATCCCATCTTGGGGCCTGTTCCGAAGCTCCGCCAGAGGGGGCATCGATCACGGAGGGCTTCTACATCAACACCATAGCCTCTCCGATGAAGTGTGAGTAGTTTACCTCAGACCTTTGGGTCCATAGTTATTAGCTAGATGGATTCTTCTCTCTTTTTGGATCTCAATACAATGTTCTCCCCCTCTCTCGTGGAGATCTATTCGATGTAATCTTATTTTGCGGTGTGTTTGTTGAGACCGATGAATTGTGGGTTTATGATCAAGTTTATCTATGAACAATATTTGAATCTTCTCTGAATTCTTTTATGTATGATTGGTTATCTTTGCAAGTCTCTTCGAATTAGCAATTTGGTTTGGCCTACTAGATTGATCTTTCTTGCAATGGGAGAAGTGCTTAGCTTTGGGTTCAATCTTGCGGTGTCCTTTCCCAGTGACAGTAGGGGCAGCAAGGCACGTATTGTATTGTTGCCATCGAGGATAACAAGATGGGTTTTTTATCATATTGCATGAATTTATCCCTCTACATCATGTCATCTTGCTTAAAGCGTTACTCTGTTCTTATGAACTTAATACTCTAGATGCATGCTGGATAGCGGTCGATGTGTGGAGTAATAGTAGTAGATGCAGGCAGGAGTCGGTCTACTTGTCTCGGACGTGATGCCTATATACATGATCATACCTAGATATTCTCATAACTATGCTCAATTCTGTCAATTTCTCAACAGTAATTTGTTCACCCACCGTAAAATACTTATGCTCTTGAGAGAAGCCACTAGTGAAACCTATGGCCCCCGGGTCTATCTTCATCATATTAATCTTTCAACACTTAGTTATTTCCGTTGCTTTTATTTTACTTTGCATCTCTATCACAAAAATACCAAAAATATTATGTTATCATATCTATCAGATCTCACTCTCGTAAGTGACCGTGTAGGGATTGACAACCCCTTATCGTGTTGGTTGCGACGATTTATTTGTTTTGTGTAGGTGCGAGTGACTCGCGCGTAGCCTCCTACTGGATTGATACCTTAGTTCTCAAAAACTGAGGGAAATACTTACGCTACTTTGCTGCATCACCCTTTCCTCTTCAAGGGAAAACCAACGCAGTGGTCAAGAGGTAGCAAGAAGGATTTCTGGCGCCGTTGCCGGGGAGGTCTACGCAAAAGTCAACATACCAAGTACCCATCACAAACCCTTATCTCCATCATTACATTATTTGCCATTTGCCTGTCGTTTTCCTCTCCCCCACTTCACCCTTGCCGTTTTATTCGCCCTCTCTTTTTTGTCGCCTCTTTTTCATTTGTTTGCCTTGCCGTCATGGCTAGTCCTTTATCTTCTCCGTTGTCTCCCGAAAATGAAGTTCTCAATTTTAAGCAAAGGGAGGGAGAAAATCTAAAAGACGCTTGGTATAGAATTTGCAATGCTCAAAATAGATCTACCAGGAAGCAATCTACTTCCGTTCTTCTCCGCAATTTTTATGTGGGTGCTAATCCTTGGTATAGATATATTCTTGACACCATTACCGGAGGGAATTTCTTGGGTAGCCATACTTTTGACTCTTATAATGCTATGATAGATTTATTTGGCTCACCACCTCTCTTGGTTAATGGAACTATTTTAACTTTGGAGCATGTAATGCAAAGACTTGAAATTATTGAAAATAAAGTTGCTACCGTATAGCTAATTGAAAATTTGGATAAAAAGATCCACAACCAAATTACCCAATACGGATCTAAAGTAGGAGTCACTTTGAAAAATATTAAGGAGAAGGAACCCATAGTTAATGAAAGAATAAATCAGGATTCTACTAGAATCGATAAACTTGAGGGTATCATTACCAACTTGGGAACCGCTTTTTCTTCCGTAAAGAATACTCCTAGTCCTCCAAGGAAAATTGCCAAGCTTATGTATGTTCCTAAAAATAAGGGTGAATCCTCTAGTAAAGAAATGCGGATCTTAAATCTATAAGTATTCATCCCAATCTTTTTGCTATCATTAAGGAACCATTTGCTACAAATGAATTTTTTGATATTGTTCCTAAAAGTTTGATAATTAATAGAAAGAAAGAACCTCTAAAGGATGATAGATGTCTTATTGAAGAATTGCCTACCAAAGATGGCAATACCTAGATCCATCCTTGCTTTTATGCCTAGCTAGGAGCGTTAAACGATAGCGCTTGTTGGGAGGCAACCCAATTTTATTTTTAGTTTTTAGTTTTTTGCTTCTGTTTAGGAATAAATATTTGATCTATCCTCTGGTTAGATGTGTTTTTATGTTTTAATTAGTGTTTGTGCCAAGTTAAACCTATAGGATCTTCTTGGATGATAGTTATTTGATCTTGCAGAAAATTCCAGAAACTTTCTGTTCACGAAAATAATTGTTAAAAATCACCAGAACATGATAAAATATTGATTCCAATTGATGCTGATCAATTAACAAATTGTCTAGGTCGTCATATTTTGGCAGATTTTTTCGGGTTCCAGAAGTTTGCGTTAGTTACAGATTACTACAGACTTCTGTTTTTGACAGATTCTGTTTTTCGTGTGTTGTTTGCTTATTTTGATGAATCTATGGCTAGTAAAAGAGTTTATAAACCATAGAGAAGTTGGAATATAGTAGGTTTAACACCAATATAAATAAATAATGAGTTCATTACAGTACTGTAAAGTGGTGTTTGTGCCAAGTTAAACCTATAGGATCTTCTTGGATGATAGTTATTTGATCTTGCAGAAAATTCCAGAAACTTTCTGTTCACGAAAATAATTGTTAAAAATCACCAGAACATGATAAAATATTGATTCCAATTTATTCTGATCAATAAACAAATTGTTTAGGTCGTGCTGTTTTGGTATATTTTTCTGAGTTTCAGAAGTTTGCGTTAGTTACAGATTATTACAGACTGTTCTGTTTTTGACAGATTCTGTTTTTCGTGTGTTGTTTGCTTATTTTGATGAATCTATGGCTAGTAAAAGAGTTTATAAACCATAGAGAAGTTGGAATACAGTAGGTTTAACACCAATGTAAATAAAGAATGAGTTCAATACAGTACCTTGAAGTAGTGTTTTGTTTTCTTTCGCTAACGGAGCTCACGAGATTTTCTGTTAAGTTTTGTGTTGTGAAGTTTTCAAGTTTTGGGTGAAAGATTTGATGGATTATGGAACAAGGAGTGGAAAGAGTCTAAGCTTGGGGATGCCCATGGCACCCCCAAGATAATCTAAGGACACCATAAAGCCAAAGCTTGGGGATGCCCCGGAAGGCATCCCCTCTTTCGTCTACTTCCATCGGTAACTTTACTTGGAGCTATATTTTTATTCACCACATGATATGTGTTTTGCTTGGAGCGTCTTGTATGATTTGAGTCTTTGCTTTTTAGTTTACCACAATCATCCTTGCTGTACACACCTTTTGAGAGAGACAGACATGATTCGAAATTTATTAGGATACTCTATGTGCTTCACTTATATCTTTTGAGCTATATAGTTTTGCTCTAGTACTTCACTTATATCTTTTAGAGCACGGTGGTGGATTTGTTTTATAGAAACTATTGATCTCTCATGCTTCACTTATATTATTTTGAGAGTCTTAAAATAGCATGGCAATTTTCTTTAATTAATATCATGAGAAATTTGATGCTTGATAATTGTTTTGAGATATAAAGGTGGTAATATCATAGTTGTGCTAGTTGAGTAATTGTGGAATTGAAAAATACATGTGTTGGAGTTTGTGATTCCCGTAGCATGCACGTATGGTCAACCGTTATGTAACAAAGTCGGAGCATGAAGTATTTGTTGATTGTCTTCCTTTGTGTGGCGGCCGGGACCGCGCGATGGTTCACTCCTACCAACCCTTCCCCTAGGAGCATGCGTAGTAGTACTTTGCTTCGAGGGCTAATAAATTTTTGCAATAAGTATATGAGTTCTTTATGACTAATGTGAGTCCATGGATTATACGCACACTTACCTTTCCGCAATTTTCTAGCCTCTTCGGTACCATGCATTGCCCTCTCTCACCTTGAGAGTTGGTGCAAACTTCGCCGGTGCATCCAAACCCTGTGATATGATACGCTCTATCACACATAAACCTCCTTATATCTTCCTCAAAACATCCACCATACCTACCTATCATGGCATTTCCATAGCCATTCCGAGATATATTGCCATGCAACTTTCCACCATTCCGTTTATCATGACAAACTCCATCATTGTCATATTGCTTTGCATGATCATGTAGTTGACATTGTATTTGTGGCAAAGCCACCGTTCATAATTCTTTCATACATGTCGCTCTCCATTCATTACATATCCCGGTACATCACCGGAGGCATTCATATAGAGTCATATTTTTTTCTTAGTATTGAGTTGTAATTCATGAGTTGTAAGTAAATAAAAGTGTGATGATCATCATTAGAGCATTGTCCCAAGTGAGGAAAGGATGATGGAGACTATGATTCCCCCACAAGTCGGAATGAGACTCCGGACTAAATAAAAAAAAGAGGCCATAAAAAAGAGAAAAGGCCCAAATAAAAAAATGAGAGAAAAAGAGAGAAGGGTCAATGTTACTATCCTTTTACCACACTTGTGCTTCAAAGTAGCACCGTGATCTTCATAATAGAGAGTCTCTCATTTTGTCACTTTCATATACTAGTGGGAAATTTCATTATAGAACTTGGCTTGTACATTCCAATGGTGGGCTTCCTCAAATGCCCGAGGTCTTCGTGAGCAAGCAAGTTGGATGCACACCCACTTAGTTTCTTTTTGAGCTTTCATACACTTATAGCTCTAGTGCATCCGTTAAATGGCAATCCCTACTCCTCGCATTAACATCAATTGATAGGCCTCTCCATAGCCCGTTGATTAGCCTCGTTGATGTGAGACTGTCTCCTTTTTTGTCTTCCCACATAACCCCTACCATTATACCTTATTCCACCATAGTGCTATATCCATGGCTTGAGCTCATGTATTGCGTAAGAGTTGAAAAGGCTGAAGCCCGTTAAAAGTATGAACCAATTGCATGGCTAAAACCGGGGTCGTACATGATATGAATATTTTGTGTGGGGAAGATGGAGCATAGCCGGACTATATGATTTTGTAGGGATAACTTGCTTTGGCCATGTTATTTTGATAAGACATAATTGCTTAGTTAGTATGCTTTAAATATTATTGTTTTTATGTCAACATTAAACTTTTATCTTGAATCATATCAAATCTGAACATTCATGGCACAATAAGAAGAATTACTTTGAAATTATGCCAAGTAGCATTCTGCATCAAAAATTCTGTTTTTATCATTTACCTACCCGAGGACGAGCAGGAATTAAGCTTGGGGATGCTTGATACGTCTCCAACGTATCTATAAATTTTGATTGCTCCATGCTATATTATCTTCTCTTTTGGACATTATTGTGCTTTATTATTCACTTTTATATTATTTTTGGGACTAACCTATTAATCGGAGGCCCAGCCCAGAATTGTTGTTTTTGCCTATTTCAGAGTGTCGCAGAAAAAGAATATCAAACGGAGTCCAAACAGAATGAAACCTTCGGGAACGTGATTTTTGGAACGAACATGATCCAGGAGACTTAGACCCTACGTCAAGGAAGCTTCTAGGAAGCCACGAGGTAGGGGGCGCGCCTACCCCCTGGGCGCGCCCTCCACCCTCGTGGGCCCCACGTTGCTCCACCGACATACTCCGTCCTCCTATATATACCTACGTACCCCCAAACGATCAGATACGGAGCCAAAAACCTAATTCCACCGCCGCAACCTTCTGTACCCACGAGATCCCATCTTGGGGCCTGTTCCGGAGCTCCACCGGAGGGGGCATCGATCACGGAGGGCTTCTACATCAACACCATAGCCTCTCCGATGAAGTGTGAGTAGTTTACCTCAGACCTTCGGGTCCATAGTTATTAGCTAGATGGCCTCTTCTCTCTTTTTCGATCTCAATACAATGTTCTCCCCCTCTCTCGTGGAGATCTATTTGATGTAATCTTCTTTTGCGGTGTGTTTGTTGAGACCGATGAATTGTGGGTTTATGATCAAGTTTATCTATGAACAATATTTGAATCTTCTCTGAATTCTTTTATGTATGATTGGTTATCTTTGCAAGTCTCTTCGAATTATCAGTTTGGTTTGGCCTACTAGATTGATCTTTCTTGCAATGGGAGAAGTGCTTAGCTTTAGGTTCAATCTTGCGGTGTCCTTTCCCAGTGACAGTAGGGGCAGCAAGGCACGTATTGTATTGTTGCCATCGAGGATAACAAGATGGGGTTTTATCATATTGCATGAATTTATCCCTCTACATCATGTCATCTTGCTTAAAGCGTTACTCTGTTCTTATTAACTTAATACTCTAGATGCATGCTGGATAGCGGTCGATGTGTGGAGTAATAGTAGTAGATGCAGGCAGGAGTCGGTCTACTTGTCTCGGGCGTGATGCCTATATACATGATCATACCTAGATATTCTCATAACTATGCTCAATTCTGTCAATTGCTCAACAGTAATTTGTTCACCCACCGTAAAATACTTATGCTCTTGAGAGAAGCCACTAGTGAAACCTATGGCCCCCGGGTCTATCTTCATCATGTTAATCTTTCAACACTTAGTTATTTCCGTTGCTTTTATTTTACTTTGCATCTCTATCACAAAAATACCAAAAATATTATCTTATCATATCTATCAGATCTCACTCTCGTAAGTGACCGTGTAGGGATTGACAACCCTTATCGCGTTGGTTGTGAGGATTTATTTGTTTTGTGTATGTGCGAGGGACTCGCGCGTAGCCTTCTACTGGATTGATACCTTGGTTCTCAAAAAGTGAGGGAAATACTTATGCTACTTTGCTGCATCACCCTTTCCTCTTCAAGGGAAAACCAACGCAGTGCTCAAGAGGTAGCACGGCCGCTTTCAGCGACGAGGAGTGGTTACCCAGGGACAAGCCCCTGGCGAAGTCGTAAGTATCCGGATACCATAACAGTTCTGGTATATTTTGTTTTATGGCTTCTTATCATGCCAAACATGATCATGCAGTCCATCCAAAGCCCATATTGACGTATCCTCTTCGGATGGATCTTTGGGCCCGTCGGCGATGAACAGCGATTCGCTCCCGACAGCCAGCTCCCCCCGGCCCATGGACGACACCGAGGTGTTGTCTCAGAGGATACCGGACCAAGGGGAGATAGTTCTGGAGGCGCCCCAAGGCGACATTCCAGGCACCGGGCGCGTGGGGGGTAAGACTCCCACGAGTTCTGATGACGGGGGCCGCAGTAGGTTTGGCCCTCAGCCGGATACTGCGCCGGAACCTCCAGTGGTTCCGGATTCTGACAGGCAACCCCTCGCTAAGGGGGGCGAGCCATCTGTGCCGATGGCCTCTGTCCAACCAGAGGCATCAGACAACTTGCTGGAAGCGCTTAGCAGCGCTTCCATTAACGAAGAGCACCGCGCCATCATGAGTGCGGTGGTCGAGAAAGTTCGGTCCGCCAAAAGCGGATTGACCGAAGCCTGTGCCAGCCTCCTAACAGGCTTTGAGGTAAGTAATCAAATTATGAGAAAATATCACAACATAGGCAGTAGCCCCTGATGCTCTGTTTGGTGTTCGGAAAGAAAGGCCGAACAGAGGATCAAATAACAATCGCAGGAGTCTAATCAGAATATGTCTATGTGAATAAGCAGGCTTCGCTACTGGCCACTGCCGCTCGTACTGCGGAGGTCGCCAGACTGAAGCGGGACCTTGAGACGTCCGAGGAAGAGCTCGGCCTTACCAAGAGGCAGCTCGAAGAGAACAAAGGTAAGTGATACCCCGTTTTTATATTGATAAAGAGAAAGTGGTTTGTAGATCATAGGATCATCATGAATTTTGATAGGGGCCACGGCCGAAGTGGCGGCCCTGAAGAAGGCGTTGTTCGAGGCCGAAGGCAGAGCGGCCAAGGAGCGCATCGAGCGCGAAAAGCAAGAGGCCCGAGTCAGCGAGGTCCAGCAAGAGCTCCAGGATTTCGTCAAGAAATACGACTCCTTGGAGCGCGACTCTAAGACGCAGGAGTCCGAGCTTGCGAAGGCCCTCGAGAATGCACAAAATGCCAAGGCCGAAGCCCAAAAGGCCCTCCAGGAGATTCAATCGGTCAAGAAGATAGCGGCGGGTAAGGCATTCATTATGCAAAGTAAGCATGTGAAGGAAACTTTCATTTTACTTACCCGAATTCGGAGCTCTCCAAGAGCGTTCGAAGATCTGCCCCGCAGCGTATCAGATGCCGCAGAGTTCTACCGGGCCGAGGAAGGGAGCTCGACGGAGAAGTTGTTCTGGTCTCAGTATACTGGGACCGAACATCTGATGCCCTTGAGCGACCAGCTGAAGCAACTGGTCGAGCTTCACAAGGCGGCCGAACTGGCCATGAAGTGTCTCATAGTCCGGATGTGGCCTGGCGAGCCCCTGCCCAGCAGCTACTTCGGCCTGTTAAAGTGGCTTATGAATGCCTGCCCACGGCTCGAAGTCATAAAGCGGTCTGTCTGCATTGAAGGTGCACGCAGGGCCTTTGCCCGTGCGAAAGTGCCCTGGGCAAAGATGGATGCCGAAAAGCTGGTGAAGGAGGGGCCACCGGAGGGCAAGGAGCATCGCCACCCCGAAAAGTATTATGACAGTGTCCTGAAGGGTGCCTGCCTTGTGGCGGAGGAATGTGCTAAGGATGTAATATTTGAATGAATGTACTCATGTGATCGCCACCCCATTTAACTAGTACTGAGGTGTTCGGGATAAACCTGATCACTCTTTATCCCAGTTTTGGGTCCTTCAAAGGAGGTGTTCAGCACAACGAACCAGGCAATCGGACTATAAAGCTTTATCACTCTCACTTGGCCATAGAAGTCTACAATTTTAAATTTTGGCGAAGCCCCTAGTATTCGGAAGGCCGAACTTGGGGCGCTATCTACGCCTAAATCGGACAAGGCCGACTCCTTGCCCGAAGCGGAAAAGATCTTTAAGGATTTGAGACCTCTCGAACAGCCACCAGCTCTCGCCGCATCATGACAGTCAGTTTTCGGCTTTCTCTACAGAGGTGTGATACGTCTCCAACGTATCTATAATTTTTTATTGCTCCATGCTATATTATCTACTGTTTTGGACATTATTGGGCTTTATTATTCACTTTTATATTATTTTTGGGACTAACCTATTAACCGCAGGCCCAGCCCAGAATTGTTGTTTTTTGCCTATTTTAGAGTTTCGCAGAAAAGGAATATCAAACGGAGTCCAAACGGAATGAAACCTTCAGGAACGTGATTTTTAGGAAGATTATGATCCAGGAGACTTGGACCCTACGTCAAGAAACAAAGGAGGAGGCCACGAGGTAGGGGCACGCCCACCCCCCAGGGTGCGCCCTCCACCCTCGTGGGCCACCTATTGCTCCACCGACGTACTCCTTCCTCCTATATAAACCTACGTACCCCCAAACGATCAGATACGGAGCCAAAAACCTAATTCCACCGCCGCAACCTTCTGTACCCACGAGATCCCATCTTGGGGCCTGTTCCGGAGCTCCGCCGGAGGGGCCATCCATCACGGAGGGCTTCTACATCATCACCATAGCCTCTCCGATGAAGTGTGAGTAGTTTACCTTAGACCTTCGGGTCCATAGTTAGTGGCTAGATGGCTTCTTCTCTCTTTTTAGATCTCAATACAATGTTCTCCCCCTCTCTCATGGAGATCTATTCGATGTAATCTTCTTTTTGCGGTGTGTTTGTTGAGACCGATGAATTGTGGGTTTATGATCAAGATTATCTATGAACAATATTTGAATCTTCTGAATTCTTTTATGTATGAATGGTTATGTTTGCAAGTCTCTTCGAATTATCAGTTTGGTTTGGCCTACTAGATTGATCTTTCTTGCAATGGGAGAAGTGCTTAGCTTTGGGTTCAATCTTGCGGTGTCCTTTCCCAGTGACAGTAGGGGCAGCAATGTAACGCCCCGAGACCGACGCTCCAGACGCCTTCCATATATTTCGTGTTCGGCGTGTGTTTTATTTGTTTGTTGCATTCATCATCGCATCATTCGCATTGCATCGGCACTCCGTTGTCGTCTTGTTTTAAAATTTGCATTCGTTCGTAGTTGCCGCGTTCCCCCTTGTCTTCGTTGACCGTTCCGAGACCAACCGTGTTTTCGGTTCCCTCTTGTCAAACCAACTAACCTCTCTCATCAGCCCGCGATCCCCTCCCGCGCGTCCGAAAGTTGTCCCGTACCCGACCCGGTTTGTTGTTACCGTTGGATTCGGATCATCTCCAAACATCTACAAAACATCACCGTTTTCTTCATTGGACTTCCTAAACTATATTTTCTCAGTCGTCCGATTTTAATCAGATGTACCCCTTTCTTTCCCTATATAAAGACCCCTAATCTAAATATGGACAAACCCTAACTTCTAGGGAGATGTCCCATCCATCCTCCTGCCCGCCGCCACTCTCTACCAAATCCCCCTCGGGATCCATTGAGCCAACCAGCCACCACCGATCCTCTTCCTTGGATCCATCTCCTCTCGATCCACCTCGGGATCCCCTTCTCCTTGTTCCTCCACCCACCAACAGGACCCCGAGCAGCCAATCCACCCCTCGCCGAGCTTCCGAGCAGCAGCCGCCTCCCCGTTCGCGCCGTCACCCGTTCGTCCCCGATGGATCCGCGAAGCCGCCCGTACGGGACCTCGTCAGCCTCCTGCTCCTTCGCCGCCCCGCGTCCCGCGCCATGGACGCCCGTGCGAGCTTCCAGTGCCGCCTCGTCCTTGCTCCACCACCATCTCGGGCAAGTTCGGCACTTCCCCGACCCGTTCAGGCCAGTCCCGGTCCTTTCCCTCGTCGGATCCGGGGATTTCCCCTCGCTCCCATCTGCTGGCTGACCTCCTCTGCATCTCGTGCCAGGGAGGCAATGCTCGAGCCCTGTTCGTCTCCAGGTCGTCGTGCCTCCTCCTCCCGTCTTTCTCCTACTCGCCTTCTCTCTGCTTCCCTTCATCTTTTCCCTCTCTGAATCCTCTCTCTGTCTTTTCCTTCTTTAGGAAACAGCAACAGCCACCGCCCTCCTTGGAGCTCCCATGGCCGACGCCTCAAGCTTGTCTCCGTCGTATCCGCGCCTGCGCCCTGTTCCTGGTCGCCTCCACCTGG
The DNA here is from genome assembly GCF_018294505.1 of Triticum aestivum. NCBI lineage: Eukaryota > Viridiplantae > Streptophyta > Magnoliopsida > Poales > Poaceae > Triticum > Triticum aestivum. Next base: position 387,214,346 of record NC_057811.1, on the reverse strand, counting down.
ATCCATTCCACCTCGCCTCGCCGTCCCCGTCCTCAAGTCCGGCCGTGGTCATCGCCCCCTGCATCCTCTGCTTCGAGCAGGAGGACGACCGCATGTCCGCGCGCGTTGACCTCCCCTGCCGCGCCTAGCTCCTGGAAGGCCCACCGCCTCTCCGCTTCCGGCCCGAGAGCCCGATGTGAGCAGCCACCCAAACCTGTTGCACTGTTGGGCCAGTTAGTTTCGGCCCAGTTCTTGTTTTTTTTCCCTCCGGCGATTTTAGTAATTATCCGAGGATTTACAGTTTTGCAGAAAAACCCTTGAACTTCATGCATATAATAACTCAAATGGTGCGTCGGATTAAAATGATTTTAACATGTAAAATGCTTAGAATTTTGTGTAGTTTAATAATAGGCCACTTTCACCCATGTTAAAATTGTTTAAAATGTTGTTTGATTAATTTGCTCGAATAGTATGTTAAAATGATTTATTTCATAACTAATTAACCGTAACTCAGTTTTAAATAAACTTTATATGTAAATGGGGTAGAAAAATGCCTAGTTTAACATGGTGCACTTAATTTTGCTGTTTAACAACATTAAAATTGTGGTTATGGCAGAACAGTACCAAATCTAAATTATGGACATGAGGATTTTCCGGAAATTGTTGTTTGTTGTTCCGGCCTCATTTAAACTTGCCTAGATAGGTAGTTTTCATATGCTTCACTCCTTGCCATGTTTAATGACATTTAATATTGTTGGGTACATAAACGAGAGAGAACTAAATGTTTGATGTGGTGTTTCGTCAATATGCAACTCGTTGCATATTGAGCTCCACTTAATTTGTAGTGGGGTTTGTTGCATTTTCCCATGCCATACCTCATTTAAACCGGACATGCATCATACTTGATTGTGCATCATGCCATGTGTATGTGGTGGTTGTTTACTATGTTGTTTGTTTCTTTCCGGGTTGCTTCTCTCGTTAGCTTCGGTTTCGTTCTGGAGTTGTGAGGATTCGTTCGACTACGTCTGTTTGTCTTCTTCATGGACTCGCTCTTCTTCCTAGCGGGATCTCAGGCAAGATGACCATACCCTCGAAATCACTTCTATCTTTGCTTGCTAGTTGTTCGCTCTATTGCTATGCCGTGCTACCTACCACTTGCTATATCATGCCTCCCATACTGCCATGTCAGCCTCTAACCTTTTCACCCGTCCTAGCAAACCGTTCTTTGGCTATGTTACCGCTTTTGCTCAGGCCCTCTTATAGCGTTGCTAGTTGTAGGTGAAGTTGAAGATTGCTCCATTTTGGATTATGTTTATGTTGGGATATCACAATATCTCTTATATTATTAATGCATCTATATACTTGGTAAAGGGTGGAAGGCTCGGCCTTATGCCTGGTGTTTTGTTCCACTCTTGCCGCCCTAGTTTCCGTCATACCGGTGTTATGTCCCTTGATTTTGCGTTCCATACGCGGTTGGGTGATTTATGGGACTCCCTTGACAGTTCGCTTTGAATAAAACTCCTCCAGCAAGGCCCAACCTTGGTTTTACCATTCGCCTACCTAAGCCTTTTTCCCTTGGGTTCTGCAGACTCAAGGGTCATCTTTATTTACCCCCCGGGCCAGTTCTCCTTCGAGTGCTGGTCCAAACTGAGCGATGTCCGGCGCCCCCTGGGCAACCAGGGTCTATGCCAACCCGACGTCTGGCTCATCCGGTGTGCCCTGAGAACGAGATATGTGCAGCTCCTATCGGGATTTGTCGGCACAGCGGGTGGTCTTGCTGGTCTTGTTTTACCATTGTCGAAATGTCTTGTAAACCGGGATTCCGAGACTGATCGGGTCTTCCTGGGAGAAGGTTCATCCTTCGTTGACCGTGAGAGCTTATGATGGGCTAAGTTGGGACACCCCTGCAGGGTTTAAACTTTCGAGAGCCGTGCCCGCGGTTATGTGGCAGATGGGAATTTGCTAATATCCGGTTGTAGAGAACTTGACACTTGACCCTAATTAAAACGCATCAACCGCGTGTGTAGCCATGATGGTCTCTTTCCGGCGGAGTCCGGGAGGTGAACACGGTTTCTGGGTTATGTTTGACGTAAGTAGGAGTTCAGGATCACTTCTTGATCATTGCTAGTTCACGACCGTTCCGTTGCTTCTCTTCTCACTCTCATTTGCGTATGTTAGCCACCATATATGCTTAGTCGCTGCTGCAACCTCACCACCTTACCGTTTCCTACCCTTAAGCTTAAATAGTCTTGATCTCGCGGGTGTGAGATTGCTGAGTCCTCGTGACTCACAGATACTTCCAAAACAGTTGCAGGTGCCGACGATGCCAGTGCAGGTGACGCAACCGAGCTCAAGTGGGAGCTCGATGAAGATCTTGTTCGTTGTGTTGTTTCTTATCATGTTGATCAGTAGTGGAGCCCAGTCGAGACGATCAGGGATCTAGCAGTTGGGTTGTCTTCTTTCCTTTTGGTTCCGTAGTCGGACCTATGTGTGTACTCTGTATGATGTATGTTTTATTTATGTATTGTGTGAAGTGGCGATTGTAAGCCAACTCTTTATCCCATTCTTGTTCATTACATGGGATTGTGTGAAGATGACCCTTCTTGCGACTATACCACAATGCGGTTATGCCTCTAAGTCGTGCCTCGACACGTGGGAGATATAGCCGCATCGTGGGTGTTACAAGTTGGTAATCAGAGCCATCCCCGACTTAGGAGCCCCTACTTGATCGAATCGCTGGCGTTGTTGAGTCTAGAACAAAAATGTTTTGAGTCTTAGGATTATATATATCGGAGAGTAGGATTCTTTTTACTCCTCAGTCCCTTCGTCGCTCTGGTGATCCTTTGTTTTGTTTTATTTGTGGTATTCGAGTTGCTTCGAAGTCAAATGTTGAATCCATACCTTCCCTAAAGGGTGTTCTCATATTGCTATGTGAATATTAATTCTTCTTGGTCATCAAGAGTGTCATCCCAATTCTATTTCCAACTGGTGTGCTTCTCTTCAAGGGGATCCGATCATTTTCAACATCCGCAAGATCAACTCTAAGTATTCTCAACGGTGTTTGTTTCATCCGTCCCAAGGTGCCTTTGTTTTTCCCGCCCTCCCAACCTTTTCCTTCAAGGAATCAGATGTCTTAACCAAGTATCCATTTTATTCACGTGAAGTCCCTTCATTCTTTTCAATCAATGTTCTTACCCGGTGGTTCTCATGAAGATGTTCTTCAAGTTTTTCATCCTTCATTCTTTTTCTTCTCCGGTGGACTAAATTCAAGCCTTCAATGTTGGTCACATTCCTTTCCTTGTTTCAAGTGTTTTCGTTTGCCGGTGTATCTTAATCATTCCCCGCTTGCTATTCAATTGTTCCGGAGTGCTGAAGATATCTCTGAAGATTCGTGTTTCCACTCCGCATCAATTCTAACTATTTCGAGGTCGTTACCTCATTCAAGCCATTTTATTCAACCGGTGCTATCTCCTTTTCAAGTAATCTTTTCAACGGTGTTTCTTTTGAGTGGGCCCTAACCCACAGGTCTTTTCCCAGGATCTTACCTGACTCTTATAATTCTTTCCGGAGTTATTCTCAAATTCATTGCAAAGTTTGACGTAAGAATGAATTTTCATCAATCAAATGTCTTTCTCCAAGATTTTTCAAATTCTTTTCATTGTTGGTTCAATCTTTCTTATTTTCATCCCGGAGTATCTCAACAATTCATGGTGGTGTTTCTCATCGTCATTCTCAACATTTGAAGACCGAAGAAGAGTTTCTCTTAAATCTTGCTCCATTCTCTTCGAGATTCAGGGTTCTAGCTTAATGCCATCCTCTCATAATTGTTTTTGATTGTGAAAATTCTTTTCACCCATCCGGAGCATTTCAGGAGTCTTTTCAGTTTGATTCTCCGAAGGCCATCATTTTAGAAGATTTCTTCGTTCTATGTTTTCAGCCTCGTTCTCCAATTATTCTAAACTGATGTCTCTTCGTTCATCTCCATATTCTCCCGGTGCACCGCTCAAGTACTCCCTAGTCAGTTTGTGATCTCTTCGTTCTCATATATTTATATTCCGTCAAGTATCTTTATTCATTTTTCTAATTCTTCCCGGTGAATTGTGCTTTTGCTACTTTCATTTCCAGTTCTTACGGTGGTTCGTTCAAGAGTTCTCTTTCTTGGTTATCATATTAATTCATTCGTTGTTTCCAAATCCCACCGGTGGTTCCATCAAGACCTTATTCAAGTTTGCGCTATATCTATCTTAATCCTTTCTACGAGAATAAGTAGTATGCCAAATCCGTTGCTTGTCATCAATCTAAATTGGTGAAGGATACGCGTAATGTAATTCGTATTCTTGTTTTCCTCCAAGTGATTAATTCCGTCTTCCGGAGTTCGTTCATGATATCAAATTCTCGGTTCCAAGTTGTTCACCTTTTGTTTCCGGAGTTCCAATCTCTCTCAGTTAACTCGCGCGAAGCCCCATCTAAATCATTGCAAGGCTTCTCCCGGAGTTCTTTTCAATTTTCCCTTTCGTTTGATCATTCTTTTATTACCGGAGTTTTTCATGGAGGCTCTACATGGTGCTTCGTCAAGGATTCTTTTCATTCTTCAATTTTCTTCAAGATTTTTCTCGGAGTCAAGATCCGCCAAGCTATACTCTAAAAATAAACATGGTGTTCAACACATGTTTTGTTTTGTGGAGTTCAAGCATTCTTCATCTCGCATTCCAAAGTGCAATTCTTTCTACCTTATCTTTTGAGATGGTGCTATGTCATTCTGGATAATTTCCCTTCGGGTTCATGATTCACAAAGTTTTCAAGAGTGACATTTCTAAATCCATCATTTTATCTTCGTTCAAGAGGTCTTTTCAACCAATCAATCTTTTTGTTGGAGTTGTATTGGGTTATATTTCACCTATAGCCTTCCCTAAGGAATGTAGCTATTTGTGGTGTTTATCAATGATCCAAATTTTCTCCTATCCTCTCGGCGAGAGAAGTTTTCATCTCTTCGTTGATCCCAAGCAAGCAATTGTTTTCGTTAGTGGCAGAATTTCACCTCATGTTTTGTGATGTCTCCATAAGCCCACGAGGATCATATCCTTTCGTTGTTGATTTCCCAACAACTCCGTTATAACCTTCTTGGAAGGATGCTTTCCAAGCTCATTTGTGGCAGAAGTTGTCATTTTCTTCTCCGTTATCTTATTCCGACGATCTATCTTCTATTCGTTCATCCCGGAGGCATTGTGATGTTGCTCTCTTCGACCAATCATCTTGTTTTGTCAAGATCATGTAATTTTTCCTTTCTTATCCGTTTAGCCGAAGTGACGTGTTTTCATTCGAGTTCTCTCACCTTATCAAGTTTTGTCTCCTTCCTCAACCGGAGTGCTCTCTGAAATCTTTCTTACCCCTTGTGTCATTCTTTCATTAGTTCCGGAGGCACTGTGTTGGTAATTTCATCGAGTATCCTCTCATCTTGTCAAGATCATGTTCAATTCCTTCCATTTACAGTCGGAGTGCTGCCCAAATTATATCATTCTTATTCTTTCCCTATCTTGTTTTAACCGGAGTGGTTCAAATATCTATCGTGTCACTTAACCTCAAGGTTCTTGTAATGTTCCTTGTTCCTCTTGCTGAACGGAGTGTTTTAAATTTTGTTCACCTCCGTCGTGTCATTTCTTCAAGCTTTGCAACCTCTCAAGGTTCAATGGTTTCACTCATTTGTCAAAGAAGCAATTTGTTTTACCTCTTCCCCTTCCATTTCTCTCCGGTGCCATCCTAGATCTCGGGACGAGATCCTCTTGTAGTGGTGGAGTGTTGTAACGCCCCGAGACCGACGCTCCAGACGCCTTCCATATATTTCGTGTTCGGCATGTGTTTTATTTGTTTGTTGCATTCATCATCGCATCATTTGCATTGCATCGGCACTCCGTTGCCGTCTTGTTTTAAAATTTGCATTCTTTCGTAGTTGCCGCGTTCCCCCTTGTCTTCGTTGACCGTTCCGAGACCAACCGTGTTTTCGGTTCCCTCTTGTCAAACCAACTAACCTCTCTCGTCAGCCCGCGATCCCCTCCCGCGCATCCGAAAGTTGTCCCGTACCCGACCCGGTTTGTTGTTACCGTTGGATTCGGATCATCTCCAAACATCTACAAAACATCACCGTTTTCTTCATTGGACTTCCTAAACTATATTTTCTCAGCCGTCCGATTTTAATCAGATGTACCCCTTTCTTTCCCTATATAAAGACCCCTAATCTAAATATGGACAAACCCTAACTTCTAGGGAGATGTCCCATCCATCCTCCCTCCCGCCGCAACTCTCTACCAAATCCCCCTCGGGATCCCATCGAGCCAACCAGCCACCACCGATCCTCTTCCTTGGATCCATCTCCTCTCGATCCACCTCGGGATCCCCTTCTCCTCGTTCCTCCACCCACCAACAGGACCCCGAGCAGCCAATCCACCCCTCGTCGAGCCTCCGAGCAGCAGCTGCCTCCCCGTGCGCGCCGTCACTCGTTCGTCCCCGATGGATCCGCGAAGCCGCCCGTACGGGACCTCGTCAGCCTCCTGCTCCTTCGCCGCCCCGCATCCCGCGCCATGGACGCCCGTGCGAGCTTCCAGTGCCGCCTCGTCCTTGCTCCACCACCATCTCAGGCAAGTTCGGCACATCCCCGACCCGTTCAGGCCAGTCCCGGCCCTTTCCCTCGTCGGATCCGAGGATTTCCCCTCGCTCCCATCTGCTGGCTGACCTCCTCTGCATCTCGTGCCAGGGAGGCAACGCTCGAGCCCTGTTCGTCTCCAGGTCGTCGTGCCTCCTCCTCCCGTCCTTCTCCTGCTCGCCTTCTCTCTGCTTCCCTTCATCTTTTCCCTCTCTGAATCCTCTCTCTGTCTTTTCCTTCTTCAGGAAACAGCAACAGCCACCGCCCTCCTTGGAGCTCCCATGGCCGACGCCTCAAGCTTGTCTCCGTCGGATCCGTGCCCGCACCCTGTTCCTGGTCGCCTCCACCTGGATCCGTTCCACCTCGCCTCGCCGTCGCCGTCCCCGTCCTCAAGTCCGGCCGTGGTCATCGCCCCCTGCATCCTCTGCTTCGAGCAGGAGGACGACCGCATGTCCGCGCGCGTTGACCTCCCCTGCCGCGCCTAGCTCCTGGAAGGCCCACCCGCCTCTCCGCTTCCGGCCCGAGAGCCCGATGTGAGCAGCCACCCAAACCTGTTGCACTGTTGGGCCAGTTAGTTTCGGCCCAGTTCTTGTTTTTTTTCCTCCGGCGATTTTAGTAATTATCCGAGGATTTACAGTTTTGCAGAAAAACCCTTGAACTTCATGCATATAATAACTCAAATGGTGCATCGGATTAAAATGATTTTAACATGTAAAATGCTTAGAATTTTGTGTAGTTTAATAATAGGCCACTTTCACCCATGTTAAAATTGTTTAAAATGTTGTTTGATTAAATTTGCTCGAATAGTATGTTAAAATGATTTATTTCATAACTAATTAACCGTAACTCGGTTTTAAATAAACTTTATATGTAAATGGGGTAGAAAAATGCCTAGTTTAACATGGTGCACTTAATTTTGCTGTTTAACAACATTAAAATTGTGGTTATGGCAGAACAGTACCAAATCTAAATTATGGACATGAGGATTTTCCGGAAATTGTTGTTTGTTGTTCCGGCCTCATTTAAACTTGCCTAGATAGGTAGTTTTCATATGCTTCACTCCTTGCCATGTTTAATGACATTTAATATTGTTGGGTACATAAACGAGAGAGAACTAAATGTTTGATGTGGTGTTTCGTCAATATGCAACTCGTTGCATATTGAGCTCCACTTAATTTGTAGTGGGGTTTGTTGCATTTTCCCATGCCATACCTCATTTAAACTGGACATGCATCATACTTGATTGTGCATCATGCCATGTGTATGTGGTGGTTGTTTACTATGTTGTTTGTTTGTTTCCGGGTTGCTTCTCTCGTTAGCTTCGGTTTCGTTCCGGAGTTGTGAGGATTCGTTCGACTACGTCCATTTGTCTTCTTCATGGACTCGCTCTTCTTCCTAGCGGGATCTCAGGCAAGATGACCATACCCTCGAAATCACTTCTATCTTTGCTTGCTAGTTGTTCGCTTTATTGCTATGCCGCGCTACCTACCACTTGCTATATCACGCCTCCCATATTGCCATGTCAGCCTCTAACCTTTTCACCCGTCCTAGCAAACCGTTGTTTGGCTATGTTACCGCTTTTGCTCAGCCCCTCTTATAGCGTTGCTAGTTGCAGGTGAAGTTGAAGATTGCTCCATGTTGGATTATGTTTATGTTGGGATATCACAATATCTCTTATATTATTAATGCATCTATATACTTGGTAAAGGGTGGAAGGCTCGGCCTTATGCCTGGTGTTTTGTTCAACTCTTGCCGCCCTAGTTTCCGTCATACCGGTGTTATGTCCCTTGATTTTGCGTTCCTTACGCGGTTGGGTGATTTATGGGACCCCCTTGACAGTTCGCTTTGAATAAAACTCCTCCAGCAAGGCCCAACCTTGGTTTTACCATTCGCCTACCTAAGCCTTTTTCCCTTGGGTTCTGCAGACTCAAGGGTCATCTTTATTTACCCTCCGGGCCAGTTCTCCTTCGAGTGCTGGTCCAAACTGAGCGATGTCCGGCGCCCCCTGGGCAACCAGGGTCTATGCCAACCCGACGTCTGGCTCATCCGGTGTGCCCTGAGAACGAGATATGTGCAGCTCCTATCGGTATTTGTCGGCACAGCGGGTGGTCTTGCTGGTCTTGTTTTACCAGTGTCGAAATGTCTTGTAAACCGGGATTCCGAGACTGATCGGGTCTTCCTGGGAGAAGGTTCATCCTTCGTTGACCGTGAGAGCTTATGATCGGCTAAGTTTATTATATATTTCCTTATATCATGATAAATGTTTATTATTCATGCTAGAATTGTATTAACCGGAAACATAATACATGTGTGAATACATAGACAAACAGAGTGTCACTAGTATGCCTCTACTTGACTAGCTCGTTAATCAAAGATGGTTATGTTTCCTAGCCATTGACATGAGTTGTCATTTGATTAACGGGATCACCTCATTAGGAGAATGACGTGATTGACATGACCCATTACGTTAGCTTAGCACCGAATCGTTTAGTATGTTGCTATTGCTTTCTTCATGAGTTATACATGTTCCTATGACTATGAGATTATGCAACTCCCGTTTACCGGAGGAACACTTCGTGTGCTACCAAACGTCACAACGTAACTGGGTGATTATAAAGGTGCTCTACAGGTGTCTCCAAAGGTACTTGTTGGGTTGGCGTATTTCGAGATTAGGATTTGTCACTCCGATTGTCGGAGAGGTATCTCTGGGCCCACTCGGTAATGCACATCACTATAAGCCTTGCAAGCATTGTGACTAATGAGTTAGTTGCGGGATGATGTATTACGGAACGAGTAAAGAGACTTGCCGGTAACGAGATTGAACTAGGTATCGAGATACCGACGATCGAATCTCGGGCAAGTAACATACCGATGACAAAGGGAACAACGTATGTTGTTATGCGGTCTGACCGATAAAGATCTTCGTAGAATATGTGGGAGCCAATATGGGCATCCAGGTCCCGCTATTGGTTATTGACCGGAGAGGTGTCTCGGTCATGTCTACATAGTTCTCGAACCCAAAGGGTCCGCACGCTTAAAGTTACGATGACAGTTATATTATGAGTTTATGTGATCTGATGTACCGAAGGTTTTTCAGAGTCCCGGATGTGATCACGGACATGCCGAGGAGTCTCGAAATGGTCGAGACGTAAAGATTGATATATTGGACGACTATATTCGGACACCGGAAGTGTTCCGGAGAAGTTTCGGATTAAACCGGAGTGCCGGAGGGTTACCGGAAACCCCCGGGGAAGTATTGGGCCTCGGTGGGCCTTGAGGGGAGAGAGAGGGCAGCAGCCAGGAGGTGGCGCGCCCCCTCCCAAAGGGAATCCTAGTTGGACTAGGAGAGGGGGGCGCAGCCCCCTTTCCCTCTCCCTCTCCCTCTCTTTCCTTCCCCCCTTCTTTCCTAGTAGGACTAGGAAAGGGGAGTCCTACTCCTACTAGGAGGAGGACTCCCCCTCTCTCCTTGGCACGCCTAGGGCAGCCGGCCTCCCCCTTGCTCCTTTATATACGAGGGCAGGGGGGCACCTAAGAACACACTTGATATACAATATTTTAGCCGTGTGCGGTGCCCCCCTCCACCAGATTACACCTCGATAATACCGTCGCGGAGCTTAGGCGAAGCCCTGCGTTGGTGGAACATCATCATCGTCACCACGCCGTCGTGCTGACGAAACTCTCCCTCAACACTCGGCTGGATCGGAGTTCGAGGGACGTCATCGAGCTCAACGTGTGTAGAACTTGGAGGTGCCGTATGTTCGGTACTTGATCGGTCGGATCGTGAAGACGTACGACTACATCAACCGCGTTGTGATAACGCTTCCGCTGTCGGTCTACGAGGGTACGTGGACAGCACTCTCCCCTCTCGTTGCTATGCATCACCATGATCTTGCGTGTGCGTAGGAATTTTTTTGAAATTACTATGTTCCCCAACAGTGGCATCCGAGCCAGGTTTTATGCGTTGATGTTATGCACGAGTAGAACACAAGTGAGTTGTGGGCGATATAAGTCATACAGCTTACCAGCATGTCATACTTTGGTTCAGCGGTATTGTGAGATGAAGCGGCCCGGACCGACAGTACGCGTACGCTTACGCGAGACTGGTTTCACCGTTCGGAGCACTCGTTGCTTAAAGGTGACTGGCGGGTGTCTGTCTCTCTCACTTTAGTTGAACCGAGTGTGGCTACGCCCGGTCCTTGCGAAGGTTAAAACAACACCAACTTGACAAACTATCGTTGTGGTTTTGATGCGTAGGTAAGAACGGTTCTTGCTAAGCCCGTAGCAGCCACGTAAAACATGCAACAACAAAGTAGAGGACGTCTAACTTGTTTTTGCAGGGCATGTTGTGATGTGATATGGTCAAGACATGATGTGCTATAATGTGTTGTATGAGATGATCATGTTTTGTAACCGAGTTATCGGCAACTGGCAGGAGCCATATGGTTGTCGCTTTATTGTATGAGATGCAATCGCCATGTAATAGTTTTACTTTATCACTAAGCGGTAGCGATAGTCGTAAAAGCAATAAGTTGGCGAGACGACAACGATACTACGATGGAGATCAAGGTGTCGAGCCGGTGACGATGGTGATCATGACGGTGCTTCAGAGATAGAGATCACGAGCACGGTGCTTCGGAGATAGAGATCACAAGCACAAGATGATGATGGCCATATCATATCACTTATATTGATTGCATGTGATGTTAATCCTTTATGCATCTTATCTTGCTTTGATTGACGGTAGCATTATAAGATGATCTCTCACTAAAATTTCAAGACAAAAGTGTTCTCCCTGAGTATGCACCGTTGCGAAAGTTCTTCGTGCCGAGACACCACGTGTTAATCGGGTGTGATAGGCTCTACGTTCAAATACAACGGGTGCCAAAACAGTTGCACACGCGGAATACTCAGGTTTAAACTTGACGAGCCTAGCATATGTACAGATATGGCCTCGGAACACAGAGACCGAAAGGTCGAGCGTGAATCATATAGTAGATATGATCAACATAGTGATGTTCACCATTGAAACTACTCCATCTCACGTGTTAATCGGACATGGTTTAGTTGCTTTGGATCACGTAATCACTTAGATGATTAGAGAGATGTCTATCTAAGTGGGAGTTCTTAAGTAATATGATTAATTGAACTTAAATTTATCATGAACTTAGTACCTGATAGTATCTTGCTTGTCTATGTTAATTGTAGATAAATGGCCCGTGCTGTTGTTCCGTTAAATTTTAATGCGTTCCTTGAGAAAGCTAAGTTGAAAGATGATGGTAGCAATTACACGGACTAGGTCCGTAACTTGAGGATTATCCTCATTGCTGCACAGAAGAATTACGTCCTGGAAGCACCGCTAGGTGCCAGGCCTCCTGCAAGAGCTACGCCAGAAGTTATGAACGTCTGGCAAAGCAAAGCTGATGACTACTCAATAGTTCAGTGTGCCATGCTTTACGGCTTAGAACCGGGACTTCAACGACGTTTTGAACGTCATGGAGCATATGAGATGTTCCAGGAGTTGAAGTTAATATTTCAAGCAAATGCCCGGATTGAGAGATATGAAGTCTCCAATAAGTTCTATAGCTGCAAGATGGAAGAGAATAGTTCTGTCAGTGAGCATATACTCAGAATGTCTGGGTATAATAATCACTTGATTCAACTGGGAGTTCAACTTCCGGATGATTGCGTCATTGACAGAATTCTTCAATCACTGCCACCAAGCTACAAGAGCTTCGTGATGAACTATAACATGCAAGGGATGGATAAGACGATTCCCGAGCTCTTCGCAATGCTAAAGGTAGCGGAGGTAGAAATCAAAAAGGAGCATCAAGTGTTGATGGTCAGTAAAACCACTAGTTTCAAGAAAAAGGGCAAAGGGAAGAAGAAAGGGAACTTCAAGAAGAACAGCAAGCAAGTTGCTGTTCAGGAGAAGAAATCCAAGTCTGGACCTAAGCCTGAAACTGAGTGCTTCTACTGTAAGCAGACTGGCCACTGGAAGCGGAACTGCCCCAAGTATTTGGCGGATAAGAAGGATGGCAAGGTTAACAAAGGTATATGTGATATACATGTTATTGATGTGTACCTTACTAATACTCGCAGTAGCACCTGGGTATTTGATACTGGTTCTGTTGCTAATATTTGCAACTCGAAACAGGGTCTACGGATTAAGCGAAGTTTGGCTAAGGACGAGGTGACGATGCGCGTGGGAAATGGGTTCCAAAGTCGATGTGATCGTCGTCGGCACGCTACCTCTACATCTACCTTCGGGATTAGTTTAGACCTAAATAATTGTTATTTGGTGCCAGCGTTGAGCATGAACATTATATCTGGATCTTGTTTAATGCGAGACGGTTATTCATTTAAATCAGAGAATAATGGTTGTTCTATTTATATGAATAATATCTTTTATGGTCATGCACCCTTGAAGAGTGGTCTATTTTTAATGAATCTCGATAGTAGTGATACACATATTCATAATGTTGAAGCCAAAAGATGCAGAGTTAATAATGACAGTGCAACTTATTTGTGGCACTGCCGTTTGGGTCATATCGGTGTAAAGCGCATGAAGAAACTCCATACTGATGGAATTTTGGAATCACTTGATTTTGAATCACTTGGTACTTGCGAACCGTGCCATATGGGCAAGATGACCAAAACACCATTCTCCGGAACTATGGAGAGAGCAACAGATTTGTTGGAAATCATACATACAGATGTATGTGGTCCAATGAATATTGAGGCTCGTGGCGGATATCATTATTTCCTCACCTTCACAGATGATTTGAGCAGATATGGGTATATCTACTTAATGAAACATAAGTCTGAAACATTTGAAAAGTTCAAAGAATTTCAGAGTGAAGTTGAAAATCATCGTAACAAGAAAATAAAATTCCTACGATCTGATCGTGGAGGAGAATATTTGAGTTACAAGTTTGGCCTACATTTGAAACAATGCAGAATAGTTTCGCAAACTCACGCCACCCGGAACACCACAGCGTAATGGTGTGTCCGAACGTCGTAATCGTACTTTATTAGATATGGTGCGAACTATGATGTCTTTTACTGATTTACCGCTATCGTTTTGGGGTTATGCTTTAGAGATGGCTGCATTCACTCTAAATAGGACACCATCGAAATCCGTTCAGACGACGCCCTTTGAACTATGGTTTGGCAAGAAACCAAAGTTGTCGTATCTTAAAGTTTGGGGTTGCGATGCTTATGTGAAGAAACTTCAACCTGATAAGCTCGAACCTAAATCGGAGAAATGTGTCTTCATAGGATACCCAAAGGAGACCGTTGGGTACACCTTCTATCACAGATCCGAAGGCAAGATATTCGTTGCTAGGAATGGATCCTTTCTAGAGAAGGAGTTTCTCTCGAAAGATGTGAGTGGGAGGAAAGTAGAACTTGATGAGGTAACTGTACCTGCTCCCTTATTGGAAAGTAGATCATCGCAGAAATCAGTTTCTGCGACACCTACACCAAGTAGTGAGGAAGTTAATGATAATGATCATGAAACTTCAGATCAAGTTTTGAAGAAGTTCAAAATGGATCAAGCAAAGAAAGGGTTCTTGCCTGTACTACAAGGTGTGAGATTGAGTAAGACTCAATGCCCGACCACTGCAGAAGATAGAGAGAAGATGAAAGATGTTCCCTATGCTTCAGCCATAGGCTCTAACATGTATGCAATGCTGTGTACCAGACCTGATGTGTCCCTAGCTATAAGTTTAGCAGGGAGGTACCAAAGTAATCCAGGAGTGGATCACTGGACAGCGGTCAAGAACATCCTGAAATACCTGAAAAGGACTAAGGATATGTTTCTCGTATATGGAGGTGACAAAGAGCTCATCGTAAGGGGTTACGTTGATGCAAGCTTTGACACTGATCCGGATGATTCGAAATCGCAAACCGGATACGTATTTACATTGAACGGTGGAGCTGTCAGTTGGTGCAGTTCCAAGCAAAGTGTTGTGGCGGGATCTACTTGTGAAGCGGAATACATAGCTGCTTCGGAAGCAACGAATGAAGGAGTCTGGATGAAGGAGTTCATATCCAATCTAGGTGTCATACCTAGTACATCGGGACCAATGAAAATCTTTTGTGATAATACTGGTGCAATTGCCTTAGCAAAGGAATCCAGATTTCACAAGAGAACGAAGCACATCAGAAGACGCTTCAATTCCATCTGGGATTTAGTCCAGGTGGGAGACATAGAAATTTGCAAGATACATACGGATCTGAATGTAGCAGACCCGTTGACTAAGCCTCTTCCACGAGCAAAACATGATCAGCACCAAGACTCCATGGGTGTAAGAATCATTACTATGTAATCTAGATTATTGACTCTAGTGCAAGTGGGAGACTGAAGGAAATATGCCCTAGAGGCAATAATAAAGTATTATATATTTCCTTATATCATGATAAATGTTTATTATTCATGCTAGAATTGTATTAACCGGAAACATAATACATGTGTGAATACATAGACAAACAGAGTGTCACTAGTATGCCTCTACTTGACTAGCTCGTTAATCAAAGATGGTTATGTTTCCTAGCCATTGACATGAGTTGTCATTTGATTAACGGGATCACCTCATTAGGAGAATGACGTGATTGACATGACCCATTATGTTAGCTTAGCACCCGATCGTTTAGTATGTTGCTATTGCTTTCTTCATGACTTATACATGTTCCTATGACTATGAGATTATGCAACTCCCGTTTACCGGAGGAACACTTTGTGTGCTACCAAACGTCACAACGTAACTGGGTGATTATAAAGGTGCTCTACAGGTGTCTCCAAAGGTACTTGTTGGGTTGGCGTATTTCGAGATTAGGATTTGTCACTCCGATTGTCGGAGAGGTATCTCTAGGCCCACTCGGTAATGCACATCACTATAAGACTTGCAAGCATTGTGACTAATGAGTTAGTTGCAGGATGATGTATTACGGAACGAGTAAAGAGACTTGCCGGTAACGAGATTGAACTAGGTATCAAGATACCGACGATCGAATCTCAGGCAAGTAACATACCGATGACAAAGGGAACAACGTATGTTGTTATGCGGTCTGACCGATAAAGATCTTCGTAGAATATGTGGGAGCCAATATGGGCATCCAGGTCCCGCTATTGGTTATTGACCGGAGAGGTGTCTCGGTCATGTCTACATAGTTCTCGAACCCAAAGGGTCTGCACGCTTAAAGTTACGATGACAGTTATATTATGAGTTTATGTGATTTGATGTACCAAAGGTTGTTCGGATTCCCGGATGTGATCACGGACATGACGAGGAGTCTCAAAATGGTCGAGACGTAAAGATTGATATATTGGACGACTATATTCGGACACCGGAAGTGTTCCAGAGAAGTTTCGGATTAAACCGGAGTGCCGGAGGGTTACCGGAACCCCCCGGGGAAGTATTGGGCCTCGGTGGGCCTTGAGGGGAGAGAGAGGGCAGCAGCCAGGAGGTGGCGCGCCCCCTCCCAAAGGGAATCCTAGTTGGACTAGGAGAGGGGGGCGCAGCCCCCTTTCCCTCTCCCTCTCCCTCTCTTTCCTTCCCCCCCTTCTTTCCTAGTAGGACTAGGAAAGGGGAGTCCTACTCCTACTAGGAGGAGGACACCCCCTCTCTCCTTGGCGCGCCTAGGGCAGCCGGCCTCTCCCTTGCTCCTTTATATACGGGGGCAGGGGGGCACCTAAGAACACACTTGATATACGATATTTTAGCCGTGTGCGGTGACCCCCTCCACCAGATTACACCTCGATAATACCGTCGCGGAGCTTAGGCGAAGCCCTGCGTCGGTGGAACATCATCATCGTCACCACGCCGTCGTGCTGACGAAACTCTCCCTCAACACTCGGCTGGATCGGAGTTCGAGGGACGTCATCGAGCTGAACATGTGTAGAACTTGGAGGTGCCGTACGTTCGGTACTTGATCGGTCGGATCGTGAAGACGTACGACTACATCAACCGCGTTGTGATAACGCTTCCGCTGTCGGTCTACGAGGGTACGTGGACAACACTCTCCCCTCTCGTTGCTATGCATCACCATGATCTTGCGTGTGCGTAGGAATTTTTTTGAAATTACTACGTTCCCCAACAAGTCGCTGCTGCAACCTCACCACCTTACCCTTTCCTACCCTTAAGCTTAAATAGTCTTGATCTCGCGGGTGTGAGATTGCTGAGTCCTCGTGACTCACAGATGCTTCCAAAACAGTTGCAGGTGCCGACGATGCCAGTGCAGGTGACGCAACCGAGCACCAGTGGGAGCTCGATGAAGATCTTGTTCGTTGTGTTGTTTCTTATCATGTTGATCAGTAGTGGAGCCCAGTCAGGACGATCAGGGATCTAGCAGTTGGGTTGTCTTCTTTTCTTTTGGTTCCGTAGTCGGACCTATGTGTGTACTCTGTATGATGTATGTTTTATTTATGTATTGTGTGAAAGTGGCGATTGTAAGCCAACTCTTTATCCCATTCTTGTTCATTACATGGGATTGTGTGAAGATGACCCTTCTTCCGACTATACCACAATGCGGTTATGCCTCTAAGTCGTGCCTCGACACGTGGGAGATATAGCCGCATCGTGGGTGTTACAAGCAAGGCACGTATTGTATTGTTGCCATCGAGGATAACAAGATGGGGTTTTTATCATATTGCATGAATGTATCCCTCTACATCATGTCATCTTGCTTAAGGCATTACTCTGTTTTCATGAACTTAATACTCTAGATGCATGCTGGATAGCGGTCGATGAGTGGAGTAATAGTAGTAGATGCAGGCAGGAGTCGGTCTACTTGTCTCGGACGTGATGCCTATATACATGATCATACCTAGATATTCTCATAACTATGCTCAATTCTGTCAATTGCTCAACAGTAATTCGTTCACCCACCGTAAAATACTTATGCTCTTGAGAGAAGCCACTAGTGAAATCTATGGCCCCCGGGCCTATCTTCATCATATTAATCTTCCAACACTTAGTTATTTCCTTTGCTTTTTACTTTGCTTTTATTTTACTTTGCATCTCTATCACAAAAATACCAAAAATATTATCCAATCATATCTATCAGATCTCACTCTCGTAAGTGACCGTGAAGGGATTGACAACCCCTTATCACGTTGGTTGCGAGGAGTTATTTGTTTTGTGTAGGTACAAGGGACTCGCGCGTAGCCTCCTACTGGATTGATACCTTGGTTCTCAAAAACTGAGGGAAATACTTACGCTACTTTGCTGCATCACCCTTTCCTCTTCAAGGGAAAACCAACGCGGTGCTCAAGAGGTAGCAAGGTGCTCGTCCGGAAGAACCGGGACACAATCGCAGTAGTTCTCCCAGTGCTACCTTAGCCGATATAGCGGAACGTAAGGTACCAAAACATGGGAGCCGGGCAAACCCAACTATTGACCCAAGACATGATTCGGAGCTGATGCATATAATGCTATAAGTTCGGGGTGCCGCACTGTCGAAAGTGTTCGGACTTTTCATGCCGTGTTATGGGGTACACTGAAGCCCCTGGCGCACTGGACGTATCAGAATGTACGGGTGCAATTTGTCGTAAATAAACAGACAAGGAAAAAAGATGAAGAAATGTAATAATAAGCTAATGTTGTATATTAATATTTAAATGATACGTCAAAGCGTATGCAAAACAGGTATAGCGATCGTTATCAGAGAACCCAAGCTCGTCCGCACGCGTCCATGGCCGCGCCGCCATCGTAGATGTGGCCACCGGCCACCGCACGTTGTTCCGAGGCGTCCAGGAGCCCTGGTGGGTTCTTCTCCGTCGACCACATCACCGGATCGAAGCCGGGGAGCACCTGCCACGCCGCCCGCATCCGTTCCCTTCGCTGGCATCCTCCTCGGCCGCTGTGTCGATCTACTCGCTCCGACCGTCCCCGGCACCCTCGAGCCTTCCCCGAGCATCAATGTGAGCTCCGCGTAGATCCCCTTTTCCTCTAGGCGTCGCTCCCGTCCTCTGGCCGCCGTTCCACGAGCTCCGTGGAATAAGCGAAAAATAGGACTATTTGACATGTCCTATCCAAGGGCAAGCTGCGTGTGGGTATGCAAAACAGGTATAGTGATCGTTCCACGAGCTCCGTGCAATAAGCTCATTTGCATCGCGCCAATGAGCTCCTGGTGACTCGTAGGTGTTGCCTGCACGTTTCGTTGGCTCGAACCCATCGCGAGGCGAGGAATTCCTCGAGCTCTACTCCGACCGCCGCCGCGCTCGCCGTTGTGGCTGCGCCCCGCCGTGCGCGCCTGCCCGCATCCGCGCGTGCCTGTTGTCGCTCGTGCGCGTGCCCGTCCGCCCGCTGATGCTCGTGCACGCCTGCGCCGCGCCTAGCTGCTGTCACTGCTTGCTGGGGCCAATAGGTGCTGCTCTTCTTGCTGCTACTACTCGCCTGCTGCTTGCCTCTAGCACCGCCGCTGCCGCTGCTTCTTGCTGCTCCGCTGCCGCTCGTGCTTCCTCCTATGCGATGCTGCTCCTACTTACTGCTCGGCCGCTAGCTGCTGCTGATGCGTGGCCATGGCCATCGTTGCTATGCGCCCGTGCACGCTGTGGTGTCCATGGCAACACACCCACTAGATGTGAGGCCTGGCCCCAGTTCAATTAGTATAAGGTTAATTAGTAATTAGGCTAGACATGTGGACCCCATTAATTAGGTTAGTGTTTATTTATTTGTTTAGTGGTATGGCCTATGACATGTGGGATCCACCTCTACTATTCACATGTTGACGACTGGGTCAACCCAGCTCCCTGGCCCCACATGTCATTGACTGTGGCTAGCCCACTGCTGTGTAATAACAGTATCTCTGTCAAAATTCAAATTAATAAATAAATCCAGAATATTACTAAAACTTTGAAAAATCATATAAAATAAATCGTAGTTCGGATGAAAATACTTTGTACATGGAAGTTGCTCAGAACGACGAGACGAATCCGGATACATAGCCCGTTCGTCCGCCACACATCCCTAGCATAGCGAACATGCAACTTTCCCCCTCCGGTTCAAGTGTCCGAAAACGCGAAACATCGGGGATACTTTCCCGGATGTTTCCCCCCTTCATCGGTATCACCTCCTACCGCGTTAGGGCACACCTAGCACCGCGCTTTGTCTTGTCATGCATCGTCATGCATATGTATGCATTATATTTATTGTTTCTTCCCCATCTTCTCTCGTTAGACATCGAGGCCGACGCCGCTTCTACCTAGTACGACTACGGTGTTGACGACCCTTCTTCCTGTACAACAGAGCTTCCAGGCAAGCCCCCCCCCCCCTTGATCACCAGATATCGCCTATTCTTTTCTCTACTGCTTGCATTAGAGTAGTGTAGCATGTTACTGCTTTCCGTTAATCCTATCCTGATGCATAGCATGTCCTTGCTACTACTGTTGTTAACTTTACCTGCAATCCTACATGCTTAGTATAGGATGCTAGTATACCATCGATGGCCCTACATTCTTGTCCGTCTGCCATGCTATACTACCGGGCCGTGATCACTCGGGAGGTGATCACGGGTATATACTTACATACATATTATATGATACATGTGGTGACTAAAGTCGGGTCGGCTCGTAGAGTACCCGCAAGTGTTCCGATGTGGGGGCTGAAAGGACAGGTGGCTCCATCCCGGTAGAGGTGGGCCTGGGTTCCCAACGGCCCCCTACTGTTACTTTGTGGTGGAGCGACAGGGCTGGTTGAGAGCACCTAGGTGAGAGGTGGGCCTGGCCCTGGTCGGCGTCCGCGGTTACTTCATAATAACATGCTTAACGAGATCTTGGTATTTGATCTAAGTTGGGTCGTTGACCTTATACGCACTAACCGCCACATGGAACAAGATATGGGCAACCGACGTCGTGGTATCAGTCGAAGCCTTCGTGACGTCAGTGACTGAGCGACGCGCGCCGGATTGGACCGTAAGCCTGCGCTGGTATTAAGGGGCTAGGTCTGCTTCCGGCCGCCCTCGCAACGTGCAGGTGTGCAATGGGCGATGGGCCCAGACCCCTGCGCGCATAGGATTTAGACCGGCGTGTTGACCTCTCTATTGAGCCTAGGTAGGGCTGCGACGTGTTGACCTTCCAAGGCCGGGCATGACCCAGGAAAGTGTGTCCGGCCAAAGAGGATTGAGCGTGTTGGGTAATGTGGTGCACCCCTGTAGAGAAGTTTATCTATTCGAATAGCCGTGATATTCGGTAACAGGACGACTTGGAGTTGTACCTTGACCTTATGACAACTAGAACCGGATACTTAATAAAACACACCCTTCCAAGTGCCAGTTACAACCCGGTGATTGCTCTCACACAGGGCGACGAGGAGAGGATCGCCGGGTAGGATTATGCTATACGATGCTACTTGATGAACTTACCATCTACTCTCTTCTACATGCTGCAAGATGGAGGCTGCCAGAAGCATAGTCTTCGACATGACTAGCTATCCCCCTCTTATTCTGGCATTCTGCAGTTCAGTCCACCGATATTGCCCCTTTACACAGATACCCATGCATATGTAGTGTAGATCCTTGTTGCGAGTACTTTGGATGAGTACTCACGGTTGCTTTTCTCCCTCTTTTCCCCCTTTTCCTCTTCTTCTTCTCGGACGTCGCAACGAGATGTTGGAGCCCAGGAGTTAGACGCCACCGTTGACGACGACCCCTACTATACCGGAGGTGCCTACTACTACGTTCAGGCCGCCGACGACCAGGAGTAGTTTAGGAGGATCCCAGGCGGGAGGCTTGCGCCTCTTTCGATCTGTATCCCAGTTTGTGCCAGCCTTCTTAAGGAAAACTTGTTTAACTTATGTCTGTACTAAGATATTATTGCTTTCGCTGACTCGTCTATGATCGAGCACTTGTATTCGAGCCCTCGAGGCCCCTGGCTTGTATTATGATGCTTGTATGACTTATTTATGTTTTTAGAGTTGTGTTGTGATATCTTCCCGTGAGTCCCTGATCTTGATCGTACACGTTTGCGTGCATGATTAGTGTACGACTGAATCGGGGGCGTCTCAAGTTGGTATCAAAGCCGACTGCCTGTAGGAATCCCCGTTCCACACTCCTTGGCCGAAGTCGAGTCTAGACATTACAAAACTTTTACTAACATGGTTGTGTGGCTTACGAGCCCACATTGCCATTGGGTGGTATTAGGATCTTCTATTTCTCGACCTATACTCTGGGACTCTGATCTCTCTTCTATTCGGGTTAAATGATTTTTCTAAATCTGACTCTAGGTTCTCGTAACTACTTTCTCCCGGAGAGCCCCTTATTACAGATGTTCGCCTGCTACACCTGGAGATTCCGAAGATACTCTACGATGTTCTCTTGAGACTTTGTGCCATCGTTTTAGCAATTCCTTTCCATCGGTAAACCCCGATGGATAACCACGTACACTTGTCATTCATACAATCATTATCCGTTGATCTTGTTATTACAAGATACCCCGAAATTCTCTCTATTGCTCCGAGAATCCCTTGTGCCTACTGCCTTGCAGTTTCTTCTCGCCTGAATACACCTACAAATTAATCCTCACACATACCGAGGATTTGTTTCTCCCCAGCTGTTCATCTGTTTCACAAAAGTCTTCAAAATACTATTCAATCTTTTGAAAATCCTCAACAGCATGTTGTTCTTGAAATTCTTACTTGCTTGCATTATGGTTAACCCCATAAGTCTAGTAATCTTATTGGCATCCTTTGTCATTATCATTTTGAGTCTGTTGATTCAATAAGATGTTCACCATCATCAGTCGAATCCTAGGATTATCCTTCCGGCTCAAACGTCATTTTGATATGAGCTGGTTCTTGACCAATCAATGCCTTGATCGGTTGTGCTTCTAAGTCTATTGAACTTATTCATTTTCGATCAGAACGATTGCTTCTGATCCCTTGATTTGGAAATCCTAATTCCTTTGCCTTTGAGCTTTGATTTGGTCAGTTGTTTCTATAATTAAATACCTTCGCATTGTTTCTTCCATTGGTGGTGTGCAAATGCTCACATCAACTCCGTTATGGACCGTCAGATCCTTTATTGAATTATTATCCGACAGTGTCCTTCACATCCAAAATTCTTGTGAGTTCTTTCCCTGATACATAATGCCTTTGGTAAATTGTATCCTCTACTTGTGTCAACCATGCTCTGCTTTTGAGCTTCTGTTAGTTACTCCTGAAGTTCGTGGTATATGTTCCTAATATGCCCCTATGGGTTGAACCTATGCCTTCTTTAGTCTGTGTGAACCCGAAGTTTATGTGGGTTATATCTATTGGTGTTTTGTCGGATAATTTTTCAACTCTATAAATTCTTCGAAGACGGGAAGTGAATGAAATATTATGCATTGAAGAAGTGGGAGTCGACCTTGAACTTTGTGTTCATGCCCATGGACATGATGTAGATCCTATCATGGAAACTTCTTGTAATAATAACTATTTCCTTGATAAATATCATCTGGTATCTGTGAACTGATCCTTTGCAACCGTGGTTCCGATCATGATTGGTATCCTTTGATTCTATTTCTCGGGCAAGTTAAAAGTACTTGTCTTCTGAAGATCAATACATCTCCGCGACTTCTATTTTGATCTTCCTTCGAGTATTACCCTCCGGTATATCGAGAATATCAAAGAACTATGTCGCTTCCTATGAGTCTACATCTAGTATTGCTTCTCACCGATTTCAAATTTCCCCCAGGTTTTGAGTTATTAGTCAACTGAGAACACTGCATAGTGAATCGAATCAACACTATGATTTAGTACTCCTAGTACTTTGTTGTTGGGAAGTTTAATACTCCGTCATGTCATTCCTAGCCTGATTGGCTATATCATTATCGTGCTGATTTTAACTGTGCTACATCTTCCTTATTCCCGGAGCACAACCTTCGACGATGAACTAAGCTTACGTTGATTCCCTCGTCTTATCGTTCCACCTCGAACAATAAGCTTGGTTCCGAGTTGGTGTCGTATCCATGGATCCAATAATCTATCCCTGCATCAGTCCTTTTGCTTGATGGAGTCGCTGTTCGTTTGCTTCTTCGTGGAGCCTCTTGACAAAATTTGTCGTGATCATCATCAACATCTTGACTCCTTCCTAGATATCAGTTGAATTCATGATGAGAAATACCATCCCTGCCCTCGATGATTTTTTTATCATCGACCATTTTATTGCCTTCCGTTCAACACAAACTTGTTCGTGTTATGTGTTATACCTTGAGTTCCTTGCTATCCAACATTTGTTCTTCTTTACCTTGGAGTATTGCCATCTTTTATGTCAAGAAAGTCGTGAGAATTTCACCACCTCTTAAGAGACCTTGATACAGGTGATACTTCTTGCCATATCCGTTCAGTCCTTGGTCCCCATGTTGTTTCTAACCGGAAAACCGACAATTGAACTATGATGTGCGACTTCAAAACTTCTAGCAACCCTATTGCTTTGAAGTTAATGGTCGATATTTCATTCTTAGACCATTGGTTATCGAATCACCATTCTAACATTGATCATGCTACCTAAGCCCATATTTGAGGTGCACCTTTCAACCAATGTTTAACTGTGTATGTTTTCCTCGAGCATACCTCATTACATCATTTGATCTAACAAATGTTATCTCCTTGTTCACATAAGTGTGGGAATCCATATTTTGAAAACCTCGATGAATTGTCGCTGATTGCATCAGCCACCTTCTCATCCTCTCGTTGATTTACTGATGAACTCTTGTTTCGGAACTCGCTTCCGTAGTTCATTTCCCGAGAATCTTCGATGTCATCTCGTCAATTTGTGTCGCACCTTTTCTCCTCGAGCATCCTGAGTTTGAGGTATCCTAACACCAATCAGATCTGAATCTCGGTCAGATATGATGGTTGGAACATATATCCAAGAGTTATAACATTGCTCTTTATATGACCCGGTAAGATGATGTCATGCCTAGCACACCTGGCCGGAGGACCTATTGTTATAGTTTCCTTTTAAGAAAGCTCAGCGATTCTTCCATGAGGAAATCGAAGACTTATTTTATAAGTTGTTCCTGATGAATCCTTTGTGTATGTAAAGTCCGACCTTTGCTTGAAGACCATGTCAATGCTATCTCGAAGCATGTATGTGGTACTCCTATCATCAATAAGAACATTTGAAGCACAATGCTAAATTTTCCTTATCAATTATCCAAACACCTTTGTATCGGTAATGTCATGAAATTTCTCTCCTCTTACCTAAAGGGTTTTCTATGTTATATCCTGTCATGGATATCATGCCCTGCTTGTCGTTGGGAAGGATATACCCCTGAAATATGTGTTTAAACACATTTTCCTTTCCATTGTTCTGTTTAATCCGATAATCATGTTTTCCTTTCCATTGTTTGGATTAACCTTTCTTGTGAACTATATGATCTAAGCAGTAATATTCTCCTGCCTATGTAGACACCTCGGTGTACAACTCTGTCAGTGAGACCCTGTTTCTACTGTTGATGACATTCCGGTAACCGCCGATGGACGAGAACTTTGCTTATTGGTCCGCCTCGTTCAACGAGCAGGAAAATGGTTCTCTTCGTCCCTCGCCCTTGGTACCGATGTTGTTGCCGACATAACCGGCAGACTATCCTCTGGCATGCCTTGCTTACATGGCCGTGCAAGATGTCAGCCCCCTTTCTACTTTTAACCCACATGGTGGGCCCATAACCCATAGTTACACAGGATCGAAACCTGACTCTCCTATACACCCCCTGTTCTTAAGGTTGTTCCTCGCACTTGGCCTCGTATGTAATTCACGAGCCACCTTCCGAGAGATCATCAATTCTGGTATCAGACACAATACTTATTCCTATTGCTTTGAACCCCTTTCACGCCCTGTTTCACGCATCGAACGATTGCCTGCTCGCTCGAAACTCCCCATGATACATCCTTACTTTGCTCTTGATATTTTCTTAAGTTTCAATTTGAGAGTTACTTCCGCCACCTTCCACGATGTTATCGACCAGATAGTCGACCTTGCAAAGGTCTGTTCTCCCGGAATGCCCACCCTTTATTCTCTCATAAGTACGGTTTAGTTCCCGAAGAAAGGATGCCGACTTCATCATGATGACCTGAAGTGGAGAAATGAAGACATCAATGTAATGGATCGACCTCTTCGAGGAGAGCAGCCAATACCGAGAAGATCCGTTAGAATTTCGTAACCAGACCTTTCCCCCTTACTCTGACTCTTAAATCTCGGGACGAGATTTCTTGTAGTGGAGGAGAATTGTAACACCCCGATAGTTAAGCTACAGTAAAACCGTGTTAATGATGTCAGGTCATCGTAATTAAAAAATTTCTAAACCTCACTTGCTTCAAAGTAAGTTCAAATACAAATTCAAATAACAAGTCAAACTATAGTTTCTTAAAAAAGTAAATTAAAAATGTTCATTGGGTTGCAAATATTAACTAACTAATTAAGAAACATCAACCAACATTTTTGGGAATGTTTATATTCCTCTGAGATAATTAAAACAGGAACAAACAACATTTAATTTAACCATTTAAAGATAAACAAATATTTATCCTTTTCAAAATGACTTGAAACTTGGTGTGCAGCTCCATTATATGATCCAATATTTATGTGCCAAGTTTCTTGTTCACTAAAATTCATTTGCTACTTAATCTAAATGCCAAACTGATGAGAAATAAATAAACAGAAGAGGTAAAGGAAAAATGAGCAGTGCTGCCTTACACTTATGGCCTGCTGGCAATAGGCGGCCCAGCCCACCCCGGCTCCTTCCCTTTCCTCTGTTCATCAGAGGCAGGGTGGACGCCTGCACGCCATCCATGGCGCCGCTGGACACACGTCGGCCATCCCGCGGTCCCCTGGGTGGTTAAGGACGCCACCCGCGAGACCCTCCCGCAACCCTAACCACTTTCCTCCTTTCCATCGCCTCCCACGCTCGAACCCAAGCTCGTCCGCACGCGTCCATGGCCGCGCCGCCATCGTAGATGTGGCCACCGGCCACCGCACGTTGTTCCGAGGCATCCAGGAGCCCCGGAGGGTTCTTCTCCGCCGACCACATCACCAGATCGAAGCCGGGGAGCACCTGCCACGCCGCCCGCATCCATTCCCTTCGTCGGCGTCCTCCTCGGCCGCTGCATCGATCTAACGCTCCGACCGTCCCCGGCACCCTCGAGCCTTCCCCAAGCATCAATGTGACCTCCACGTCGATCCCCTTTTCCTCTAGGCGTCGCTCCCATCCTCTGGCCGCCGTTCCACGAGCTCCGTGCTCCAGCCGCCGCCATGGCCGAATAGCTCCATGCTCCTGAGCTTCTCTGCTCATTTGCATCGCGCCAATGAGCTCCTGGTGACCCGTAGGTCTTGCCTGCACGTTTCGTTGGCTCAAACCCGTCGCGAGGCGAGGAATTCCTCGAGCTCTACTCCGACCGCCACCGCGCTCGACGTTGTGGCTGCGCCCCGCCGTGCGCGCCTGCCCGCATCCGCTCGTGCCTGTTGTCACTCGTGCGCGTGCCCGTCCGCCCGCTGATGCTCGTGCACGCCCGCGCCGCGCCTAGCTGCTGTCACTGCTTGCTGCGGCCAATAGGTGCTGCTCTGCTTGCTGCTACTACTCGCCTGCTGCTTGCCTCTAGCACCGCCGCAACAGCTACTTCTTGCTGCTCCGCTGCCGCTCGTGCTTGCTGCTGATGCGTGGCCATGGCCATCGTTGCTATGCGCCCGTGCACGCTGTAGTGTCCATGGCAACACACCCACTAGATGTGAGGCCCGGCCCCAGTTCAATTAGTATAAGGTTAATTAGTAATTAGGCTAGACATGTGGACCCCATTAATTAGGTTAGTGTTTATTTATTTGTTTAGTGGTATGGCCTATGACATGTGGGATCCACCTCTACTATTCACATGTTGACGACTGGGTCAACCCAGCTCCCTGGCCCCACATGTCATTGACTGTGGCTAGCCCACTGCTGTGTAATAACAGTATCTCTGCAAAAAATTGAATTAATAAATAAATCCAGAATATTTCTAAAACTTTGAAAAATCATATAAAATAACCGTAGTTCGGATGAAAATACTTTGTACATGGAAGTTGCTCAGAACGACGAGACGAATCCG
Source organism: Triticum aestivum (assembly GCF_018294505.1). Taxonomy (NCBI): domain Eukaryota; kingdom Viridiplantae; phylum Streptophyta; class Magnoliopsida; order Poales; family Poaceae; genus Triticum; species Triticum aestivum. The sequence continues at coordinate 387,186,671 of NC_057811.1, read as the reverse complement.
GATACGTAGCCCATTCGTCCGCCACACATCCCTAGCATAGCGAACATGCAAATTTCCCCCTCCGGTTCATGTGTGCGAAAACGCGAAACATCGGGGATACTTTCCCGGATGTTTTCCCCCTTCGTCGGTATCACCTCCTACCGCGTTAGGGCACACCTAGCACCGCGCTTTGTCTTGTCATGCATCGTCATGCATATGTTTGCATTATATTTATTGTTTCTTCCCCCTCTTCTCTCGTTAGACACCGAGGCTGACGCCGCTGCTACCCAGTACGACTACGGTGTTGACGACCCTTCTTCATGTACAACAGAGCTTCCAGGCAAGCCCCCCCTGATCACCAGATATCGCCTATTCTTTTCTCTACTGCTTGCATTAGAGTAGTGTAGCATGTTACTGCTTTCCGTTAATCCTATCCTGATGCATAGCATGTCCTTGCTACTACTGTTGTTAACTTTACCTGCAATCCTACATGCTTAGTATAGGATGCTCGTATTCCATCGATGGTCCTACGTTCTTGTTCGTCTGCCATGCTATACTACCGGGCCATGATCACTCAGGAGGTGTTCACGGGTATATACTTACATACATATTATATGATACATGTGGTGACTAAAGTCGGGTCGGCTCGTAGAGTACCCGCAAGTGTTCCGATGTGGGGGCTGAAAGGACAGGTGGCTCCATCCCGGTAGAGGTGGGCCTGGGTTCCCAACGGCCCCCTACTGTTACTTTGTGGCGGAGCGACAGGGCAGGTTGAGACCACCTAGGTGAGAGGTGGGCCTGGCCCTGGTCGGTGTCCGCAGTTACTTCATAATAACATGCTTAACGAGATCTTGGTATTTGATCTGAGTTGGGTCGTTGACCTTATACGCACTAACCGCCACGTGGGACAAGATATGGGCAACCGGCGTCGTGGTATCAGCCGAAGCCTTCGTGATGTTAGCAACTGAGCGGCGTGCGCCGGATTGGACCGTAAGCCTGCACTTGTATTATGGGGGCTAGGTCTGCTTCTGGCCGCCCTCGCAACGTGCAGGTGTGCAATGGGCGATGGGTCCAGACCCCTGCACGCATAGGATTTAGACCGGCGTGCTGACCTCTCTATTGAGCCTAGGTAGGGCTGCCACGTGTTGATCTTCCAAGGCCGGGCATGACCCAGGAAAGTGTGTCCGGCCGAAGGGGATCGAGCGTGTCGGGTAATGTGGTGCACCCCTGTAGAGAAGTTTATCTATTCGAATAGTTGTGATCTTCGGTAACAGGACGACTTGGAGTTGTACCTTGACCTTATGACAACTAGAACCGGATACTTAATAAAACACACCCTTCCAAGTGCCAGTTACAACCCGGTGATTGCTCTCACACAGGGCGACAAGGAGAGGATCGTCGGGTAGGATTATGCTATACGATGCTACTTGATGAACTTACCATCTACTCTCTTCTACATGCTGCAAGATGGAGGCTGCCAGAAACGTAGTCTTCGACAGGACTAGCTATCCCCCTCTTATTCTGGCATTCTGCAGTTCAGTCCACCGATATTGCCCCTTTACACAGATACCCATGCATATGTAGTGTAGATCCTTGCTTGCGAGTACTTTGGATGAGTACTCATGGTTGCTTTTCTCCCTCTTTCCCCCCTTTTCCTCTTCTTCTTCTCGGACGTCGTAACCAGTTGTTGGAGCCCAGGAGCCAGACGCCACCGTTGACGACGACCCCTACTACACCGGAGGTGCCTACTACTACGTTCAGACCGCCGACGACCAGGAGTAGTTTAGGAGGATCCCAGGCGGGAGGCCTGCGCCTCTTTCGATCTGTATCCCAGTTTGTGCTAGCCTTCTTAAGGCAAACTTGTTTAACTTATGTCTGTACTCAGATATTGTTGCTTCCGCTGACTCGTCTATGATCGAGCACTTGTATTCGAGCCCTCGAGGCCCCTGGCTTGTATTATGATGCTTGTATGACTTATTTATGTTTTTAGAGTTGTGTTGTGATATCTTCCCGTGAGTCCCTGATCTTGATCGTACACGTTTGCGTGCATAATTAGTGTACGATTGAATCGGGGGCGTCACACCTACACACCTCGCTCTGTGATGAGTAAATTTTACACTCATTTCCCCCTCGTTTGAACATGATATTCTCATATAACAAAGAACAATGGTTAACCATACCAGCTAAATTATGTGGTTAACTATACCAACCAAATAACAAAATAATATACTCTCTGATAGTATAATATGATAAAAAATGTTAAATAAGTATAAATTTTTGGTATAAAATTATTTATTTTATTTCACATCTGGTCCGAAATTTGCTTGGACCGTTCCTGCTATGAGTTGTAATTTCATTATCTTCCACTGCCGTGGGAATATTAGCTCAACCGTATCGATCTCAGTTAGAGTCAAACCATGAGATGTTGTGTTGGAGATGACACCATCAAGTTGGTTTTGCATAGTAAAATGATGTGGTTGTGATGGATGCAATGGCTCTGAGACACCTAGAGAAGTATTGATGTTGATTTGCCCAGTGGTATGTGGCACAAAGATGGTGGCAATGATGAGTTCCGTGTGGCGAGCCTTTGGAAGACATCGGGTTTCAAGGAGGCTGGTTTTCTGTGGGTAGCATTGATGCTCCCTGTTCTGAGCATACTCTATATTGGAGTCATGGTCCTCTATGATCCTCTACTTCAACCTCGAGAACCTTGAGGATAATTGTAATCATATGCCCCCGTGTAACATAAACATGTGCATGATAGCTTTCATGCAGTGTGGCTCCCTCCCCGAGTCACCTATTAAGCCATGTATATTTGCTTATTCCTTTCTTCGACACCGAAGCTCGGTACCAATCTGATGATATCCTTTCAATTTACTGGGTGAATTTTAGAAGAAAAATGTCGTAGTAGTAGGATTTGGTTTGAGCATTATAGTCTAACATAAGCATAACTTTGTTGCAACCCATAACTAATGTTGCGGTCTATTTCGTGGGTGTTTATAGTAGTACACATATTTTTTTCATGGTAATATGTGTCTCAATTATATCAAAAAGATCATGGTACAAGCCACATACACAACGACCTGACAAAACTGAAAAGATAGTAGAAGGCTAGCCTTTGCACAAAGAAACATCAGCCAAGAAAGAAAATTACAATAACGACCGAAAAATCCCCTGAACTTGACACCATCGCCCGTCACCTGCCTCCAGCACCACCACAAACAGCCATCGAAGGAAAAAAATAATGGATCACCTCCTTACCCGAGCTCGAGCGGCTCCATCACTGATATGCAGCTTTGCAGACCTCCAAGGTGGCCCACCCAAGGCGAAGCCATTGCCATTGAACGAATCAAACCGGGGCAACACCCCGAACATGCCATTGAACTCCAAATCTGACATCCCCACACGACTAAGACGTCAGAGTAGGAAACCATACCTGTTATCCATGAACCACATAAATTAGTTGGTCCATGCATGTATTTGTATTTTTGGTGAAAAATACTTATTTTCATACCCCCCCATAGCAACCACGTAGATCTAGAAATAGGTCAAAAGAAGGATTAGTTTCTTTACTTTATGTATTCTTTTTCTCTATCTCGCCATCTTCTATAAATCATTTCCTTGGTAGAGTGCAATCTTGAATCCAAAATTACATGTATATAATGATAGCTCTATTCTAAAGTTTACTATCACCCGAAATCACCGCTTATTAAGTTGCTTCATTGCCATGTTAGCAAAGCCTTTATGGAATATGATACTTTCAACTCTACGATTGCATTTCATGTAGAGCACATTTTCGCATGTTAGGTGCAACTGGTAGCAATCGAAGGGTTGAATAAGAATTAATTTTAATTCGGGAGGTTGAGGAAATTAGAAGTCCACTAGAACAAATTGCTCTTATTTGATTTACATAGAAGGAAACAAATGCGCTATACAAAAGAATAATCTTGAATTGGAGGTTGATCATGAATTACGTCATATTGTCCTTCAATATTAATGCTACTTGTATCCCCAAGGGTGGCTCCCCTTAACCTAATAGTGCTTCCAAAGAGCCCCTAAAAAATAGTGCTTCCAAAGAGGGGGCATATGAACCTTAAGGAAACAAGGGCGTACTTTTTCTTCTCCCCAGAACTCCCAGGACACTAGGGTTTTCTCGCCTCCTACCGGCGCCGATCTGCCTTGTCTCCTGTGGTCTTGACCTTTAAGGTGGGAGGGCTCTTGCCCTATTTTAAGGTGTTTTTTAGGTTGTTTAGGGTTTGTGTTTTGTTCAGGAAGGCGAGGCGATGGTGACTCCCAAAAGATGGAATAATGCTCTTCCCGCCTAGCCCCTGTCCAGTCGGGGCTTCTTGCGTCATCAAAGGGTATGTGGAGGTGTGTCTTCGATGGATCTCACGGGATTCGGTTGGTGCTTGTCTTTGGTGGATCTCCTTGGATCCGGTCTTCGCATCTACATTTGAGTGTTTACGGGTTGGGTTCTTCTGATCTATGCTTCTCTTCATTAGCGATGGTTGCTATTCTGGTGCATTGGTCTTTTGGGGCTTTAGCACGATGACTTCCCTACTGTCTACCACAACAAGGGTTTCCTGACTCCGATGAGGCGATGACGGCGACACGCCCTTGACTTGCTCCAGTGCTTGTAATTATCGCTAGGTGGTCTATGTATGTGGATGTAATTTTTGTTACTTCTGATGTTCTTTAGTGCCATGATATTTGATGAATAGATTGGATGTTTTCCATAGACAAAGACAAGAGGCATATGAGCATTGCCTTGGACCACCCCCTCCTCGCACATATTTATATCTCAATCTTGCCGCATCTACTTGTGTGCGATGCCGCCTCATTCCTACTCCCCCTCCCCAATAACGCAATTTGAACATTATTGTGATTGACAATGATCATTAAAACTAGTCTTCACCAAAATCATATAATTCTAAATGTTGAGACCATGAGACCCTATTGATACGTCTCCGTCGTATCTATAATTTTTTATTGTTTCATGCCAATATTCTACAACTTTCATATACCTTTGGTAATATTTTATATTATTTTTGGGGACTAACATATTGATCCAGTGCCCAATGCCAGTTCCTATTTTTACATGCCTTTGGTTTCGCAAAAAATCCATATCAAACAAAGTCCAAACGTGAAAAAATTATACGGAGAATTATTCTGGAATATATGTGATTTTTTTGGGAAGAAGAATCAACGCAAACGGAGGCCCACAACCTTCACAAACCACCCCCTAGCTGCACGGGGTTGCATTGTGGCCACCTCGTAAGTCGGTTGGAGTCCTTCTTCAGCCGCAAGGAAGCTTATATCAAGAAAAAAATTGTGTTAAAATTTCAACCCGATCGGAGTTAAGGATCTCTAGATATTTAAGAAACGGTTTTCGGCCAGAAACAGAAGCGCAAAACAGAAGAGAAATAGAGAGAAATCCAATCTCGGAGGGGCTCTTGCCCTCTGGGAGCCATGGCGGCCAAGGACCAGAGGGGAAGCCCTCCTCCCATCTAGGGGGAGGCCAAGGAAGAATAATAAGGAGGGGCTCTCTCTCCCCTTCTCTTCCGGTGGCGCTGGAATGTCGCCGGGGCAATCATCGTGTGGCGGCGATCTACTCCAACAACTTTGTCATCTTCATCAACACCTCCATCGCCTTCCCTCATCTATATTCAGCGGTCCACTCTCCCGTAACCCGTTGTACCCTCTACTTGAACATGATGCTTTATGCTTCATATTATTATCCAATGATGTGTTGCCATCCTATGATGTCTGAGTAGATTTTTGTTGTCCTATGGGTAATTGATGAATTGCTATGACTGGTTTAAATTGCTTGTGGTTATGTTGTTGTCCTTTTGTTGCCCATCATATGAGCGCGCGTGTGGATCACACCATAGGGTTAGTTGTATGTTGATATGACTATACATTGGAGAGCAAGAGTGGCAGAAACTTCTTTCTATCATAGAAATTGATTCATACAGGATTGAAGGGGACCAACCAATATATCTTAATGCTATGGTTGAGTTTTACCTTGATGAGCTTTAGTAGTTGTGAATGCGTGCTAATAGTTCCAATCATAAGCGCATAGAATTTCAAGTAAGGGATGATATGCTAGCAGTGGCCTCTCCTACATAAAACTTGTTATCAGTATAGTAACTTAGTCAATTGCTTAGGGATAATTTCGCAAATCGTACCACCACTTTTCCACACTCGCTATACTAACTTAATTGTACTTTTTATTAAAACAACATCTAACTTTTATTTTCACGTTCTTTATTATCTTGCAGACCTATCCCTTTACACCTACAAAGTACTTCTAGTTTTATTCTTGTTCAGGTAAAGCGAACGTTAAGTGTGCGTAGAGTTGTATCGATGGTCGATACAACTTGAAGGGAATATTAAGTCTACCTTTAGCTCCTCTTTGGGTTCGACACTCTTACTTATCGAAAAAGACGACAAACGACCCCCTATACTTGTGGGTTATCACGTACAACTCCTATCAACCACTTGCTTGTGTCTTATACCCTATGTTGCCGACTTCCACATGGGCATCACCTCACATCACCCTCACCCTAATCCTGCCACCTCCAACTTGCAAGCCCTGCCGCCTTATGCCCCCTACCCTTACAATAACATGATTTCGACATAACTATGCGAATTGCTGAAAATCATCTTTTCAACTAACCTTCACCAAAATCACATCATTCGAAAAATTGAGACCACAAGAGCCATGCCCCAATCGGACAATGTGTGGTAAATCAGCCAAGTGATTCACAAGGACAATGAACCAACATGGTATGAGTGTTTTGATTGTTTTTTTTCGGGAAAAACTTCAGATCTATTCACCAACTATTAAGGTAAAACAAAGAACACTAGAAGTAAAAGTTAGACCACCTAGAGACGTCTACAAGACTGGAGATTGCCGAAGGCGCGCCGCCGTCATCACCCTTCCCTCACCGGAGGCGAGCAAACCTTGTTGTAGTAGACAGTCAGGAAATCGTCATGCTAAGGCCCTACAGAACTAGTGCACAAGAAGAACAAACGCCCCCAATGAAGAGAAGCATATATCAGAAGGATCTAACCCGTAGACACACGGTCAACGACGAACGAAGACCAGATCAACGTGGATCCATCGAAGACAAACACCGACCAAATCTCGCGAGATCCGTCGGAGAGAAACCTCCACACGCCCTCCAACGGTGCTAGAAGCACCGCCGGAACGAGGGCTAGGCGGGGAGAACATTATTCCATCTACAGAGAGCGACCGCCGCCTCGTCTCTCTGAGCAGGACACAAACCCTAACAGAACACAGAAAAACATAAGAAAACGAAGCCCTCCGGTCGGCAAAGGCCGGCATTCACCACGCCTCCATGATCCTAAAGTTCACAAAGGACGAGGCAGACCAACGGCGCCGCCGACGGGAGGCGCAGAACCCCGAGCACCGATGGCGACTAGGTTGAGGAGGCTGCCAGGTTGCGTGGCTAAGCGATGCGATCAAAAATCAAGTGTTTGGATTGTGACTAGATTGAACTTTACCAAAAACATCTCATGGCCAAAACATTGACTCTTGTTTGGAGTAGGAGTAAGACCAATTTTTTTTCTTCAGAAATCGTTTATTTTCATCCGGCTGATAACAGCGACGCGTAAGTCGCCTCGTCCTAGCGACGCGTGTCCCGCGTGGCGTGGACCTGGCAACCTTATCCTCTCCGCGTGCCCCTCGGCTTCCTCATCTCCTACCTCTGCAGAAGCAAATCCCCATCTCTTTCTCCGGACGCAGGATAAGCAAGCCGCCATCGGCCACTGGCCCGTCGTCGCGGCAGCCACCGCTGCATGAGCCAACCCAACCTGCTGCTGCAGGCACCACCAGCTGCCACCACCGCTCCACCTGCTTCTTCTCTTTTTTCTAGGCGCGACCAGTCCAACCACAGTAGCTGCGACCCCACGATCTCGCCGTCGACCAGTGACGCTGCAATGCGAATCGGCGGGGAGCTGCAGTGCAGCAAGCGACATGTGACCAGTGGAGCCGGAGCCGTTGGCGCTGCCTTGGACCACGCCGGGCTGCAATGGAGCTTCGCCGGAGCCGTCGGCGCTGCGGTGGAGCTCCGGCAGGGCTGCAATGGAGCTCGACCAGAGTTGCAATGGAGCTTCGCCGGAGCCGTCGGCGCTGCCTTGGACCATGCCGGGTTGCAATGGAGCTCCGCCGGAGTTGCAATGGAGCTTCGCCGGAGCCGTCGGCGCTGCCTTGGACCACGCGCGGGCTGCAATGGAGCTTCGCCGGAGTTGCAATGGAGTTTCGCCAGAGCCGTCAGCGCTGCGGTGGAGCTCAGGCAGGGTTGCAATGGAGCTTCGCCGGAGCCGTCAGAGCTACGTTGGAGCTCCGCCGGGGCTGCATTGGAGCTTGGCCGGAGTTGCAATGGAGCTTCGCCGGCGCGTCGGTGCTGCGCCGGAGCTCCGCTGGGGCCGCAATGGAGCTCACCGGAAGCCATCCGTGGTGCTGCGTTGGAGCTGCGCTGGGACTGCAAGTCTGCAATGGTGCTGCCTTGACTCGCTGCTACCGTGGCGTCGTTGTAATTCAACGGCCACCAGTGCACCGATCGAACGGCTAAACAGGCGGATTATTTTCTAAGAAATCATCCGGCTTATTTGTAGCAGCCCCCATTTTTTCTAGCCAACATTGACCAATCCATGGGTAATAAGAAAAAAAAGAACCCAACCCAACTTTTTGCCTAGCTACCCGCAAGAAAAAAAAAAACCTTTTTGGCTTACCTAACTTTTCGATATTAAGGACGCTTGACACAGAAACCAAACATATAGCCCGAACCACCGCGACAGGCAAAGGACAGACCCGAAAAACCCACCAAGCCCTGCCGATCCAGGGTCCAGGAGGGGCACGGATGCGAATATTCCTGCGATCCCAGGAGGCATTTCGAAAACGCGAGACATCGGGACGGGGATGCGGGATCGCATTGGCTTGCGCAAGGGGTCCAGCCCCCGGTATAAAATTTACTCCTCCGGCATCGCACCCGGATCTCCACTGAGCCAGCCGTCACCACCACCAACAACAAAAAAACACGCATCGACGATACGTACAACGCAGCCGCCCCTCGCCGGCGACGAGTGCTAGGCCATGGATTCCGACTACGGCGTGCCGCGCGAGCTCTCGGAGGTGCAGCAGAACCGGACTCTCTACCAGCCCGAGCTGCCCCCCTGCCTCCAGGTACACCCTGCACGCGCCGCCTCCCCATTACCACCAACCCGCCGCCCCCGCGTGTCAGATCTGCGGCGTGGCCGGCCGCGAGGCGCCAGATCCCGCATTGCTCTCCGGCCAGATCGGCCCCGTCGGCGCCAGGGCTTGCGTTGCGTTTGTTTCGGGGGCGTTAAGCTTAGGCGTCTCATCTGTCACTGATCTGACGCGACTGTCGCTTTCGGGTGGCGAGACTGGATCTGATTCGTGGTCGACGCTGCCTGCGGCGTGATAGTTGTGACCACCGCTAGCGTAGATGGCTCGGGTTGCCCGACTCGCGGCGGGACCGCAGTGCACGAGAATCTCAGAAAGTTCAGTTTAGTTGCAGTGTTTGTGCTTTTATGGGTGGTAGTGGAAGGTTGGAACTGGGATTAAAGTGATGGATTCTTCTCTAGTAGGATCGATGGTTTTGTTGACTTAAGGTTGACTAGGCAATTGCTTTGAAATTTACCTTTTCTCCTGTTTGGGATAGTGTTTGATTGGTGCCCCGATAGATGAATTCATGGTTGTGTGTGTGTGTGTGTGCTGTGGATGGCTCTGCTCATGCTCTGAGTTTTTCCCCATGTAAACCAGGGCACTACTGTGAGGGTGGAGTATGGTGATGTGGCGATCGCTGCTGATCCCGCCGGCGCTCATGTGATCAGCCACGCGTACCCCCACACATACGGGCAGCCACTGGCTCATTTCCTCAGGAAGGCGGCTAATGTTCCTGATGCTAAAGTCATATCAGAGCACCCTGCCGTCAGGTATTACAATATCCGTTGTATGTTTCAACACACTGATAAGTAGCAAGAGCATTGTTTTCCCATGATGATCTAATGTTATAAATTCTTATGAGAAAACAGAAGCAGAAATTCACTTCGAGCTCTCTTGCTCTCACTGTGGGCTCGCGTACACAACCATCTGATTGTTTTGTTTTTGGATGAAGGGTTGGTATTGTATTCTGTGGAAGGCAGTCCCCGGGAGGCCACAATGTCATATGGGGACTCCATGAGGCCATCAAAGCTCACAACGTGAACAGCAAACTTATTGGTTTCCTCGGTGAGTAAATTCCTAATTTTAAACTTTCCAGGTTACAGGAATATATTGGTTGTGTTATAGTCACCAAGGTTTTATTTTGAATTATTACATTCGTACTTTGGTGTCTTTTTTGTTTGCACCAAGTTGTAAGATCAACCTAACATAGTATGAACACATCGTTCTAAAGGTTTAATCATGAATGCAGTGATAGTGATACTTGAAAGTTTCTCCGAACGATATATTACAAGGTCTCCCTCAGATAATTTGTTTTATGTCTGCTATCCAAAATATAAGGAACACTGATACTTAAAACTCTGGCCAGGGCCTTAATTCCACTTGGCTGTGGCTGTATCCTTGCATACCTGTTTCCCTACACGGCTACACATAGTTAACATTTCAACTTATATTCAGTTCATTGAAATATGTATACCTCTTACATATCCATTCTGTGTTTTTTGGTCGATACAGGAGGAACCGACGGTCTTCTTGCACAAAAAACTTTGGAGATCACAAATGAAGTTCTTTCTTCCTACAAAAACCAAGGTGGTTATGATATGCTTGGTCGGACTAAGGATCAAATCAGAACAACGGAGCAAGTCAATGGTGCAATGGCTACTTGCCAGGCTTTGAAGTTGGATGCTCTTGTAATAATCGGAGGTATGCTATGTGACATGAATCTACCAAGATTTTAAGTACACTATACATTCGTGTTAATCCTAAATCGGTGTTCTTTCTTTGAAGGTGTCACATCGAATACAGATGCTGCTCAACTTGCTGAGACTTTTGCTGAGGCAAAGTGCGCAACAAAGGTAACCTGAAAATCCTTGTTAACCGATTCTTCACCTTAATTCTGGATCCCTTGTGTCCAGTGCAAGTATGTACCTTTCCGTATCTGTAAATGATTCTGACACATTTTGTATTGAATAGGTTGTAGGTGTTCCTGTAACTTTGAATGGGGACCTTAAGAACCAGTTTGTTGAGACAACTGTTGGTTTCGATACCATATGCAAGGTAGGGACTACTGAATTCAATTACTGTGTTGATAATTAACTTTATGATGGTTCCACTATCTCCATACGTAGTGCATAAATATATCTTGTGGTTGCATTTGTGAGTTCATCTTTTTAGCTATGTAATTGTTTTCCCAGCTTGCAAATTTCTTTGTATTGCCATGCTATTTTTGTAGTTTTTATTAATTTATTTCATGGTTTCTAGTGGTTCCTGAACTTGCATACTGTTCTAACAGGTGAACTCGCAACTTATAAGCAATATGTGCACCGATGCTCTATCTGCTGAGAAGGTAATATAACACAACACATAGTAGATGGCATTCTATTTTGGCATACTTTCTTGTCATGGCTTTTTTTCAACCTATGGCTGCTTCATTGATTTATTTGGTTAACACCTGGAGACAAGAAATATCTGATAGAATAGGATATGCTATTATATTCACAGTTTACTTGACCCTACATCTGAGGTCCACATAGGGTGTACACAAGTTTGGCCTAGGCTATTTGCTCCATAGTGTGGTAGTATATGTCTTTGGATTCTTCCTGTGTTTCCCGATTTTTTGGTTTCCTATATGAAGCATGCTCCATATTTTCTCAGTATTCATATTAGGTAATACTCCCTCCGTTCCTAAATACTCCCTCTGTAAACTATATAAGAGCATTTAGATCACTACTTTAGTGATCTATAATATTAGTTTACGGAGGGAGTATAAGTCTTTCTAGAGACTCCAATGTGGACTACATACGGAGCAAAATTGCCGCTCGTTTCTGTACAAATTCAAATTGTAGAATTAAACTGTTCTACTTTGTTGCTCTATTCTTTCTGGCAGTATTACTATTTCATCCGTATGATGGGAAGGAAGGCTTCTCATGTGGCATTGGAGTGTGCTCTTCAATCGCATCCAAATATGGTTTGAATATTTTCATTTCACCTGTCCCTGCTTGTTGTATATGCAAAAATTCCTTACATGTTTTTTAACCTGTATCATATGCTCAGGTTATCCTTGGCGAGGAGGTTGCTGCATCAAAACTCACAATTTTTGATATCACAAAGCAGATATGTGATGCAGTTCAGGCGAGAGCTGAAAAAGGTAAGTCTGCTTTTGTTTTGTTTTGTCTATGAGTTGTGAGATGTTCATGTAACCTTATCTTGCCATTTGAATTTTTTAATTTATCAATGCTTTGAATTATAATTTTCGCAGACAAGAATCATGGGGTTATACTTATTCCTGAGGGCCTTGTGGAGAGTATTCCTGAATTATATGCTCTTCTACAGGTAAATATATATATGTCTTATGAGTATCCACTTACATTTATTATTTGTTGTATGATTAAGGATTTACGACATATCCCAGCTCTGAGATAAGTAACAGTTTCCCCCCTACATAATGCAAACGCAGATCACCTGCTTGTTATGTAAAAAAAGTATTGATTTACAACTTCACTGATGATAGCTGTTGACTGTAGGAAATTAATGGCCTCCACGGTAAAGGTGTTTCCGTTGAGAATATCTCCTCTCAACTTTCACCTTGGGCATCTGCGCTATTTGAGTTTTTGCCCCAATTTATTAGGCAGCAGGTATGCATTGACTCAGTTAATTCACAGAATCCCACAATTGACATCAGGTTTCTGTTGCTTCAACATAGTTGTTTTTTTATAATGCAGCTGCTTCTCCGTCCTGAATCTGATGACTCAGCTCAACTTTCTCAGGTACTGTAACACATGAAATCATCTTTCGATCATTGATGTGAAGTTGATATATTTTCTTTTATCCTTTATTTTTGCTGATTTTAACATGTTCATCTGTGCAGATTGAAACCGAAAAGCTTCTAGCTCAATTGGTTGAGACTGAAATGAACAAACGTTTGGTATGCATTTTCTGTGGATTTGCTCGCAACTGCCAGTTTAATTGGATGCCCAGTTTTGATGCCACAAGCAAATGGTTCTGTGAGCTCATAATGTGTTTCCCTTTTAATCTTGCAGAAGGAAGGCACATACAAAGGAAAGAAGTTCAATGCAATCTGTCACTTCTTTGGCTACCAAGCTAGGGGTGCAATGCCTTCGAAGTTTGACTGTGATTATGCCTATGCAAGTTCCAGCTCACCTTACTAATTTTGACTTAGCAAATTGCTTTGCTGTCTATTTATCCTTTGAGCTGTTGATTTCAGGTTCTGGGACATGTGTGTTACCACATCTTGGCAGCTGGTTTGAACGGTTACATGGCTACTGTGACAAATCTTAAGAGTCCCCTGAACAAGTGGCGATGTGGTGCTGCTCCTATTTCGGTAAGTTTGTCACTATAACTACAAAACCTTTTAGTTCATGTAACCACTCCATTTTTTACAAGTGTAGTAGTAGCTGGTAAAGGGAATGCGCAACTCACATCTGTTTTTCTGTGATCAGTCCATGATGACCGTGAAGCGATGGTCACGTGGCCCTGCAACCACACAAATCGGGAAGCCAGCTGTGCATATGGCTAGCGTTGACTTGAGAGGAAAAGCATATGAGTAAGTACATAATTTGTTGATTTTATTTTTTGAAGAGAAAGGTTGTCATGTATTTCAACTAGTAACCATGTTTGCCAAGGAGCCGCTTCAATTCTTCTTCTGTTAGTTTTATGATACTCCCTCCGATCCTAAATATTTGTCTTTTTAGAGATTTCAAATGGACTACCACATACGGATGTATATAGACATATTTTAGAGTGTAGATTCACATATTTTGCTCCGTATGTAGTCACTTGTTGAAATCTCTAGAAAGACAAATATTTAGGAACGGAGGGGGTAGTATAGTAAAGAAGACATGTAAACCTCATGTGTAAACACGGACTTGTGTTCTCCAGGATGTTGAGGCAGAATTCATCCAGCTGCTTGTTGGAAGACATCTACAGAAACCCTGGACCACTCCAATTCGAAGGGCCAGGTGCTGATGCCAAGCCTATTTCACTGTGCGTCGAGGATCAAGACTACATGGGCAGGATCAAGAAATTGCAGGAATACTTGGAGAAGGTAGCTTTCATGAATCAATAAGAGCTTAGCCCGTGACCGTCAGAGCACGGCACCTCTCATTGATAACAAGATTCTGCTTCTTGACGTCTAACTCTTGTACATCGTGCAGGTGAAGAGCATAGTGAAGCCTGGGTGCTCGCAGGATGTTCTCAAGGCGGCGCTGAGTGCCATGTCTTCCGTGACGGAGACACTGGCTATCATGACTTCCTCTTCCACTGGCCAGCCCCCACTCTGAGGGCCAAGCACCACTTCAGTGGGTTACGAATCTACTACGCGTTTTCTGATTCTCTTTTGCTCCATCTGACTGTTGGGATTCGAGACAGTGATCTTGTCATCCCATGGGTTATTCTTTTCCTAGCTTTTTGGAGAGTTTTATTATCATTTTTGGCTCTGATAGCGTATGCGGGTGTGCTGTTGGCGAGATTCAGCTTGAATAATTTTGATCAAACTGTCGGCTGTGATCTATTAATAATCTAAATTTTGAGAGGGTCCATCTCTAGCGCTCTCTTTGATTCATAGGAGAACCACAGGAGCAGTTCAATTCCGATGGGAAAAACAAATGGCGGCCGTGATCATTGTTGTGATTTCCATCTTGAAGAAAGGTGACACCGTTGCGTCGTTGGGACGTGGATGCAATTCCTGTGTTCATAGTTTTATTTAGGAGACCCTTCAGAAATTTCACTCCATTGGCAGCCACCTAGCATTTTAACAAAACTACTGTTTCCGATCACTTGCTGCACTTTAGTTTATGGATGGCTCTATTGCCTTGTCGTACAAGAATCGTATGCATGGTGTTGTATGCATAGCAACACTGCTTTTTAAAGGCGTCTGAGCTTTTTAAAGCCACGACATCAAGGCCACTCCTTCGGCGTGCAAAACATTGCTGACAGAATCACAGAAGCCGGAGCAAAAAGCTCACCATTGTCTGTTCTTCCAAGTTCCAACATCCCCAACCTACGTACATGCTGGCTGCTAGAGATCCACATCAAAATAAAATAATGCAAGGTGCTTTGCCGTATCCTGCATAGTACAACCGTATGACTGAAGAAATCTTGCAGCGACGTCCTCCACCCATGCCCTCTTCATCACCTCCTGAGCCTCCGCCACTCCCCGCCACAACACCGTGTCCCCATCACCGTCTCGACCACCTCAGCCACCTTGTGACTCTTCACGACTGGGATGGTACCTGCACGGCGGATGGTACCTGCACGACGGATGAATGAGAGGTGGGACGGCGATGTAGGCAAAGTGGCGCGGTGACCGGGTGGAGCAGCGGAGATCCGACAAGGCCTTGCCGGGAGACCGGGGTAGTACAACGACGGGCCGGCCAGGGAGGAAGTGCATGCAGAACAAGAGGGAAGGGTCGGAGACGCGAGTTCCGAGTGGGGTTTTAGGTGGGCCTGAGGTGTTGAAGTCCTACAAGAAGAGGAAGAATGGCGATAGATGCTCCAACAAAACCTCTAGGAGGGGAATGGCATTAGATCACGGGTTTTCACTTTGATGGAGAGTCTGAGTAAACTCCATTCAATGCCTTCAACGAGGGAACACTGCTGAAAGTGCAACTAACCCCTGGTGGTTTTAGTAATTCTTTACAACATATACATCATTGAACTAATGCCTATTCAAAGAATATTTCAGGAAAGTTTAATCTAGGTATGGCTATGAGATGCGAATGTGGACCCCTCAAATGCAAAGGACAAGGCATTGGCAAAAGCTTCAAGACTGTACATTTTTGGTTAAGTGATCAAAGATCACATTAAGTCCACAGGAAAACCAATACTATTAAAAGAGGGTGAGGTTTTGATCACGAGTCATTTACTCAAGTGCTTAGAGATATTGCTCCAAAAACCCTCAACCACACCCTCACAATCCTATCTGTCCAAAACGCTAAAGTCACTTCGGTCCCACCGAGATACACTTGATAGAGCCACTGCCTAAAACTCGGTCTCACCGAGATGACATTCGGTCCCACCAAAGTGCATTGGCAAACCTTCTATAACCTATTTGTTTCATCTCAGAATTTCCGAGTGAAATGGATCGGTGTCACCGAAGCGTGGAAAGTGGTAAGGTCATCATCAATTGGTCCCACCGAGTGGATTCATCCAGTCTCACCAAAATGCCTAAAGTTCAAACCTTTTGCACTGGTCGGTCTCACGAGTGTTTTCACCTGGTCCCACCGAGTTGTGCATAAAGTGTGTAACGGTTAGATTTTTGCTGAAGGCTATATATACCCCACCCACACCACCTACTCTCATATAGAGCACCCAGGACGAAGCTACCACTTCCCACATCATTGTCTAAGAGAGAACCACCTACACTTGTGTTGAAATCAACGGGATTCCACTCCAACCTATGATCCTTGATGTTTAGCCCCCTCCAGTTGCTCCCCACTCCAATCCTTCTCCTACTACCATGCCAAATCTGTGAGAGAGTGACTGAGTGTTGAGGAGATTATCTTTTGAAGCACAAAAGCAAGGAGTTCATCAACAACAACAACATCTATTACCTTTTGGAGAGCGGTGTCTCCTAGATTGGTTAGGTGCCACTTGGGAGCCTCCAAATCTTGTGGAGTTGCATCAAGGAGTTTGTAAGGGCAATGAGATCGCCTACTTCAGGAAGATCTACCCTGAGTGAGACTATTCCTTCGTGGACGGAAGCCATGATGGCATAGACAAGGTTGCTTCTTCATGGACCCTTCATGGGTGGATCCCTCCATGGAATCGCACATCCGTTACCCGTAGTGGGTTGAAATCTCCATCAACATGGACGTACGATAGCACCACCTATCGGAACCACGCCAAAAATCACCGTGTCTTCATTTCATTTGATTTCTCCGATCCCTCCCTTACGTTCATATGCAAAGTCTTTGCTTTCCGCTGCCTACTATCTAGTCTTGCATGTGTAGGGTGTTGCTTGACTTGTGTGAATTGCTAAAACTTGCCAAGAACTAAAATTGGAAAAGGCTAGGTTTTATTTGATCAAGTACCCTGGTCACCCTCCTCTAGACCTACTTACGATCCTACAACTGCGTGAACGACACCATTGCTAGGTTCGCCTAATTAAGGTTGCACTTAGAGTTTTACCACCGAAACTCGAGCCCCTGCACTCAAAAATCACCGCCGAGGTCGCTCTAAGATGCCACCACCTGTCTATCTAGCATTGCATAGCTGCGCAGATGCACAATCCTGATATGTACTCAGCTACACAATTAGAACTATACTCACACAACACATGCCGCCGAGCTTCTCGTAGGGATGCCCGTTATCACCTCTGGTCCCATGCCGCTGAGAGTCCATACCACCCACACCAAGTCAATTTTGGCCAATCACATGAGGCACTTCAGGCAAGGGAGAAAGCCACACATCAAAAAGAAGTTGAGTCGACTTCTTGGGCATGTTGAGCACTCCAATCCTCTCCACTGAGGGATACATCCAATCATCAGAGCGTGCTGCCAGGAAGGTGTAATTCGAAGGCTAAAACCCACTGACCTTGCGCCCCACAGAGACAGTTACCAGTTTGGCGTCGCACCACCGAGAGAAGAATAGCGAATGCGCGCAACCATGCCAGTCCGCAAATCACCATCATGTAGGGAGCAAGATGTGCTGCCGGGGAGGGCTCGGCGGAGGAGCCGTGCGACTTCTAGCAAGGCGCCGAGGTGGCCCTGGCCGGGGAAGGGGAACAAAACAACGTGCTTGGTGCTGGTCGTGGCCATGGATGAGGGAATGGTACGTGCGGCTGGTGCTTGGTGGCTGGTTTTCTGTATGCGGCGTATGTTGCTGCCACATATCGGTTGGCGCCGCGAGTGTTTCGACTGGCATGAGCACAATACACATGAGTATTACTCCTATTTTCGGTGTCAAGCCTGGTGTCCGTGTATGTATGACGCTTGCGTCTATACTATGTTAAAAAACATCTGATGTCTGCTTTATTGCGGCGACTCAACCACTTGTCTTCCAGGGAAGCGGGCACATGGTAGTACAAGAAGTTTTTCATTTTTGGGGCTGTACAAGAAGTATTCGGTAGCCAGCATCGTGTGATCTACCGTGAAAGGGAGAAAAAAAACCCTCCAATCACTGACTGATGGTGATTTTCAGTTTGATTATGTGTATGTACTCTATATTATGCTGGATGCTGCATATTCATCCATTTGAAGTACCTTCAGTTTCAGGGCAAGGTCTCATGGACTTGCAGGATGATTAGCAAAGCACTAAACACAATCTCAATAAATAGAACACTTCGTATTTCACCGCTTCGTCAGATTCAGGGGTAGAGAAATTGAGATGACCATTTTATCCCATTAAGCAACAACAACAACCTAATTAAGCTTTGGGTAATATTTGAAGGCGCCAATACCAATTTACCACATTTTCCTGCCGTATACTAGACGGGCAGTAATTAATTATATACAATACTGTAGGCCTGTTCGGATTCCCTCCCCTCCACAACTCCGCTCGCGGAGCTGATGGAGTGGCAGTTCAAAATCACGGAGTGGGGAAGGAGGTGCTCCACAGATCCTGAAATTTCACGGAGCGGGAGAATTGCCGAACAGCCCCATATGAACCAGAGCAAGCCTGGTAAGCTATCTCGATTGAAAAACAAAAAAAATAGTAGCTACTTATTTTTTTTTTCAAAAAGGGACATAGCAGCTACTTAGATTACCCACGGTGGGAGTAACATAGGTAGTAACATCACACATATCTAGATAAAAATAGATGATGTGGCAAGCAATAAATGAAGAAATGGAGGAAAGTGGTAACATACCTAGTTACTAGTAGTATGAGTAACATCACACATATCAAGGCAAAATGAGTCTATATCCTAATAAATGAAGTGTTGCATGTTACCACACATATGTTAGGCCCCTCCTAATGCTCCACCTTGTACAGGTGCTAAGCCTTCCATGTAGGCAAAAAAACTGATGTGGCAAGTTATTTAAGAGGAGAGAGATGAGTGTGGTGACCCCAGGAAGAAACAATGCTAAGCGCGTGAACCTAGGCAAAACATTTAAAGGAAGGAAGCCCACCAATACATGAAGAGCTTTAGTTGCTAAATCATTAAATGAAGCAAGCTTAGCAACCATAAGCTAAGCACCTATGCATTGGGGAGTATAGTTGCTAAGCTATTTAATGTGCTTAGCACCTCATCTAAGCACCCATGCATTGGCAGCAGCCTTACTCTCCACTATAGAGGTAGTAACATAGACTAATAACATGTGCATGTTACTAGTCTATGTTACTACCCATTGTGGCTGTGACGCCCCCGATTTAATCGTACACTAATCATGCACGCAAATGTGTACGATCAAGATCAGGGACTCACGGGAAGATATCACAACAGAACTCTACAACATAAATAAGTCATACAAGCATCATAATACAAGCCAGGGGCCTCGAGGGCTCGAATACAAGTGCTCGATCATAGACGAGTCAGCGGAAGCAACAATATCTGAGTACAGACATAAGTTAAACAAGTTTGCCTTAAGAAGGCTAGCACAAACTGGGATACAGATCGAACGAGGCGCAGGCCTCCTGCCTGGGATCCTCCTAACTACTCCTGGTCGTCGTTAGCGGGCTGCACGTAGTAGTAGGCACCTCCGGTGTAGTAGGAGTCGTCGTCGACGGTGGCGTCTGGCTCCTGGGCTCCAGCATCTGGTTGCAACAACCAGGTAGAAAGGAAAGGGGGAAAAGAGGAAGGAAAGCAACCGTGAGTACTCATCCAAAGTACTCGCAAGCAAGGAGCTACACTACATATGCATGGTTATATGTGTAAAGGGCCATATCAGTGGACTGAACTGCAGAATGCCAGAATAAGAGGGGGATAGCTAATCCTGTCGAAGACTACGCTTCTGGCAGCCTCCATCTTGCAGCATGAAGAAGAGAGTAGATTGAAGTCCTCCAAGTAGCATCGCATAGCATAAACCTACCCGGCGATCCCCTCCTCGTCGCCCTGTTAGAGAGCGATCACCGGGTTGTATCTGGCACTTGGAAGGGTGTATTTTATTAAGTATCCGGTTCTAGTTGTCATAAGGTCAAGGTACAACTCCGGGTCGTCCTTTTACCGAGGGACACGGCTATTCGAATAGATAAACTTCCCTGCAGGGGTGCACCACATAACCCAACACGCTCGATCCCATTTGGCCGGACACACTTTTCTGGGTCATGCCCGGCCTCGGAAGATCAACATGTCGCAGCCCTACCTAAGCACAACAGAGAGGTCAGCACGCCAGTCTAAATCCTATGGCGCAGGGGTCTGGGCCATCGCCCATTGCACACCTGCACGTTGTGAGGGCGGCCGAAAGCAGACCTAGCCTAGTAGGCGTTCCAGTCCAATCCGGCGCGCGCCGCTCAGTCGCTGACGTCACGAAGGCTTCGACTGATACCACGACGTCGAGTGCCCATAACTGTTCCCACGTAGTTGGTTAGTGCGTATAGACCAAATGGCCAGACTCAGATCAAATACCAAGAACTCGTTAAGCGTGTTATTTTGAAGTAACCGCGGACGCCGTCCAGGGCCAGGCCCACCTCTCACCTAGGCGGTCTCAACCTGCCCTGTCGCTCCGCCACAAAGATCCACTCGCGGGTACTCCTACGAGCCGACCCGACTTTAGTCACCACAGGTGTCATGTATAGAGTATATAAGTATATACCCGTGATCACCGCCCAAGTGATCATGGCCCGATAGTATAGCACAGCAGACGGACAAGAATGTAGGGCCACTGATGGAAAACTAGCATCCTATACTAAGCATGTAGGATTGCAGGTAAAGGTAACAACAGTAGTAGCAAGGATAGGCTATGCATCAGGATAGGATTAACGGAAAGCAGTAACATGCTACACTACTCTAATGCAAGCAGTATAGAGAAGAATAGGCGATATCTGGTGATCAAGGGGGGGGGGCTTGCCTGATTGCTCTGGCAAGAAGGAGGGGTCGTCAACAGCGTAGTCGGTCGGGGCACCAGCAGCGGCGTCGGTCTCGTAGTCTACCGGAGAGAAGAGGGGGAAGAAACAATGAATACAATGCAAACAGATGCATGACGATGCATGACATGACAAAGCGTGATGCTAGGTGTGCCCTCCTCTCTTTCTCCATGGCCTGCTTCCCATAACTGGCCTTACTAAAACTTATGAAATGCTAATTTGACCTAAATTTCCGGTTAACTGCTGACTTCGCGGTAGTAGGTGATACCGGCGAAGGGGGGAACATCCGGGAAAGTATTCCCAATGTTTCGCGTTTTCGGACAGATGGACCGGAGGTGAAATGTTGCAGGTTCACTATGCTAGGGACGTGTGGTGAACGAACGGGCTGCGTATCCGGATTCGTCTCGTCGTTCTGAGCAACTTTCATGTAGAAAGTATTTTCATCCGAGTTACATATTATTTTATATGATTTTATAAAGATTTAATCATTTTCTGAAATTATTTAAATTAACAGAAAAGGGAATTATGACATTAGCATGATGCAATGCTGACGTCAGCAGGTCGGCTGACCAGTCAAACCAGACAGGTGGCGCCCACATGTCAGCCACTGTTAATTAACAGAGTTTAAATTAAACTAATCTGAGGTTAAATAGCTACTGGGCCCCACATGTCAGTCTCTAATTAGGAACTAATTAGGTTTTAATTATTAAAACATTTTAATTAATTAATATAGGCGGTGGGGCCCACGTGTCAGTGGCACTGGGCTGCCTGGTCAGCAGTTGAGAATCGTGCTAGGGGCGGCCGTTTCGCGTGCGGCTGGCACCGTTCGAACACGTGCACGACGCCGTGTCGGGTGGTGGTGGTGGCTCGCCCGGGGACGGCCGGAATATCCATCGGCGGCGAGCATGGGCGGCGACGGCGTTTAGGGCCACGCCGGGAATGGGCTAGGGGGCACGAGAGGGCGAGAGGAAGGGCTCGCCGGGCTCCTGGGAACACCAGGAGCACGACGGAGGGTTCGGACGGGGGCTATGGCAGCGGTGGCCACGGCGGTGACGCAGCAGGGCGGCGGTGAGCTACGACTACGGCGGCGGGGCGTAACATGGGCAGCGAACGAAGGGGGGAACAGAGGGGAAGCGGGCGCGTGCAGTGGGCGCAGGCGGAGGTGCTGAGCACGGCGGGGTGGTCGGCCGCGAGCTCTGCGAGCCGTGGCCACGGCGGCGAGCACCACCGCGGCGACGAGCTCGGGCACGACGGTGGGAGCAGCTACGGGGCAAGGAGAGAAGCGCGAGGAGAGGGGGAAAGGGGGCGGGGCTCACAGTGAGGCACACGGTGGCCGGCGACAACTTAGTAGCAGCAGGGGGGCCGGAGTGGACGGCGACGACGACGACCGAACGGGGAAGGCGGCGATCCGGCGAGGCAGAGGGGCTCCGAGGTCCGTGGCGTGGTCGCGGTCGTCGTGGTCGAGGACGAGGGGGGGGGGGCTCCTGGACGCAGGTGGACGGAGGACGGCCGCCGGTGGCCACACGCACAGCGAGGCCGCGGCGACGGCTACGCCTGAGCCAGCGCGGCACAACAGATCTGGGGGAGGGGGAAGAGAGGAGTGGGGAAGCCAGGGGGGCGAGTGGGAGAGGGCCCAAGGGGGCGGGGGGCGCTGGCGACCTTATCCTCTCGGGACGGCGCCGGCGAGGTGGTGCGGCGGCGACCAGCCTCCTGTAGCGACGGGGTCGGCGGCACAGAGAACCGACCGGGGAGGGGGAGTGGGCTGGCAGTTGGCCAGCTGGGCCAGGTGGGCCTGTGAGCTGGGCCGCCTGGTCCAGTGAGGGGGTTCTTTTTCTTTTCTTTTCTTTTCTTTATTTTTCTTTTCTGTTTATTTCACTTTAAAATACTTAGGCACTTTCTAAAAAAAGTTTTCTCCACAATAATTACCAGTGCAATATTTGGCACCCACCGAATATTTTTGTTTTGACTTTTGAAAACTTTGGGTGTTTGTCATTAATTCATTTTTTTGAATTTGAAATGTTTTGAACTAACACTTATTAGCAACAGTAACAGAGATGACATGGCATCATCAGGAGAGCTTTACTGTAGCCTAATTATCCGGGCGTTACAGTGGCTAGTCTTATGTAGTGCAGATCTTCATATGGTACGAGTTCTATGCCCGTCGAACGGCGGGAACTTTATTAATTACTGCGCGTAGTCACAGAAACCGTAGCTACACTTGTTGTCACACTGGTTAGAGTAGGTGCCACAGTTCTTCTTGTCGGATAGCAGATCCACGCAGCGCCCGCCACAGCACGTCCGGCCGTGCTTGCACGACTTCTTGCAGCTGCCGCTGTGCTGAGCGCTGGCGACGGTGTCCACGCACTGGCCTGCTACAGGATCGCGGCAACTCCTCGTGTCATGCCAGGATGTGGTAACGAGAGGCAGAAGAGAATTGCGTGGGGAGGAAGAAGAAGCACAGAGGAAGGATTGTATTCGAGAGAATAATGTTTACAATTTCCAGTTGTCTTTCCCCTCCTCCACACGCTAGCTATATAATGGATCTATTGTTGGGGAACGTAGTAATTTCAAAAAATTTCCTACGCACACACAGGATCATGGTGATGCATAGCAACGAGAGGGGAGAGTGTGTCCACGTACCCTCGTAGACCAAAGCGGAAGCGTTAGCACAACGCGGTTGATGTAGTCGTACGTCTTCACGATCCGACCGATCCGAGTACCGAACGTACGGCACCTCCGAGTTCAGCACACGTTCAGCTCGATGACGTTCCTCAAACTCCGAACCAGCCGAGCTTTGAGGAAGAGTTCCGTCAGCACGACGGCTTAGTGA
Source organism: Triticum aestivum (assembly GCF_018294505.1). Classification (NCBI taxonomy): domain Eukaryota; kingdom Viridiplantae; phylum Streptophyta; class Magnoliopsida; order Poales; family Poaceae; genus Triticum; species Triticum aestivum. The sequence goes on along the minus strand of NC_057811.1, from coordinate 387,162,669 downwards.
CGGTGATGATGATGCTACCGATGCAGGGCTTTGCCTAAGCACCGCTACGATATTATCGAGGTGGAATATGGTGGAGGGGGGCACCGCACACGGCTAAGAGATCAAGAGATCAATTGTTGTGTCTCCAAGGGGTGCCCCCCTCCCCGTATATAAAGGAGTGGAGGAGGAGGAGGGGGCCGGCCACCCTAGGCGTGCCCCATGAGGAGTCCTACTCCCACCGGGAGTAGGACTCCCCCCTTCCAAGTGGGAGTAGGAGAGGAGAGGGAAGGAGAGAGAGAGGGAAAGGAAAGGGGGGCGCCACCCCCTCCTTGTCCAATTCGGACTGGGGGGGAAGGGGGCACGCGACTGCCCTTGGCCGCCCCTCCTCTTCTCCACTAGGGCCCAATAGGCCCAGTAGTCTCCCCGGGGGGTTCCGGTAACCCCGCGGTACTCCGGTATGTGTCCGAAACTCCCCGAAACCATTCCGGTGTCCGAACATAGTCGTCCAATATATCGATCTTTATGTCTCGACCATTTCGAGACTCCTCGTCATGTCGGTACATCAAAACACAAAACTCATAATACCGATCGTCATCTAACTTTAAGCGTGCGGACCCTACGGGTTCGAGAACTATGTAGACATGACCGAGACACGTCTCCGGTCAATAACCAATAGCGGAACCTGGATGCTCATATTGGCTCCTACATATTCTACGAAGATCTTTATCGGTCAAACCACATAACAACATACATTGTTCCCTTTGTCATCGGTATGTTACTTGCCCGAGATTCGATCGTCGGTATCTCAATACCTAGTTCAATCTCGTTACCGGCAAGTCTCTTTACTCGTTCCGTAATACATCATCTCGCAACTAACTCATTAGTCACAATGCTTGCAAGGCTTATAGTGATGTGCATTACCGAGAGGGCCCATGTCACGGCCGGATTTTTGGGATATAAATTCCCAGAAAAACGGCCTGAGTGCTCACCAGCCCCAGGATTACTGTTAGCTGATGAGGTACCAACTTGATACAAGAATTCCAAGCAAGGAACAAAAATATGTAGTACAAGACCATTTAGGCCTGGGAGTACAACACTTGGTTTCTAATGGTTGAGGGCGGAAGCGGTTGGAAACATCTGCGTCTATGGGGCTCCATTTCCCACAAGAACAGCTGACCAGGATAACTCCTATCTTCGCGAGGCTGCAAACGTCAACAGCGTAGGTTCCGAGGTTGTCACCGCGATGCTTAACTCCAAGCAAGGAATCTGGCCAAGACAATAGCCAGGGACAAGCCAGTGAGTACGTTTGAATGTACTCGCAAACATTAAGAACACGGGTATAATATATCAAACATACTCCAGGTTTAATAGATGATCATACATCCGTCACGAAATATACAAAAAAAATCATGATGCACACATATGGATAAAAATATACCAAAATAAAATACTGGGTGCCAAACGAGTGTCTGAATGACTCCTCGAGCGGAAAAATGCAGAATAGTAATACTGGTGCCAAACGAGTGTCTGAATGACTCCTCGAGCGGTAAATGCAGAAATAATAATACTGGTGCCAAACGAGTGTCTGAATGACTCCTCGAGCGGAAAATGCAGAAATAATAATACTGGTGCCAAACGAGTGTCTGAATGACTCCTCGAGCGGAAAACGCAGAAATAATAATGCCGCAGTCGGGCGTCTGAGCGACACCACATAAAGGGCTTATAAAAGAATAATCACAGTGAATATCCAGGAGGTAGAACCATCCCAGGGATACTCAATAATATACGTAATATAAATGGTTAGTCCAAAACAATAAAGATCATAATCCAAGGGTGCCATAATCATAAACAAAATTTAGTACAATCGTTTCTCCATCCGAAAACCGATAATTTAGTCAAGCCGTATCTCCATCCGAATTCCGTTACTAAGCTCTAATTAAATCGTTCTCCATCCGAATGCCGTTACAGAGACTCAACTCGGGTTGTGGCCTTTACTTAAGAACAGGACTATCTGACAGGATATATCCTCTGCAGAGGGAGTACCATTTTCCACGAGTAACGGGATTACTCAGTCCCTCGGGACTAATTCCGTCTACGGTCTTTTGATTGAAAACACGCCTGACCTGCACACACCAGCTTAACTCACCAGTGTCTGGAATCACCCACGACACCTGCCAAGCAAAACTCTAAGTGGGGAGGCTACAACCTCGACGTAGCATGGGATCACAAAATTTATACCGCGCGCAAACTGGGGAAGCTATCCCCTTCGGCTACAACCGAAACACCCATGCCCCCGGACCGAATGACAGGCTTTAATCCGTGGCCACGGGACCTTCATCACGGCCTCTCTGTACGGTGTGTGCTTTGGAAAGGGGTTGACAACCTACTGAACCATACCCTGTCCCCTGCAGGGACAAGTGGTGGTACCGACAAAGGAAGCTACTGAACAAGACTCGGTCTACAACCGACTCAGGTGATCCAAGTATCCACCAACAATATTACCACTAGTGAAATAAATCACCACTCCTCGAGCCTCACCATGCTATGCCGGGCATACTCGTCTCAACGAGGGATTAGGGACAAGCTCGTGTCTACCCAAGACCACGACTTTCCCGCTTCCTACCGGTGTGCAAGAGAAGCTCACGAGGGCGATACAAATCCTTAGGGTATCCATTGCTGGCCACAAACAATCTCCAAAGTGCACTCATGCACGAGACTACATCGATACATAAACTGTCACATCTACTCCAAGTCAAAAGGTGCTGTGATCGCATCAAAACACCACAACAAATATTATGCCAGAGTTCAGAAATGCTTGCCTTCAAGAGTATGCAAAGGATGCACTTTATTGGAAGCTTTCCTTTTTCTCCAAAAATCCTATTTTGCAAAATACACAAATACAAATATTTCAAACACAGTACCAAAACCTGTCTCAAATATTTTTGAAATAAATCTTAAAATAAACTAGATGAAATTTGAGAGAGGTAGGAAAAAGAATCAACTCATTTGGAGTTTTATTTTAAAAGTTATAGCCAGTCAAAGTTTGGTCAACTCTGTTTTTAAATAAAACCAGAAAAAAAGGAAAACGTTTCAGCAGAAATACGCTTTCGCAGCAGAGGAAACGCACTCGGGGGTTTTGCGCCTCCACTTAAACAGAGAGAGGGCGCTGCGTGGGTCACTGACAGTGGGTCCAGAGGGCCCACTGGTCAGGTTCGACCGTTCCTTCCCTCCTTCTCTTCTCTTCTGCCCGACGGGAGCGGGGCTCCGGCGATCGCCGGCGACGGACGGCGGCTCCTCGAGGGCATCTGCGGGCGGGAATGGAACGGCAAGACCGAGGCGGTCCTCGGGGTGGTTGATGGGTCGGCGGAGGTGGAAGGAGTCGCCGGCGGCGAGCTCCGCGGCGGAGGAAAGCTGCGGTGGTGAAGTGCTTTTTGTGCTCCGGTGGTCTCTGATCGAAGATGAGTAGCTGGGCAGCTCCGCAAGGACCAGAGGGAGCGACTGGTGGTGCTGGTTGGGCGAGAGGGTGGCCGGTTGCGACGAATCGCACCGGAGCTTGGCGGCGGCCGGGCTGGCCGGAGTTGAGGGAGACGGCCACTACTGTTCGATTCACTACGCGGGAAGCTCTACGAGGAGTGTCTGAAGTCGCGTGAGTGCTCGGAGGGGCTCGGGGACCCTTTATATAGCGTGACGAGGCTGGCTCCGCGGTGGCAGCAGATAAGATCGCCGGCGACCGCTTTCCTGTAGTTGCAGGGCATCGTGGCGGCGACGAACGCGTTCCGACGAGCGGGAGGATAAGCACGGCCTGTGCTCCGGGGCAGCTGTCGTGCGCTGGTGGCTTGGGCGGCGCCGAACATGGCAGAGGCCACTGCCGACGCCGGCGTGCCGCCAGGGCGCGGCCAGCGGCGCAGCAGGGCGCCAGAGAGATCGTGGAGCAGGGGGGGCGACTAGTGCGTGGCTCAGCGATGCAGAGGGAGCCAGGGTCGGGTCGCGTCGCGTGCGGCAGTGCGGCGTGTCGGCGTAGTGCGCGCGCGTGCAAAACGTGCGCTCTGGGCGCGCCCAGAGCACGCACGGCACCTGTTCGACGCAATGCCAGCGCGCTCTAGAGCTCGAGGGTGGAGCTGGCACTGCACAGGACGGAGGTAGGGGTAGCAAGGCACTCAGTGGACAAGGTGGGTAGGTCAGGGGTTCAAGTCCATAGTGCAAACCAGAGAGCTTGCCAAAAGTGGCTGTGCACACCAGGTGTTCGACAGAATGCCAGATGCACATAGGCAACTCTTGGAGTGGCCAAAAACTCCAGATCAGTGCCTCCTTAGACACAGGAGATAGTGGTAGGGTCAGTTTGGCAAAAACAGAAAGTTGATAGTGCAAGCTTTGCAAAACTCCAGTTCTGGACAGAAAACAGAAGGGTTTAGGGCATGCACTTCAAAACCTCCAATGAGCCCAATCTCTTGGACTTAAGAGTTTGGTAGGGAGGGCTACAAGTAGGAGAAAGCTCAGGGTCACTAGAGCAAGGAAAAATATGGTTGCAGTACAAATCACCAATTTGGACCAGAAAGCAAAAGAGGTTGATCCACTCAAATTTTCCAAAGAACATCATTGGGTTTTTGCTTGAAGATGAGTTGTATGCATCCACTGTCATCTCCAAATACTTGGAAGAATTTTTGAAGAAATATTTAAATGGGTTGCAGTGCAAAAGTGCCTACTGGACCAGATTGGAAAAATTGGTGTAGAGCTCAAAATCTCCAATGGCCAGAAGGTATCTTTGCATAAAAGTGATGTGGAAACATCACATGACATCCCCAAATTTTGGTGGAATTTTTAAAAGCATTTGTCAAGTGGTTGTAGTGCAAATAGGCCCCAAATGCAAAAGGAATCATTTTAAAGAGATAAAGCTTTTTGAATAAATAAATCTTGCAACATTTGAATCCACTGATAAATAATGGTTTTATAAAAGAGAGTAAACAAATCCAACAATACCTTTGAAGGTTTCTCCCACTAGAGGCAAAAATCCAAAATCACAAAAGGTAAAACTTGACAATTTGGAAAAGTTTTATTTCCTGGCAACATTTTAATAAATAAAATGAGGCCAAAATTTTGGGGTGTCACAGCCCAGAGATACCTCTCCGACAATCGGGGTGACAAATCCTAATCTCGAAATACGTCAACCCAACAAGTACCTTCGGAGACACCTGTAGAGTACCTTTATAATCACCCAGTTACATTGTGACGTTTGGTAGCACACAAAGTGTTCCTCCGGTAAACGGGAGTTGCATAATCTTATAGTCATAGGAACATGTATAAGTCATGAAGAAAGCAATAGCAACATACTAAACGATCAAGTGCTAAGCTAACGGAATGGGTCAAGTCAATCACATCATTCTCCTAATGATGTGATCCGGTTAATCAAATGACAACTCATGTCCATGGCTAGGAAACTTAACCATCTTCGATTAACGAGCTAGTCAAGTAGAGGCATACTAGTGACACTATGTTTGTCTATGTATTCACACATGTATTATGTTTCCGGTTAATACAATTCTAACATGAATAATAAACATTTATCATGATATGAGGAAATAAATAATAACTTTATTATTGCCTCTAGGGCATATTTCCTTCATCTATTACAGGCCACACCGGGCCGGCCCAACGGCCACCCACACACACAGGCACGGCTAGGCCCAGGTCGTTGCACCCCTTAAGCAACAGGACGCCCTCGGACTGTTCACCATCACGGTAATGTCGTTCGTGCCACATCCGACGCCCACTCCCAAGTTGCCGTGGACACAGGAAGACCTCTCCATGTAATCTTCAGTTGCTGTCGCGTGTGTCCACCAACCTGCACCAAACGGGATTGCAATACCTGCGCCGGAGTCAGAGATGTTGACAATAGTAGTGTATCAAGTGTCTCTGTCGACACTGCAGTTTGGTCTGGAGGCTTGGCCGGCTTCAACAGGGACACATGAACTACAGGATGGATTTTACTTGATGCTGGAAGATCCAGTCGGTAGGCCAGTGTTCCGATCTTTTCCACGATCCGGTAGGGTCCGAAGTATTTGAATCCGAGCTTTTGGTTTGAGTGTCTCACCACTGATTGCTAGACATACGGCTGCAGTTTTAGATAGACCCAATCTCCCACTGCAAACTGTCTGTCAGACCTGTGTTTATCCTCCTGAGCTTTCATCCGGTGTTGTGCTCGAAGGAGGTGTTCCCGAATCAACCCTCAAATTATGCAGAAGGGCAAAGGCCATCAAGTCATCCTGTGATAAATTACATAAACGCCCGTCAAAAACAAATTACATAAGAGATACATTGTACTTAGCTGAGATAAAGAAAAACTGTTAACATATATATACTCCAAGTTCATCCTTCCCAAGATTGTGGTGGCTACGGAGTGTCTTTCAGTGGAGAACAATATCCATGCGAATAGTATATGGGACTATGGAGTGATGGTGGTGAACAACATCCATGCGAATAATATATGGGACTATGGAGTGATACTTGAGGAGTTAAATGAATGTGAACTTGCTTTGCAGGAAGTCATTTTTATTCGTGACAAGTGACAATTTAATTTTGATGTCCATAGCGAGGTAGGGGGCAAACCTAAGCCTCCGGTTTGGTCATCATCTCTAGTTATCACTTGCCATATACCCCCTCTATTCCAAATTATCTTGTGTATAAGGTCTCTTTGGGACAAATCTTTGATCAACAATTACACTATTACTCTCTCTGCAAACTAATATAAGATATTTTAGATCACTAAAGTAGTGATCTAAAAGATTGAATCTTTTTAAGTTTCTTCTTACTTCTTTTGTTGATCTAAAGTAGTGATCTAAAAGATCTTATATTAGTTTATAGAGGGAGTTGTATATAACAGGTGTGATACACAATCATAATCGCAAACAAGTACTTTGGAATACGAATCTAATGGCATCAACTTTATGTGACATAAAATACATACTAATAGACAATAGGGTATCTATTGATCACAAACCCGTCCTAATTATGAAACCTAATATGCATCGTATTTTGAAGCCGTGGCAATATCGGCCTTGTTCTTGAAATACCATTTTAGGATTATAAGGCCATTGACATTTTCCCTCAAAAAGGGCTAATTCATTTGGATGTTCTAAAACCGTTTGGAGAAAAGAAAACTCCTTTACTTTGGCATTTGCACTAACTATGCGCAAAACTACGCCATTATACAAAGGTTGTCAAACTAGGAGATAGACTAACAAGTCAGCTCACAAGATAAAAACACACCATTGCATACAAATTTCCGTTTTCGACACTAATACTAACCAAAGATGGGACACCATTGACGTCATGACAATTAGTGTCTCCATTTTCATTCACAATTGTAACATCACAGTGATGTAGGGGCTATTTCCTCTCTTCCACAAAAACCAGCCTGAGTCAGGTACAAATCTCAGGCGTCCGAGTTTGGAGGCCCGAGGCTGAGATCTGAGCCTAATTGAGAAGCTGCCTGATAAGCCTCCATCCAAACAACACCTTAGTCTTCAAAGGCAACATCGCAAGAATAAGTTGGATCAAGGTTTTATATGGGGCTTTAATTTCTAGTTGGCCTAACTATTTTCGACATATTTGTTGGTAACTATGTGGCTGCCTTATGACTACCGACCAGCTGCGAGAATTCCAAATTATTTCAAAATATAAATTCCAATTGTGATCAGAAACCTCATAGAATAATAGTATGGTATATTCCAGTATCCATGTTAACTACAAAGCCCAGCCTCGAGCCATTTGGTAACCAAAGTCTAGGTCTGGCTTTATCATGGCAACTTAAACGCTTGCCTTATATTATTTTATTTTGACGGAAAAAAGTGAATTTTCCCTATACTTCTATCTTTAATTTTTAGGAGTATTTGTACAAAAAATATATGAAAGGAGAGTACAACACAGAAAAGAGCACCAGAAAAGAGAGGCCAAAATACTTGCCTTATAGAGAAGCAACATAATTGTATAAGGTGGGTTTCATGGTTGCATCATGACAAATCTTATTAGTTCACTTGATCATGTAAAATAAGTTATATATTTCATATATTGATAGTCAGACTTAAATATAGAAATTTTGATTGCACACATTTTAAAATGCTAATTCTTTCATACTGAATGCAGTAAGTCTTACAAATGAAGAACAATTATTCTCTAGAATTAGTTTTTATTTCACTCTTTGTCAGTAAATTCTCTGATACAACCCAGAGGAAGCACGGCCATCGTTTGTTCTGAAAGGACTTGGGGCTAAGGGGTTCCTGCCACGACTCAACTACTTGTCTTACAAGTTAGTGGGAACATGGTACAAGTTCTATCCAGTAGCCTGAATCATGTGATCCGCCGGAAAAAAAAGGAGAAAACCCCTCTAGTCACTGATTGCTGGGGATTTTCAGTTTGACTATATGTATATGGAATTTGCAAGTGATAATATCTGTGGATCTCAGAAACACCCTCGATGCCAGGGTAAGGGTGTTTCAGATATTGAGAGACGTCGTCGAACATTGCTTAGACACCGCCGGCGAGGGCAGGAGGAGGACAATGTTGATATACTTAGGACCCATGTTTCTTTTCTACTTTCAAAGGTGGTCTTGTAAAGTTAGCGAATTTAATTTGATATATATTGTTTTGGACTTCTTGCAATTTTTTTAATCATTTATGCATGTACATTCTCTTTCGAAGTAAATGTAATTTCATGGCAAGGATCGATTAAACTGCGGGTTCCGCACTCACGAACTTGTAGGATGGCTAACAAAGCACTAATTAATCACAATCACAAATTATTTAAAGGTTCATGAGTAGATAAACTGACACGACAATATTGTTTGTTTATATCAACAACATTACTAGCGGACACCACTGCTACAACAGCAGCAATATCAATTATACCACAATTTCATGCCGTACTACAAGGGCTGTCAATAATAATTATAGTAAATCAATAGGCTGGTAAACTGTAGTTCAATGCCTGCCTTGTCCCAGCACGAACGGACGACCTGCTCCCCCGCTCCCTCCCCGGCGGCGGCCACTCCGGCCCCCGTCGGCCACCATACTCGCGCCGGTCCGCTGCTCCGGCTCTGGCGCCCACCCCATGGCCTCTCCTGCGTCTCCCATCTCCGGCAGGTCCCGCGAGCGCCGGCGGCTCGAATCGAGCCCCTCCTCGGCCGGCTCGGATTCCGCTCCGCACTCCTACCGGATGGCCCTTTGCTCCCCGCCGCCCCCCCCGCTCTGGCCATGCGTCCCCTCCCTCCCCGTCTGCGCCGTGGTCCTCGCCGCCCGTTGTGCGCCTCGGCCCCCGCTCCGAGGTGCATCGGGTCGAGAACGAGACCGTGGTCGACGCCGATGGCGGTTGGGAGGTGGCCTCTGGGCGGCGCCGTCCGCGCCCTGAGCCTCGCCCCCGCCCACGCCCGGATCATCGCCGGGCTCGTGGTGGCACCGCCACCCCCCCGCGCGGGTCTCCTCCTGGTGCCGCCCGGGACGAGTGCCCTCGCTGCTTCGGTCTGCACCCCAGGTCCGAGTATAGGCGGGACGTGCGTTGTCGCCGATGTCGCTTATTCGGGCACATCGCACACTTCTGTACCAACCCGCGGTGGCGCCCTCCCTCCCCGTCCGACCCCGCGCCGGCGGCGAAGCGCCCCCGTGCATCCCTCCCGTGCTCTGTGTCGGTGTCAAAATTGGCGGATCTCGGGTAGGGGGTCCCGAACTGTGAGTCTAAGGCGGATGGTAACAGGAAGCGGGGGACACAATGTTTACCCAGGTTCGGGCCCTCTCGATGGAGGTAATACCCTACTTCCTGCTTGATTGATCTTGATGATATGAGTATTACAAGAGTTGATCTACCACGAGATCGTAGAGACTAGACCCTAGAAGCTAGCCTATGATTCTGATTGTTGTTATCCTACGGACCAAACCCTCCGGTTTATATAGACACCGGAGGGGGCTAGGGTTACATAGAGTTGGTTACAAGGGAGGAGATCTACATATCCGAATTGCCAAGCTTGCCTTTCGCGCAAAGGAGAGTCCCATCCGGACACGGGACGAAGTCTTCAATCTTGTATCTTCATAGTCCAACAGTCCGGCCAAAGTATATAGTCCGGCTGTCCGAGGACCCCCTAATCCAGGACTCCCTCAGTAGCCCCCGAACCAGGCTTCAATGACGACGAGTCCGGCGTGCAGATTGTCTTCGGCATTGCAAGGCGGGTTCTTCTCCACGTTCTGAGTACCTGTCAAGTAGTGTCCGGCTTCCCATGAATGTTGTACTCCTTGGCTTCTACGCCTAATAATGGCTATCCTCCACGTGTCGAGCGAATGCGAGAAGTCGGGGCATTTTTACACTTGCCACCCTAGCCATGTGAGTAAATCGTCTATTTAAAAAGACGGGGATCCTCAGATCCAGATCACACCATCCTCCCACAGCGAGCATCTATCAGAGAGCGCCCAGAAAAATCGATCCCATCACGGCCGGCCATCGCAGCTCCTCCTCTCGCTCCCGTAGCCCTAAGCCAGGCAATTGGAAGAGGTGTTCCGTTCCCCACAGCCAATTAGTAGAGTTACAGACCCAGGGGTTTCTCCCTCCTGCGTATATGGTCCCCGTTCAAGCCGGATTGGCCACTTACAATGGCGGGGAGCAAGCAGAGAGCTTTCCCAACCCATCCATGGGGGAGCGAGTATGCCTTGTCCCTTACTTATTGAGGGGACTCGGATTTCCAATCCATCCATTCCTCCGCGGGCTCCTGGAGTTCTACGGCCTCCAGCTGCATAACCTTACTCCTGCCTCCATCTTACACATCGTTGGCTACGTCGCCCTTTGCGAGCTGTTTTTGGCCTGCGAAGCTCATTTCGAGCTATGGAAGAGGCTATTCTGCCTCGTACCCTGTACACAGGAGGGGTCAATATATCAAGTGGGCGGAGCCGAGATATGGCGCATCGCTGGGACCGGATACCTGTCCGGTACTCCGAAGAAGACGTCCGAAGACTGGCCTTCAGAGTGGTTTTATATGGAGGACGTCCCCCTTCCGGACCCTATTCGGATGGGCCTTCCTGAGTTTAGTAACGCCCCTTTGAAGAAACGCCGCAGCTGGCGCTCTCGGAGCCCCCAGGAGGAAGATAACAGAGAGGTCCTTTACCTGATGGGCCGGATAAAGACGCTGGCCAAATCAGGATTGACAATAGTCGAGGTTATGTCAATATGTATAATGCGGGGGGTGCAGCCACTTCAATATCGGGGACAACCCATGTGGCACTTCAATGGAGAAGACGATGCCAACCGCTGCGGTCGTAAAGGTCCGGACTCCGTCGTTGCTCTAACGAAAATTCTGTCCGATTTATATAAAGGAGAAGAAGAGGAGTTCATCCGCATTAAGCCACGGGATGGATTCTCCATGTTTAACCCCCCAAACTGGGTAAGCTGCTACTTTTTACTCCGAACCTTCCCGCAATATTTCTTCATAAGTATTCACCTTGCTATTTCATAGCAGGAACTGCGAAAAGCTGTGAGGGAGGTCCGCAGTCCGCCTCCACAACCAGAGGACCCTGACCGGGCCCTCGACCCCGGACTCGAAGAAGATCCGGACACATCTGTGGAGCTCATCGACAGGACGTACTATCAATTAAGCTGCGACGGTGCCTTGGTGGCCATCATAGCCGATTATCCTGGACTACTCCCTGCATCGCATGTAAGTAAAACCGGAGTCCCAACTTCCGAGAAGGATCCCTTTTTGGACTTCACCTACCGCACACATATGGTGTCTTACAGGGAAGGTCCTCGGGACGCCATGCCGAACCCGCAGTGACTCACCAACAAGGGGCACCGAAACCGGGTAGGCTTAAAAGGAAGGTGGTCAGGACTGAGACGCCGTCGCAGAGGTATGAAAAAGAACCCCGCTCCGTGGTTGTCGTCTTTTAAAATAACGTCCATGTTTCCTAGCAGGAAGACGCTCGCCGAACCATATCCGGAGAGCCTGCCGGCCACGCCTCCACCAGCCGGGCTCCAGAGCCGGACTTAGAGGCGGACGCTAACGTGGGGCCAACACCGGACGTTTCTCCTACAGAGGATGCAGATAGGCCGTCCGCTACGAATTCCGAAGTGGAGAGTGCCATGAATCACAGGCATCGCCGGGCCGTACTCCGCGACGCTTATTTCTCTCAAGAGGCGTTCGATGCCTTCAACTCAGGAGACGCGTACATCCGAGCTGCTCAAAATGGTCTTGCCAGAGCCACAGACCAGTATGTAAAGGATATACGGGTAAGAAAATCTAATAATTATGTATATCAGTAGCCCCTGAGACTTGAAACAGTTGGCACAACTGATTTAAGGGTCGTTGTTTTCGTAGGTTCTTACGGAGAAGAATACCCAGTTGTCTCGAGAGCTGGAGGAGTGCAAAGCCCGGCTACGGGCCGCAGTTGCCGCAATGAAGGAGTCCGAGAAGGCCCCATCTGGTAACACTTGTTTCTATCGAAAAGAATTTCATGTACCAGTTAGTATTCGGCATGCACTCAAATCTAACAATAGATTCTGCAAATGACCCCGGAGTGAATCCGGAGGTCATACGAGGGGATGAGCAACATGCTCAAGGACAGCTAAAGGCTGGCGAGTGCGTGCTTACGAAGGTGAGGTGGGAGAAAAACGATCTCCAAGATGTCAATACCCGGCTGGGCGTTGAACTGAAAGATGTCCGAGCCCAGCTTGCTGAATCCGTAAAGGAGAATAAGAGGCTTCGACGCGGCATTTTTAGTAAGTGCTTGAATGAACTTTTATAGTGTTCGGCGAAGAAACCGGCTAACAGAGCTATGTCTGTAGGTATGCTGACGGGTCGTCCCGCGGAGGAGATGCCCGGGTCTGCGGGTGATCTTCTACCAGAGCTCTCACAACTGCACGAACAAGTACTGCAGGTGATGCAGGGCATTGCCCAAGCCTTGTGGCCATCCGCCTCCCTGCCAGGAGGCATGGGGGAGCTCATAGAGATGCTCCAGGGAGCGCGGCGGCGCTTCCGATTATGGAAGATATCGGCCTGCCGACAAGGTGCAAGGGAAGCCTAGGCCATGGTGAAGACGCGATATACCAAGGCTGACCCGAACCACATGGCCGAGGTCGGACCTGTGGGGTCTGATGGGAAAGAGATCCCCGTCAGTTTGGTGTATGACTAGGTGAAATTAGCCGCAAAGTATTCCCAACAGGATTGTAGGCTAGACAGCTTGTTGGATGGTATAGAAGAAGAATTTAGTCAGTCTAAGTGACTGTGTACTTCAAGTGACATATATTGTCCCTAGCCGGATTGTAAATCATTTGTCATGGCGGACCTTTTCGCTTCGACCTCTAGACCCGACAGTCCGGAGTGTATCCGAATACCCGCTCAGTTATGTAAAAACCGGGGTACGCGTGGAAACCATACGTAGGGGTCATAAGTGCTTGAACAGACAAGTACCCAACTAGCTATGTTATATTACATGGATAGTAAGAAACATCTTCTAGGGAGAATAGTTCCGTTAAGGGTTCCTTTCCCTGGGCACGCATGCATTAATGTGCATGTCCGAACTCGAAAAGAGATGCAGGATATAAACATCTGGGGATTTATTACAATAAATAAAAGTCATCTTTTGTTCACCGACCGAATATTCCCTTAAGAACGCTAGCTTTCGGCTTCACCCAGTCTGAGGTACACATCCGGCTGACCCGGCAGTAACAATCGCAGAGGTGCTCCCCTTATGCCCTAGCCGAATTAACGGGAACGTAGGGCATAAACACAAGAGCCAGGCAACCCAGCTTGGCCAAAACTTAAGTCATATCGATGCATATAACGGCGAAGAAAAGGTACATGTGGAAAAGTAACACATGTGCGGGGGGCATAAAGCCCGGAACATAATTATATTAAGCTTATGTATAAGAAGCCCCAAGGTATAATGAGCACGCCTAGCGCGTCAAGATTGTGTAATCAAGACACATTTTAACCTTTTAAGGCTGTGAAGAAAAAGGGAAGAAAGAAAAGACAGATAACGGATATAGAAAAAATTGACAGAGGTAAGGAGACGAACACATAGTCCGGCACTAGGCGTAGAACCTTCGGAGTCTGGCCGCGTTCCATGGGTTTGGCTCGAGTCAATTGTCCGATGCATCCCGCAGACGGTACGCTCCACCGGTCAGAACTTGGTCGATAATGAAGGGACCTTCCCATTTGGGCTTGAGCTTGTTCTTTTTCTTCTCCGGTCGGCGTAGAACGAGTTCGCCAACGTTATAAGTTTTGGCCCGTACTTCTCTGCTTTGATACCGTCGAGCCTGTTGCTGATAGAATGCAGAGCGGGCTTTTGCCACGTCGCGCTCCTCCTCCAGGGCGTCCAAACTGTCCTGCCGATCAAGCTCGGCTTCTCTCTCTTCGTACATGCGCACTCGAGGTGAGTCATGAATTATGTCGCAGGGCAGTACCGCCTCTGCGCCGTACACCATAAAGAATGGTGTGTATCCGGTAGTGCGATTTGGCGTGGTCCGCAGCCCCCATAGTACGGAGTCAAGCTCCTCTACCCAGTGCGTATCTGATTCCTTCAAGGATCGCACTAATCTAGGTTTAATGCCGCTCATGATAAGACCATTTGCTCGCTCGACTTGACCGTTAGTTTGCGGGTGATAGACAGAGGCGTAATCAAGCTTAATGCCCATGTTGCTGCACCAAGTTTTTACCTCGCCGGCCGTAAAGTTCGAGCCGTTATCGGTGATGATGCTGTGGGGGACGCCATAACGGTGTACAACCCCGGATATGAAGTCTATCACTGGTCCGGACTCAGCCGTTTTAACTGGTTTGGCTTCAATCCATTTGGTGAATTTATCCACCATGACCAATAGGTTTTTTTCTTACGGCTTCCCCCTTTAAGGGGTCCGACCATATCAAGCCCCCAGACCACAAAGGGCCAAGTAATGGGGATTGTTTGGAGAGCAGTAGGTGGCATATGGCTTTGGTTTGCAAAAAGCTGGCAACCGACGCAACGTTGAACGAGGTCCTGTGCGTCTGCTCGGGCCGTCAGCCAGTAAAAACCTGTACGGAAGGCCGTGCTTACAAGGGCCCGAGTTGCGGCGTGGTGGCCGCCAAGTCTAGCATGAATTTCTGCCAAAAGTTGCCGTCCTTCCTCTTTGGAGATGCACCTTTGAAGTACTCCGGTAGCGCTTTTCTTATAAAGCTCTCCCTCGTGGACCTTGTAGGCCTTAGACCGCCGCACCATGCAACGTGCCTCGTTTGGGTCCTCAGGGAGTTCTTGCCTAGTTAGGTAGGCCAAGAAGGGTTCTGTCCACGGGGCGATGGCATCCATAATCACGTGGGCCGAAGGCGTTATTTCGGTGCCAGAGCCTCCGATTACGTCAGAGTGTTCGGTATCCGGTGTTGTGTCCAGGTCCGGACTGTTGTTGCCGGTCTCTCCTTCCCATACCACGGATGGCTTAAACAGCCTTTCCAAGAAGATATTAGGTGGGACGGGGTCGCGCTTAGCGCCGATGCGGGCGAGGATATCCGCCGCTTGATTGTTTTCTCGGACCACATGGTGGAATTCAAGCCCCTCGAACCGAGCTGACATTTTGAGGACGGCGTTGCGGTAAGCCGCCATTTTCGGGTCCTTGGCGTCAAATTCTCCATTTATTTGAGATATTGCAAGGTTCGAATCCCCACGCACCTCTAGGCGCTGAATGCCCATGGAGACTGCCATCCGGAGACCATGCAATAGGGCCTCATATTCTGCTGCATTGTTGGAGTCTGTGTACAATATTTGAAGTATGTATTGGACTGTATCTCCGGTGGGGGATGTCAGGACGACGCCTGCCCCCAGACCAGCCAGCATCTTAGAGCCGTCAAAGTGCATGATCCAATTGGAGTACGCGCCGTACTCTTTAGGGAGTTCGTCTTCTGTCCATTCGGTGATGAAATCAGCCAGTACTTGTGACTTAATGGCTCGCCGTGGTTTGTATGTTATGTCGAACGGGAGGAGCTCAATAGCCCATTTAGCAATCCGGCCCGTGGCATCGCGGTTATTTATTATGTCGTTGAGTGGTACTTCAGAGGCCACCGTGATTGAACACTCTTGAAAGTAGTGTCGTAATTTCCGGGATGCCATGAAGACTGCGTATGCTATCTTTTGATAATGTGGGTACCGTGATTTGCATGGAGTGAGGATAGTGGATACATAGTATACCGGCTTTTGAAGCGGGAACTTATGTCCGTCCGTCTCTCGTTCGACGACGAGCACTGCGCTTACAACTTGGTGTGTTGCCGCTATATATAACAGCATTGGTTCGCCGACATTTGGCGTGGCCAAGATTGGGTTGGTGGGCCAAAACGGCTTTTATTTCTTCCAATCCGGCCATGGCCGCATCCGTCCACTCGAAGTGTTCAGTGCGTCGGAGAAGGCGATAAAGAGGTAGTGCCTTTTCTCCTAATCGGGAGATAAAGCGGCTTAAGGCAGCCACACATCCAGTTAATTTCTGGATTTGCTTGAGGTCTATTGGGTTAGCCAACTGTGACAGAGCTCGGATTTTGGATGGATTTGCTTCAATTCCTCTACTGGAGACGATGAAGCCCAAGAGCTTTCCAGCGGGCACGCCGAAAACGCATTTTTCCGGGTTGAGCTTGATGTCATATGTTCGGAGACTGTCGAACGTGAGCCTCAAGTCGTCTATTAAGGATTCGACGTGTCTGGTTTTAATGACCACGTCGTCTACGTATGCCTCCACTGTTTTGCCGATTTGTGTTTCCAGGCATGTCTGAATCATGCGTTGATAGGTTGCACCGGCGTTTTTGAGCCCGAAAGGCATGGTGTTAAAGCAGAAGGGGCCGTATGGAGTGATAAATGCCGTTGCGGCTTGATCGGACTCCGCCATCTTAATTTGATGGTATCCGGAGTATGCGTCGAGGAAGCACAATGAGTCGTGTCCTGCGGTAGCGTCGATAATTTGATCGATGCGGGGGAGGGGGAAGGGATCCTTGGGGCAAGCCTTGTTAAGGTCCTTGAAATCGACACATAGGCGCCATGATTTGTCCTTCTTTGGTACCATCACCAGGTTTGCTAGCCAGTCCGGGTATTTTATTTCTCTAATGAATCCGGTCTCGAGTAACTTGGCTAGCTCTTCTCCCATGGCTTGTCGCTTAGGCTCAGAGAAACACCGAAGAGTCTGCTTGACCGGCTTAAACCCCTTTAGAATGTTAAGGCTATGCTCGGCTAGCCTGCGTGGGATTCCTGGCATGTCTGAAGGATGCCAGGCGAAGATGTCCCAATTTTCGCGCAAGAACTCCCGCAGTGCGGCGTCTACTGTGGGGTTTAACTGTGCCCCGATGGATGCTGTTTTTGTAGGGTCCGTTGGGTGGACCTGGAATTTGACTATTTCGTCCGCTGGTTTAAAAGAGGTGGACTTGGGTCTTTTGTCGAGTATCACGTCATCCCTGTCCATTATGGAGCGCAGCTCAGTTAGTTCTTTGGCCGCAAGGGCTTCGGATAACGCCTCGAGGGCTAGTGCAGCGGTTTTATTTTTGGCGCGGAGTGCTATGTCCGGATCACTAGCTAGAGTGATGATTCCATTGGGCCCGGGCATTTTGAGCTTCATGTACCCGTAATGGGGTATAGCTTGGAAGATCGTGAATGCCTCTCGCCCTAAAAGGGCGTGGTATCTGCTGCTGAACGGGGCCACTTGGAATGTGATTTCTTCGGACCTATAATTCTCCGGCGTGCCGAATACCACATCTAGTGTGATTTTTCCCGCACATCGTGCCTCCCGACTAGGGATGATTCCTCTGAAGGTTGTGCTGCTTTGTTCAATGCGGCTCTTTTCTATTTCCATTTTTTGAAGAGTCTCCTCATAGATGAGGTTTAATCCGCTGCCACCGTCCATGAGCACTTTAGTAAGCCGGAAACCGTCCACAATTGGACTAAGGACCAAGGCGGTTGGTGCTCGGGTTGTTTGGAATTTAGGTTCGTCACTGGCATTGAAGGTTATAGCCGTATTGCTCCATGGATTTATTGCTGCCACGTGGCAGACTTCGGCGAGGCTGCGGAGTGCTCTCTTGCGCCTATTATTTGAGGTGAAGGTCTCGAAGACTGTTAGTACTGTATTGTTATTTTCGACGGGATGGTGCTCTGTTGTATTGTTGGTGAGGATATCCTCGCCGCTCTTGGCCACCTGCCGGAGTATCCAACAGGCTCTAAGGCTATGTGTTGGCATGGTATCCGCTGTACTGTGAATTTTGCATGGCCCATTGAGCCATCCCTCCAATACGGTTCCAAGCCTTGTAGTGGGCTTTTGTTTCTTTGTAATTGGATCGGGTGACTTACGAGAGTACACCCTTTTAGTTCGGACGGGGGGTTTTGAGAGAGCCGGGGGATCCCAGAATTTTGCTTGGGTTTTCCCGGCGCTTTCCATCGCACAGTACTTCTGTACTATGGCCGCCAGGTCAGCAAAGTGTGCTATGTCACGGCAACTTATGGCGTTGAGGATTCCCTTGTTCATGCAATTTTTGCAAAATAATGAACTTGCATCTTCCTCGCGACAGTCCTTAACCTTGCTCATTACAAGGAGGAATCTGGCCCAATAGTGATGTAACTGTTTCTTGGGGCTCTTGTCTAATGTAGGAGAGATCGCTTACATCTGGGTGGGTGGGTAAATTTAGGTCCGAACCCTGACCCGATCTGAGACCCAGGGGCACAGGATTTTCCGAGCTTGGCAGTTCGGGCTCCGGGATGTTGCCCAATAGATCTGGCCCGCTGTCTGATTCTAGGTTCAAAGCTTGGGCCATGTCCTCCCGTAGACGAGTATCCGGCTCAGAGAGCTCGGGAATCCGGACATAGTTTGTCCTCAAGATAGAGGAAGTATCGCTGCGTTGCTCCTCCACCACCGCTATCTGATGGGTGACCGGCGGAGAGTTAATCTCCCTTTGGTCGGGTTTAAGCCTGATCTGATCATAGTCCATAGCGACTCCCAGGGCGGCGATGCCATCCAAGAGCTCGTTCAAGGAAGAGAGCTCCATAGGATCCATCTGCTCGGCGAATCCCGAGCCGACGTGGAGGCTGTTTTTGATGACCCGAGAGGTCATCGTCGGCGCAACGGCCGAACAGGCGGTCATGACGAAGCCGCCTAGTCGGAGAGTTTGGCCTACAGCCAGGGCTCCCCCAGAGGTGATGTTGTCCTTGACAACAAGACGAGCCATCAAGCCTTATGGTGACGGCACAGTGAAACTCTCAATGAAAGCACCAATGTCGGTGTCAAAACCGGCGGATCTCGGGTAGGGGGTCCCGAACTGTGCGTCTAAGGCGGATGGTAACAGGAAGCGGGGGACACAATGTTTACCCAGGTTCGGGCCCTCTCGATGGAGGTAATACCCTACTTCCTGCTTGATTGATCTTGATGATATGAGTATTAAAAGAGTTGATCTACCACGAGATCGTAGAGGCTAAACCCTAGAAGCTAGCCTATGATTCTGATTGTTGTTGTCCTACGGACCAAACCCTCCGGTTTATATAGACGCCGGAGGGGGCTAGGGTTACACAGAGTCGGTTACAAGGGAGGAGATCTACATATCTGAATTGCCAAGCTTGCCTTCCACGCAAAGGAGAGTCCCATCCGGACACGGGACGAAGTCTTCAATCTTGTATCTTCATAGTCCAACAGTCCGGCCAAAGTATATAGTCCGGCTGTCCGAGGACCCCCTAATCCAGGACTCCCTCACTCTGGCGGCTCCTCTGCCTCAAGTCACTACTACAGGATGCTGCTAACGTGACACTACGATCAGAGACCCTTCGAGAAACTGTGTGCGATGCAATAATCGCAAACGGTGGTGTATGAAAACTGTCAAAAAAGGTGAAAACGTTTGCGATGGAGGATGCATCAAACACGGTTCAGATTTTAGTTGCGTGTGCGATGAAGGGCATACGGTTCAGTTCAATTAACTGTTTGCGGTGAGGAGGAACAAAAGAAACGGGCAGCCAGATGAAGGCGTGTGCGATACACAGCATACGGTTCACTCGGATGAACTGTTTGTGATTAGGCAACACAAAAGAAACGGGCAGCCAGATGAAGGTGTGTGCGATATACATCATACGGTTCACTCGGATGAACTGTTTGTGATTAGGCAACACAAAAGAAACGGTCAGCTAGATCAAGGTGTGTGCGATATACGGCATGCGGTTCACTCAGATGAACTGTTTGCGTTGACACAAGAGAACAGAAACGATTCAACTTAACAAGGCGTGTGTGTTGTGCGATGGGATTGCATGCGGTTCACTCGGCCCTTGTCGTCAGTGTGTGACCTCTGTGGCAACCGTTCGCTCCCTAGGCGCCTCTTCGTATACCGTGGCAACCGTCCACCGACTCTTCGCCTTTCCCTCTCGATTTGGAACTGCCGTCGCATGCTAGCTCTTCCTCCCTCCTCCATTTGCCTTCACCCTTCCTTCTGCCATTGTTTGATCGTCTTCTCCATGGAGGAAACAAGCCGGAAACAACCCCGTTATTCTTGCCCCGATCTGAATGATGACGCGGTGGAGGAACTCATTGATCGGTGCGATGTCATCACCTCGGCTAGCATGGCAGGTTCGTTCAAGACCATTCTTGACTCAACTAATAACATCATTACAAGGAACCCAAGGGTTCAGGAGCGGTTTGATCTCCCCTATCTTCTTCGCCGTGACCCTTCTAACTGGCGCGGGGACGAGGGAACCTCGCCTTGTGTAAGTTGATGCCACTTGATAATGATACGTATGATGTTAAGATGCCATCGCTTGAGGGCAAGGCTTGGGCAGGCGCAAATGGAGATTGGGTTGTTTATATTGGGTACAACTGCGAGTGGGAACTTGTGAATGTGTACACTCGTCACCGGGTTCCACTTTGAAAAATCTCAGACGACTGCCTAGAGGTTGAGTACACCGGTATTCTACGTGAGTTCGAATACGATCATGCTGACTGTCGTCTACGGAAGATAGCAATTTGTCGAGTTCCCAACCGCTCTTGGGGTTATAGGAATGCTTATGTTGTCGCTATCTTCGACAAGCTTGTTGCTATCCTTCATGGTTCAACTCGATGGATATTGCTCAAAAATCAGTTTCTATACACAGATGAGTACTGTGATGCAATTCAATACGAGGGTCTTGTGTTTGCTGCCACCACTCGTGGCACTGTTTTTGCATGGAATCATTATGATTTCGGTACGTTTGTCTTCCACCGTAATTATAATTGTTTCATCCACATGCATGCGGGTTAGCTAGTTTCCCTTTACTAATTAACCTTCTTGTGTTTCCAAGGTCCTGTGAACATTCCACCACCTATACTTGAAAATTTTATTCACGAGCATGAGGACGAGCAGGACCCATATACTCAGTGGCGCCTGGCAACTTATTCCGATGGATCACCTCTTCTTGTCTGTATACGGGGTAGTGCTGATGTTACTAAGGAAACAGGTGTTGTCTCGTATGGTCGCACTCTCCGGACCTATTCCAACATCCATTGCAGGGTATTCGGGATGGATACTAGTGTACTAGAGCCAACACCTTCTCCCTGGTTCAGTATTGAAAGTCTTGGAGGAAACTCGCTCTTCCTTGGAGAAAACTATCCAATGATGGTGGAAGGCGATCCAGCTACTGTTGACACAACGTTACTACCATTTATGAGAAGCAACTATATCTATACCTCGGACATTAATATGCTTCCCTACCGTCCCCATATGGGTCCTGACATAGGCCGCTTCAGCCTCGATGATCAGTCCTGTGTTGGTCTCGAGATTGACAGTAGCTGGCCCTTCCCAGAGAATCACTTCTGGTTCAAAGAAAGCGTTTCCAACGCCGATGAGTGGTTGATCTGAAGTTTATTTCATCGCTTTGTTATTTGTTGTGCGAGAAAAACTTTTCTAGAATGTTTTGTTGGAAATGATCTATAATCCAACATGTATCCTCATTATCGTTGTGGGTTGATGACTTGTTGTATGTAATCAATGGTACATTTGCATATGCGTCCATGAACTCACGCCTGCTAGTGGTGTCCATATGAACAGTGCTAGTGATTTTAGTTGCAAAAATTAGATAGTGCTAGTGATTTGTAGATGCATATTTTGAACAAATCGCAGTGTTACAAGGTTGACAAATGGCAATGTTACTAGATAAACAAATGTCAATCTTTCCAGTTTGAGAAATGGCAACATACCCAAAATGACAGATATGCAAATCTTACCCAATTGTTTGTACGTGGTTGCACACGGGTCATGCAAAACAACCGTTTGCGTTGAAGGGATGCAGAAATCCTGCTCGTCACATTTTCCCTTGGCTTCCAGGGGAAGCTGTCGGTTTGCATACGGGTGTTCTAACTAAAACGTTTGCGGTGAGTGTTTTATATTTAAAAACCATTGACGTTTTTTAAAAGAAAATCGTTTGATAAGTCTATACATTAAGAGAGAAAAAGGCAAGTTCGTTCAAACCATATCTTTCATTTAGTCACACTGCGAATTTATATTCATATGATCGAGAATTCGAGATACAGTATTAAACCCCAAAAAAACTATTTCCGGCGGCGGCGGAGGCGGCGTGCCGCGCCGTCGTTGTCGTCCTCCGGGACGCCGTTGTTGAAGTCTTCAAGGCAGCACAAAATGTTCTTCACTTGTAAATCAAACATCATGTCGTCGCGTGATCGACGGGCGGGGCGCGGGAAGACGACAACTGGCGCCGCTGAGAGGTAGCGGTCGACGTCAACGTCCTATGCTGCTGAGGGGGGGGCACGGGCACGGGCGCGGCGGGTGTAGCCAAACGCACGGGGACTGGCACCGCGGTGGGTGGAGGGGCGCGCACGGGCGCGGCGGGTGCAGCCAAATGCACGGGGGCCGGTGCCACGGTGGGTGGAGGGGCGCGCAGGGGCACGAGCACGGGCGTTGGCATGTACACGAGCTCGCGCGGGTCCGTGGAGACCTCGCCGACGCCCGCGGCTTCCAGCTCTGCGATAGTGCTTGGCGACCAGCCCGTCAATGCTACGGGGATGGGAGCTTGGACGGGAGCGGGGGCAGCAACCGCCGCGGCCAGCTCGTTCTGGGCCATGTCCATGAGTCCCCATTCCTCCTTATTTTCTGTCTCCTCCGGCTCGGAGTCGACTTCACCAAACTTGAAGACTAGTGGCAGATGATCATTCTGCGCCATGGCGGTGGAGGTCTGCACGGGGGAGGGGAATGGGAGGCGAACAGTAAGGCCGCCCGTATTAAATAGCGGCTCAGGCGCCATTAATGGAGAGGAAGGCGGGCGGCCATGGAAGTCAAAGGCCTCGCTTCCCAGTGAGCCTGCGCAGCGTACAGCTTGCACGCTTCCCGGTGAGACTGCACATTGGAGGACAGCTTGGACACCTCTCGGTCAGCGTGCGCACCGGACTACGCTCGCACGCCTCCCGTTCAGTCAAGGTCAAGCAGCTGTCCGCACGGCACCTCCTACAGCCATTAAAACAAAGACACGTGGCGTCATGTGAATGGTTAACAGAACACACACATTTTGAATTATACAAACATTTGAGATATTAAAGTGGCAGCTATTTTTTCAAAATGCCTTTGCTGGCTGTCATTATTCGAGTGCACCTTCTCTCAAAATGGACATGAAAAATACCACATCATGTCGGGTGCCATTCCATGATAGCATGCCAAGTTTCATTAATTTCAGACGAGTTTTGGATTTACTAGAATTTAAAAACCAGGCATCTCAATGTTTTGTCGGCAATCAACGGTGCCCTGGTGTTTGAAATTCATTCCCATTTCTTGCATGGGACCTAAGCATGCACCCAAGGACACAGATTTGATTTTTCAACCAATTTATATGCACCGGAGCATGTGCATATAGTTCAAATTTGAATTATGCACATAAATGCATTGAAAACTCAGTTAATGCATAAAAATGTCCAAAAGAAGCCCGAAAAATCACAAAAATTGACACAACACTCCTGTTGTTCTATGTTGACATGAGAAAATTTTTGGAAGCAGTAAGAGGCAGTGGATATCGTTTTGTCCCCAAAGGTGGGACGTTCCCTACCGAAACCATGATGCTTGTTGTGAGAAGCTCTGGTTTATGAGAAGCATATATCCAAACCTGCCCCAAACGGGACAAATTTTTTACCACGGCATGTTGATGCAGCTCCATGAAAGCATGCCAAGTTTCATGAATTTCAAACGAGTTTTGGATTTACTAGAATTTAAAAACGAGGCATCTCAATGTTTTGCCGGCAATCAATGGTGCCTTGGTGTTTGAAATTCATTCCCATTTCTTGCATGGGACCTAAGCATGCACCCAAGGACACATATTTGATTTTTCAACCAATTTATATGCACTGGAGCACGTGCATGTAGTTCAAATTTGAATTATGCACATAAATGCATTGAAAACTCAGTTAATGCATAAAAATGTCCAAACGAACCCCGGAAAATCCCAAAAATTGACACAACACTCCTGTTGTTCTATGTTGACACGAGAATTTTTTTGAAAGCAATAAGAGGCAATGGATATCGTTTCGTCCCCAAAGGTGGGACGTTCCCTACCGAAACCATCATGCTTGTTGTGAGAAGCATATACCCGAACCTGCCCCAAATGGGACAATTTTTTTAACACGGCATGTTGATGCCTATCCATGATAGCATGCCCAGTTTCATGAATTTCAGACGAGTTTTGGATTTACTAGAATTTAAAAACCAGGCATCTCAACGTTTTGCCGGCAATCAACAGTGCCCTGGTGTTTGAATTTCATTCCCATCTCTTGCATGGGACCTCGAAATTCACCCAAGGACACATATTAGATTTTTCAACCAACCTTAGTGCATTGGAGCATGTGCTTGTAGTTCAAATTTGAATTATGCACATAAAATGCCCAGAAAACCCAGTTAATGCATAAAAATGTCCAAACGAACCTTGAAAAATCACAAAAATTGACACAACACTCCTGTTGTTCTATGTTGACACTAGAAATTTTTTGAAAGCAATAAGAGGCAATGGATATCGTTTCGTCCCCAAAGGTGGGACGTTCCCTATCGAAACCATCATGCTTGTTGTGAGAAGCTCTGATTTGTGAGAAGCTTATACCCGAACCTGCCTCAAATGGGAATTTTTTTACCATTGCATGTTGATGCCGCTCCATGATAGCATGCCAAGTTTCATGAATTTCATACAAGTTTTGGATTTACTAGAATTTAAAAACCAGGCATCTCAACGTTTAGCCGGCAATCAACAGTGCCCTAGTGTTTGAATTTCATTCCCATCTCTTGCATGGGACCTAGAAATTCACCCAAGGATACACATGTGATTTTTCAAACAAATTTAGTGCATTGGAGCATGTGCTTGTAGTTCAAATTTGAATCATGCACATAAAATGCCTAGAAAACCCAGTTAATGTATAAAAAAGGCCAAACGAACCCCGAAAAATTCCAAGATTGAACACAACACTCCTGTTGTTCTATGTTGACACTAGAATTTTTTTGAAAGCAATAAGAGGCAACGGATATCGTCCCGTCACCAAAGGTGGTACGTTCCCTATCGAAACCATCATGCTTGTTGTGAGAAGCTCTGATTTGTGAGAAGCTTATACCCGAACCTGCCCCAAATGGGACAAAATTTTCACCATGGCATGTTGATGCCGCTCCATGATAGCATGCCAAGTTTCATGAATTTCAGACAAGTTTTGGATTTACTAGAATTTAAAAACCAGGCATCTCAACATTTTGCCAGCAATCAATAGTGCCATGGTGTTTTAATTTCATTCCCATCTCTTGCATGGGACCTAGAAATTCACCCAAGGACACACATGTGATTTTTCAACCAACTTTGGTGCATTGGAGCATGTGCTTGTAGTTCAAATTTGAATTATGCACATAAAATGCCTAGAAAACCCAGTTAATGTATAAAAAAGGCCACGAACCCCAAAAAATTCCAAGATTGAACACAACACTCCTGTTGTTCTATGTTGACACTAGAATTTTTTTGAAAGCAATAAGAGGCAACGGATATCGTCTCGTCCCCAAAGGTGGTACGTTCCCTATTGAAACCATCATGCTTGTTGTGAGAAGCCCTGGTTTGTGAGAAGCTTATACCCAAACCTGCCCCAAATGGGACAAAATTTTCACCACGGCATGTTGATGCCGCTTCATGATAGCGTGCCAAGTTTCATGAATTTCAGATGAGTTTTGGATTTACTAGAAGTTAAAAACCAGGTATCTCAATGTTTTGCCGGCAATCAACAGTGCCCTGGTGTTTGAAATTCATTCCCATCTCCTGCATGGGACCTAGAAATTCACCCAAGGACACACATGCAATTTTTCAACAAACTTTAGTGCATTGGAGCATGTGCTTGTAATTCAAATTTGAATTATGCACATAAAATGCCTAGAAAACCCATTTAATGTATAAAAAAGGCCAAACGAACCCCGAAAAATTCATTCACATTTCTTCCATGGGACCTAAGCATGCACTGAAGGACACATATTTGATTTTTCAACCAATTTGTATGCACCGGAGCATGTGCATGTAGTTTAATTTTGAATTGTGCACCTGAAATGGCTAGAAAACCAGTTTAATGTATGAAATGTCCAAACGAACCCTGAATAATTCCAATTCTTTTACGACACACATACAGTTGCATGTTCACTGTAGATAAAAGGTCTAGCAGTTCAAACACCGTCCATTGCCGCTGTGACCCCATTTTGTAATTCAAATCAAGTAGATCCCACACAGTTTATTCTCACCAACCGTGTGAGATGTAGTACAAAATATCTTGGAGCACCATCGGTGTATAGTACGCCTATGGCTTACGCGAGAAGGTGCATCGGCTACAGTTCACAGCCGGCGTGTTAAGCACACTAGCTCGCTCCCCCAAAACTCCCGCCTCTGCATCCCTCGCAATCTTGAAAATATCTACCGCCTGGAAGGTTTTAATGTTTGATAGCACACGATTAGTTTGTGCGGACCGTGTGCGATGTCTGTTACTCCTGCTCTGCTTCAGTCCCTTGATTCAAATTTTCAGTAGCCCCGGCATTTTACACCCGCCTCTGCATCCCTCGCAATCTCCAAAATATCTGCTCGCCCTTGATCCAAATTTTCAGTAGCCCCGCCTTGTTACTCCCGCCTAGTAAAATTTTCAGTTGCCGCAGTATTTCCTCAAACACAACCTCCGCTCACATAGACACACGCAACCCTCGAAACCATTGGTAGGTCGCCGCCATCATCGGCGCCTCCATCCTCAACCTCTACATGTGCCGGGGAGCTTGAGTAGCCAATGGCCAAAAAGAGGTTTGTCGCGGCCTTTCTGCCCGACGCCGGCGAGGTGGCCGCCGAGGTGTCCCCGTTGACCTCCGCGGGCCCGATCCATCGTTGCCGGTCCCCCGATCCGCCCGCCGCCGCGCCCCTACGCCGGTTCGAGGACTTCCCCGTCCTCCCACGGACCCGGCAGCCGACGAAGTCCTACCTCGGGTTCCGGCAGCGGCGGTGAGGGACGTGGGTCGCCAAGATTACAGATCGAGAGACCCACACCCACCGGTGGCTCGGTAGCTTCCACACGGTCGAGCTCGTGGACATGGAGTACGACCGCTGGTAGGTCCGCTACCACGGCGCGGCGGCTAGGCTCAATTTCCCCTTCGGCACACGTCTGGTCCACCTCGTTCCGCCGGAGCCAGGGGTGGTGAGCTCGGTTATGGCGCGGTTGGACCACGAGGCGTGGGAGCGTCTCGAGGCCGAGGCCGTCGACGAGGCCTACATGCAAGAGCTCCGCTGGCAGCACCCGGAGCTCATGGAGGTGGAGCGGGCGATCTTTACCAGCGCGGAAGGCGGCGAGGTTATCGCGCTCTCCTCCGATGACGAGGTCGAAGGCGGCGAGGACGGCGGCATGGAGGGCGGCGAGGTTATCGCGCTCTCCTCTGATGATGAGGTCGAAGGCGGCGGCGACGGCAGCTCGGAGGGCGTCGAGGTGGGCCCCGAGGACGAGGAGATTGACGTCGACGAGTGGAGGAGTGCCTTCCCCAATGACCCCGACAACGGTACTGGCCAGGACCCGGCTCGCGGCACACCGTACATGACCAGGAAGGATTGGCTCGACCTCTACTTCGACCGATAGTAGTTTAGCTTAGTTTAAATTTATGTTTTATGTTTGGTTATGCAAAACTATCTATGTTTATGTTTGAATGCATGCTACTTTCGGTTGAACTTGCTTTGAACTTGATCAAATTGAAGTTTACAACCTTAAGTTTAGGGGATCGACTAGAAAAGGCCAAAAATTGCTGGAGTATATATATATATATATACACTAAGGGTTTTAGTCCTTTAAATTTGAAGGATCGCCTAGAGATGTCCTTATGACTTGTTTATTTCAGTTCTTCACAATGTGATGCTCTATATGTGCAACTATTTGCTGTGCAGTTCAATTTCATCAATAACAATTTCAACAATACCACTATGAATTACGATATTTGGTTGCTGTTAAGGATATTGAAGTTAACATGCCTTTTCGTTTTTCAATTGTTGTTTAGCAACTTGCATTGTACTGAATGACTAAATATGCAATCCCAGGCTACATAGCAACAAGGAAGAGTGTTACCTTAATGTTCTGATGATGTCTAGATATACACGTAATAAAATCTT
This sequence comes from Triticum aestivum, assembly GCF_018294505.1. NCBI lineage: Eukaryota > Viridiplantae > Streptophyta > Magnoliopsida > Poales > Poaceae > Triticum > Triticum aestivum. Next base: position 387,134,091 of record NC_057811.1, on the reverse strand, counting down.
ATATAATGGGATGTATGGAGTGTTGTACTACATCATTTTTCAATTGTTGTTTAGCTTCTAATATTAACTTGGTGTTTCTAGGTACATATATCATTGCCAAAGATCCACACTTCGACCCTTTTTGCGTATGGGGCAATGATATTTTCATGAACCAGCATCAAGTGAGGAAACTGATAAGATTGTTACTAAAATGGGTCAAAAGATGTCAATCGAACTATTTGTTTACATTTTATGCAAGACAACAGTGAATTGCAGGATGGTAAGTAAGAACCCTGTAGCCTTCTTTTTACTGCCCGTAATGAGTTGTGTTAGATGACAATATCTGAATCTTTTTTCTTTTGCAGTGGTTCCTGAAGTAGTTTACTCAAGATACCTCTCAAACTACATGATTGGCGGCCGGCCATCACAAGGGGTTGGACTAGAGTCCTGCATGCCTTCTACATCCAGGAGAGCACAATAGGGTCATTCCGCTTCACCTTGTTTAACAACTGGAATGCCTGTCGCCTCTTTCTTTACCATCTGTAATAGTACAAGTATAGAACCCTGGTACATCATTATTTATTTGGTGCTTCTGTAATTCTTAAACATATATATGTACTTGTGAATTGAATAATGCATTGGTTGTTTGAACCTGATGGATATGAATAAAGCTATAGCCTACTTTCAAGTTTAAATCAGGTACAATTTTAATTAGCAGCTATTAAATTAGGGCGAAATTACGTTGTGCAGGTCATTACGGCACACACGGTTGGTAAAACACAAACGTATGCGATATACACCATAATCCGAGACGGTTCACAGAGAGGAAACGTGTGCAAGCATGCACACAGTTGCCGTTCGCAAAGCGTGTGTGATGTCAGACACTATCACATACGGCGCGGGAAAACTAAATGTGTGTGATTGTCTACCTATCGTACACAGTTTATAATCATGAACTGTTTGTGATGTGCCAGGCATCGTAAATCTCCCGTGCCTGGAATCTGGCTAGAATCTGCTTGGAAAGCTCCCGTGCCTAGAATCTGCCTGGTTTTAGGCAGAACCACAAAACTCCGCATTGATGGCAATGCGAGCACAAACGAGTAGTAAGGATGAAGTGTTTGGGATATTCGATATATCGGAAACGGTTATATAGGGACAACTGTATGCATCAAGGCTCCCTATCCCCGATGGTTTTTGGATCGTGTAGGAAGGACCCCCCTATCGCCCACACTCACTTGGTGACGGTTCCAAATGCCGTCGTGGAAAGGGGTTAAAAACCGTTTGTTTAGGACCGACGCGCACCAGTGAGTGTTGCAGGCCCGTGCCCACCCGTGTCCTCCGGGTCCGGTATGCACCTGTCCTTGACTGCCTCCCCCGCCGCCGCGCCCCCAGCCCGGCGCCCTCCTCATCTGTCGGGACCCCGGCTGTGTCTCAGCCCATGTCTGGTCACCCTTCGCTCAGCCCGGCCGCGGCCGTCTGCTTAATGCCGCGTTCCGCGCGCGTCCAGGCTGCGGAGCGTGCCCTCGACCGCGCCCTGATCGCCATCGTGGCTGGCAACCGCTCGGGCATCTCGGCCGCCGACATCGAGCACGAGCTGTGCTCACGTTTCTCCCTCTCTGCGGCGGACTTCTCCGTGCACCGTCGCTGGGACGATGAGTTCCTCCCGCGCTTCCGCGACGCGGCCACTCGCGCCCTTGTGGCTGCTGCTCCCTTCCGGGCTGCCAGGTTTTGGCTTATCCTGCATCCCTGGAGCCGCCTCGCCAGCGCATACCCCATCTCCCTCCGCATCGCCGTGGATATTGAGATCACTGGCATCCCCGACCATGCCTGGGACATCTCCTCCGCTGTCCAGCTGCTGTCGCCGTTCTGCCTAATTGATTGGCTCGCCCCCGAGACGCAGGACGAGAGCGACATGTCGGTCTTTCGTCTCTCCGCCTGGACAACAAACCCGGACGTGATTCCGCGATCCTCGGAGCTGCTCCTCGAGGAGCCGTTCGCCCACGCCGGCGCCAACCCGGACCTCGTCGACCGTTTCGCCGTCGAGATGCTCCGTTTTCCGGTCTCCATCCACATCCGGCGCTCCGTGGATTTCAGGCTCCCCTCTCCGCTGCCCCTCCCCCGCCTGCCGGCCATGGTGATGATGCCGGCGGGGGTGATCGTTCGCCTCCTGTGCCTGAGGCCTGGCCGCGGCGGCATGACTTCCCGCGTTCTTTCGGGAATCACCGCGCTCACCGTTCCTCCGCCGTGCGCCATGGCCGCTGCCGTGCTGATCCTGCGTTCCGTGGGTGGCAAGGCTTGCTGGGGCCCCACCCTACCGTCAGCGACCGTCCTTGCGGCCCACCCATCAGTCAAAGGCTGTCTGGTCACCAGCCTGCCCGGAGCGCAGCTGCGGCCCCCCTGTCGGCGTTCAAACGCTGGCGCTGTCCGTGATCGCTTGTTCGGTGGGGCCTGCGGTCGCTGCCTCCCCGTCCCAATGCCACCTTGCACCCCCGAGGGCCACTCCCCGTGCCTGGCTGCCTCGGATCCGCCTCGCCCCTCCTCTTTGTCCCCGCCCTAGGTCCCACCTTTGCCGCTTCCTGACACTCCATCCCAGCGGGCCGTTGGGGAGGCTGCGCCCTCTCCAACCAGGAACATTCTTTTTCCTGAGCTGGGGCCCTCTACCGATCCCCAGAATGAAGTGTCTGCTGATGATGCACCGATCCCTGCGCAATGCAGCTTGCTCGCCGAGGGCGATTTTGCTCCTGTGCTGATCTCCCCTCTTGCGGAGGATCTTGTGGGGCCCGCCCAGGCCTTGGACGGTTGCGGCTCCACCCCGCCTTTGGGCCCCGTGCAAGTGAATCCTGTCCCTCCCACCCATGCATTGCTGCTGGGCGCCCCCACAGCCGATGGCAACTCGCCGGCTGTCCCGCATGCGCATCCGGCCATGCAGCTCCCCGCATGCACGTCGGGTGGCCAACTTCCTGCATGCACGTCCAATGGCCACGCCTCCTGCCCGGTTCCTGACCATGTGATGGGCTATCTTCAGGCAATCTGCACGCGCTCTCCCCCCGTGCTCGAGACGCCCTCGGTTCGCCGCAAGAGGGGCATGGTGCCGCCCAACTTTACGCCACGGCGCAGCAGCCGCATCGCCAAGAACGACCGCGGGCTGGACTCGGAGGCCAAGGCCAAAAGGGTGCTTCTGCGGCGCCTTGGTCTTCTGGAAGACGACGAGCCCATATCAGATGCTGCTCTCGAGCGCTATAACTTGCTCTTCGCTCGCCCCCTTGCGGGTGACATCGTGCAAGCGTTCGTGGATTTCTTCGAATGGACTGTTCCCCCCGGCCTCCTCGACGGATTGACACAAGCGACGTCTCGCCTGGTCGAGGTCTGACCGTGCCGTGCGCGCGTGTCGCCCTACCGCCCCCAGCTTTTCTTATGGATCACGACTTAAGCCTTGTTTTCTGGAACGTGCGTGGACTCAACAGCCGAGCCAAGCGCTCCACTGTCCGCACTATCATTTCCTCGGCTAATCCCTGTATAGTCTATCTCTCGAAAACTAAGTTGGATTTGGTTTTGTCTTCGCACGTTATGGAGACCCTCGGTGCCCCATTCCAGGATGTCTTCTTCCTCCCGTCCGATGGCACTAGAGGCAGCATTCTCCTTGCTTGGCGGGCCGACCGTGTTGCCCTCCATAACCCCATCATAGGGCTCTACCATGTCTCCGCTACTGTATCCTCCTGCGAGGGAACGGCCACCCCTTGGTGGATCACGGGTGTCTACGGGCCCCAGGCAGTCAATGACAAGTTGGCCTTCGTTTCTGAGCTTCACGACCTGAGGGATTGCATCGCGGGCCCTTGGCTTCTTGGAGGGGATTTCAACATGATTACCTCCCATGCTGACAAGAGCTCTGGCCGCGTCAACCACCGTACCATGGGGAGATTCTGCCGTTTCATCTCTGATCACGCCCTGCGTGACATTTACCTGCGCGGTCGCCGCTACACATGGTCGAATGAGCAAACCAACCCCACCCTGGTGAGGAACGATCGGGTCTTGTGTACTACCTCCTGGGAGACTGCACACCCAAGCCATATGCTGTTCTACCTAGCGACGGTCACCTTCGATCACTGCCCATTGGTCCTGGACTGCTCCCCCAGGATGCGCGGCAAGTGTCGGTTTCATTTTGAACGATTTTGGCCCAAGCTGGAGGGATTCCTCACGACCGTCGACGCTGCCAGGAACTCTGTGCAACCTGATCCGGACCCCTTCCGGACGATCTATGCTTGGCTCAAGGTCACAGCTCGCCGCTTGCAGAGTTGGGGGTCTTGCTCTATCGGGGACATTACCCTGCAGCTCATGATGGCCAGGGAGCTCATCTACCAGCTAGACGTGGCGCGCGACTCCCGCCCGTTGACGCCGTCCGAAACCTGGCTTCGCCACGAGCTACGTCGCACCTATCTGGGGTTGGCCTCCCTTGAGCGCTCCATTTTACGGCAGCGAGTTCGTTTTAGCTGGCTCAAAGAAGGAGAAGCGAACACTACTTTCCTTAAGATCCACGCTGCCCACTGTGCTCGCAAAAACCACATCAGCAGCTTCCAGGTTGGCTCCCTGTGCGTCTCTGGCGAGGTGGACATGGCCAAGGCCGTGTTCGAGCACTTCTCCAACATTCCTGGCTCCTCCCCTAACAGGCCCTACTCCATCAACCTTGAGGCCATCGACCAACGTCGCTTTGACCTTTCGGCGCTTGAGCAGCCTTTCTCGGAGGACGAGATCTGGAGCGCCATCAAGCAAATGCCGGCGGGCAAGGCACCCGGCCCGGACGGGTTCACCGCCGAGTTCCTTCGCGCATGCTGGCCTATCATCAAGGCCGATACCTGCGCTGTCTTCGACAAGCTTTACGCCAGGAATGGGCGCGGCTTCCGCAAGCTCAACGAGGCCTTCCTGACACTGCTCCCTAAAAAGCCCGACGCCTGCAGGATCGCCGACTACCGCCCCATTAGCTTGATCCACCTCCTGGCCATGCTTTTTGCGAAGGTGCTCTCCCTTCGCCTTGCTCCGCGCATGCCCCGGCTCATCTCCGTCAATCAGAGCGCTTCATTGCCAGACTCTGCGTGCATGACAACTTCCTGCTTGTCCAGCTGTCGCGACCCCGATCCTAAGTCACACCGATCTAGCATGTAACACATCATATCACTGTGCGGCCTCACGCACGGTATTCCCACGGGTGCCACCTTATCTGGCCCGGGACCGTTTGCGCCTTTTGGCTCACATATATGATAGTGTCGCTAGCATCCATATGACAGAAAACCCGGGCCGACATGACTAGTCGTAAACCCAAGGTGGCACTAACTTACAGGGACAGGCATACATGACTGCTACCTCTTGAGCACAACGTTGATTTTCCCTTGAAGAGGAAAGGGTGATGCAGCAAAGTAGCGTAAGTATTTCCCTCTGTTTTGACAACCAAGGTATCAATCCAGTAGGAGGCCACACGCAAGTCCCTCGTACCTACACAAACAAATAAGAACCTTGCAACAAACGCGATAAAGGGGTTGTCAATCCCTTCACGACCACTTGCAAAAGTGAGATCTGATAGAGATAATAAGATAAATATTTTTGGTATTTTGTTGTATAGGTCGGAAAGTAAAGATTGCAAAATAAAATAGATCGGAAACTTATATGATGGAAAATAGACCCAGGGGCCATAGGTTTCACTAGTGGCTTCTCTCAAGATAGCATAAGTATTACGGTGGGTGAACAAATTACTGTCGAGCAATTGATAGAAAAGTGCATAATTATGAGAATATCTAGGCATGATCATGTATATAGGCATCACGTCCGCGACAAGTAGACCGAAACGATTCTGCATCTACTACTATTACTCCACACATTGACCGCTATCCAGCATGCATCTAGAGTATTAAGTTCATAAGAACAGAGCAACGCATTAGGCAAGATGACATGATGTAGAGGGATAAACTCAAGCAATATGATATAAACCCCATCTTTTTATCCTCGATGGCAACAATACAATATGTATCGGTTCCCCTTCTGTCACTGGGATCGAACACCGCAAGATTGAACCCAAAGCTAAGCACTTCTCCCATTGCAAGAAAGATCAATCTAATAGGCCAAACCAAACTGATAATTCGAAGAGACTTGGAAAGATAACAAATCATACATAAAAGAATTCAGAAGAGATTCAAATATTGTTCATAGATAATCTTGATCATAAACTCACAATTCATCGGATCTCGACAAACACACCGCAAAAGAAGTTACATCAAATAGATCTCCAAGAGAATTGAGGAGAACTTTGTATTGAGATCCAAAGAGAAAGAAGAAGCCATCTAACTAATAACTATGGACCCGAAGGTCTGAGGTAAACTACTCACACAGCATCGGAGAGGCTATGGTGTTGATGTAGAAGCCCTCCGTGATCGATTCCCCCTTCGGCGGAGCGCCGGAAAAGGCCCCAAGATGGGATCTCACGGGTACAGAAGGTTGCGGCGGTGAAAATAGGGTTTCGTGGTGCTCCTAGATGGTTTCGGGGTATATGGGTATATATTGGAGGAAGAAGTAGGTCGGTGGAGCTGCGAGGGGCCCACGAGGGTGGGGGGCGCGCCCAGGGGGGCAGGCGTGCCTCCCTGCCTCGTGTCTTCCTTGCTTCTTCTTGACGTCCACTCCAAGTCCTCTGGATCACGTTTGTTCCAAAAATAACTCTCCCGAAGGTTTCATTCCGTTTGGACTCTGTTTGGTATTCCTTTTCTGCGAAACACTGAAATAGGCAAAAAACATCAATTTGCACTGGGTCTCTGGTTAGTAGGTTAGTCCCAAAAATAATATAAAAGTGTATAATAAAGCCCATTAAACATCCAAAACAGATAATATAATAGCATGGAACAATAAAAAATTATAGATACGCTGGAGACGTATCAAGCATCCCCAAGCTTAATTCCTGCTCGTCCTCGAGTAGGTAAATGATAAAAATAGAATTTTTGATGTGGAATGCTACCTAGCATATTCTTCAATGTAATTTTCTTTATTGTGGCATGAATGTTCAGATCTGAAAGATTCAAGACAAAAGTTTAATATTGACATAAAAATAATAATACTTCAAGCATACTAACAAAGCAATCATGTCTTCTCAAAATAACATGGCCAAAGAAAGTTATCCCTACAAAATCATATAGTCTGGCTATGCTCTATCTTCATCACACAAAATATTTAAATCATGCACAACCCCGGTTTCAGTCAAGCAATTGTTTCATACTTTAGTATTCTCAAACTTTTTCAATCTTCATGCAATACATGAGCGTGAGCCATGGACATAGCACTATATGTGGAATAGAATGGTGGTTGTGGAGAAGACAGAAAAAGGAGAAGATAGTCTCACATCAACTAGGCGTATCAACGGGCTATGGAGATGCCCATCAATAGATATCAATGTGAGTGAATAGGGATTGCCATGTAACGGATGCACTAGAGCTATAAGTGTATGAAAGCTCAACAAAAGAAACTAAGTGGGTGTGCATCCAACTTGCTCGCTCACGAAGACCTAGGGCACTTTTGAGGAAGCCCATCATTGTAATATACAAGCCAAGTTCTATAATGTATAATTCCCACTAGTATATGAAAGTGACAAAAAAGAGACTCTCTATCATGAAGATCATTGTGCTACTTTGAAGCACAAGTGTGGTAAAAGGATAGTAACATTGTCCCTTCTCTCTTTTTCTCTTATTTTTTTATTTTTATTTTTTTATTTGGGCCTTTTCCTTTTTTATGGCCTCTTATTATTATTATTATTTTTTATTTTTCGTCTGGAGTCTCATTCCGACTTGTGGGGGAATCATAGTCTCCATCATCCTTTCCTCACTTGGGACAATGCTCTAATAATGATGATCATCACACTTTTATTTACTTACAACTCAAAAATTACAACTCAATACTTGGAACAAAATATGACTCTATGTGAATGCCTCCGACGGTGTACCGGGATATGCAATGAATCAAGTGCGACATGTATGAAAGAATTATGAATGGTGGCCTTGCCACAAATACGATGTCAACTACATGATCATGCAAAGCAATATGACAATGATGAAGCGTGTCATAATAAACGGAACGGTGGAAATTTGCATGGCAATATATCTCGGAATGGCTGTGGAAATGCCATAATAGGTAGGTATGGTGGATGTTTTGAGGAAGGTATATGGTGGGTGTATGATACCGGCGAAAGATGCACGGCATTAGAGAGGCTAGCAATGGTGGAAGGGTGCAAGTGCGTATAATCCATGGACTCAACATTAGTCATAAAGAACTCACATACTTCTTGCAAAAATCTACAAGTCATCAAAACAAAGTACTAAACACATGCTCCTAGGGGAAGGGTTGGTAGGAGTTAACCATCGCGCAATCCCAACCTCCACAGATAAGGAAGACATTCAATAAATAAATCATGATCCAACTTCATCACATAACGGTTCACCATACGTGCATGCTACGGGAATCACAAACCTCAACACAAGTATTTCTCAAATTCACAACTACTCAACTAGCATGACTCTAATCACCATCTTCATATCTCAAAACAATCATAAAGAATCAAACTTCTCATAGTATTCAATGCACTTTATATCATAGTTTTTATTATACCCATCTTGGATGTTCATCATATTAGGACTAAAATTTTAACCAAAGCAAATTACCATGCTGTTCTAAAAGACTCTCAAAATAATATAAGTGAAGCATGAGAGATAAATAATTTATATAAAATAAAACCACCACCGTGCTCTAAAAAGATATAAGTGAAGCACTAGAGCAAAATTACCTAGCTCAAAAGGTATAAGTGAAGCACATAGAGTATTCTAATAAATTCCGATTCATGTGTGTCTCTCCCAAAAGGTGTGTACATCAAGGATGATTGTGGTAAAATAAAAAGCAAAACTCAAATGATACAAGACACTCCAAGCAAAACACATATCATGTGGTGAATAAAAATATAGCATCAAGTAAAGTTACCGATGGACGAAGACGAAAGAGGGCATGCCTTCCGGGGCATACCCAAGCTTAGGCTTTTGGTTGTCCTTGAATTTTACCTTGGGGTGCCTTGGGCATCCCCAAGCTTAGGCTCTTGCCACTACTTCTTCCATAATCCATCAAATCTTTACCCAAAAACTTGAAAACTTCACAACACAAAACTCAACAGAAAATCTCATGAGCTCCGTTAGCGAAATAAAACAAACCACCACTTCAAGTTACTGTAATGAACTCATTCTTTATTTATATTGGTGTTAAACCTACTTTATTCCAACTTCTCTATGGTTCATAACCTCCGATACTAGCCATAGATTCATCAAAATAAGCAAACAACACACGAAAAACAGAATCTGTCAAAAATAGAACAGTCTGTAGTAATCTGTATCTAACGCAAACTTCTGGAACTCCAAAAATTCAAACAAATTAGGAAGCCCTGGGTAATTTGTATATTAATCTACTGCAAAAATAATCAGGGAAAAAGCTCTTTTCTGTGATTTACAAAAATTATTTTCGTGAGCACAAAGTTTCTGTTTTTTACAGCAAGATCAAACAACTATCATCCAAGAAGATCCTAAATGCTTTACTTGGCACAAACACTAATTAAAACACACAAAAACACAATCATAGCAGTAGCATGATGAATTATTTATTACTAAGCAGAACCAAAAAGCAAGAAACAAAAATAAAATTGGGTTGCCTCCCAACAAGCGCTATCGTTTAATGCCCCTAGCTAGGCATTGATAATTTCAATGATGCTCACATGAAATACATGAATTGAAGCACAAAGAGAGCATCATGAAACACGTGACAAACACATCTAAGTATAAAATACTTCCTATGCATAGGCATCTTATAGGCAAACAAATTATCATAGCAAGCAAAAACTAGCATATGCAAGGAAGTGGAAAGAAACAATAGCAATCTCAACATAACGAGAGGTAATTTATTATCATGAAAATTTCTACAACCATATTTTCCTCTCTCATAATAATTACATGTGGGATCATAAGCAAATTCAACAAAATAGCTATCACATAAAATATTTTCAACACAATCCACATGCATGCAAAGTTGACACTCTTCCAAAATGGTGGGATTATCATTAACTAAAGTCATGACCTCTCCAAACCCAATTTTATCAAAAATACCATAAGATTGAACATTCTCCAAATATGTGGGTTCTAAAGTTGACACTCTTCCAAACCCACTTTCAATATTATTGCAAACACTATTATCAATCTCATATTCATCATGGGGCTTAAATAAATTTTCAAGATCATAGGAAGAATCACCCCAATCATGATCATTGCAACAAGTAGTAGACATAGCAAAACTAGCATCCCCAAGCTTAGGGTTTTGCATATCATTAACACAACTAACATTAATAGAATTTATGATAACATCATTGCAATCATGCTTTTTATTCAAGGAGCTATCGTGAATCTCTTCATAAATTTCTTCATCACAAATTTCAGATTCACGAATTTCGAGCAAAACCTCATAAAGACAATCTAGCGCACTCAAATCGCTAGAATTGGTTCATCATAATTGGATCTCTTAAAAAGATTAGCAAGGGGATGAGGATTCATAAACTTTTAGCAAGCGAACATGCAAGCAAAAAGAAGGCACATGGTAACACAAGATCGAACGGAAGGAGGGCGAAGAAAAGGCAAAGGTGAAGTGGGGGAGAGGAAAACGAGAGGCAAATGGCAAATAATGTAATGCGAGGGATAAGAGTTTGTGATGGGTACTTGGAACGTCTTGACTTGTGCGTAGACTCCCCGGCAATGGCGCCAGAAATCCTTCTTGCTACCTCTTGAGCACAGCGTTGGTTTTCCCTTGAAGAGGAAAGGGTGATGCAACAAAGTAGCGTAAGTATTTCCCTCAGTTTTGAGAACCAAGTTATCAATCCAGTAGGAGGCCACACGCAAGTCCCTCGTACCTACACAAACAAATAAGAACTGAAAGTGCGTTATATCGACTAGAGGCGGGGTGAATAGGCAATTTTTATGAATTCTTCACTGAGGAATTTGCGGGTGAGGAAATTCCTTAGCGAAGAACTACTTGCAGCGGAATAAGTACTCAGAAGTAAACATAACAGAATACAAGCATGGTCATCATGATGAAATGAAGACAAGCACAGAGTACAGAAAGCGTAAACACAGGATAACACAAGATGAAGACAAACAGACTGAAGAAATTGAACTGAGGAAATTGAGAAAGTCTTCAGTCAAAGTCTTCAGACACAGATATGAACAAGTGCACAACACAGTTATGAGGAAATGAAAGAGTTGAGGAAATAGAACCAGTAAGCTCGGTGAAGACAATGATTTGGTAGACCAGTTCCAACTGCTATCTCAGTTGTACATCTTGTTGGAGCGGCTAGGTATTTAAACCTGAGGACACACAGTCCCGGACACCCAGTCCTGAACACACAGTCCAGGACACCTAGTCTTCACCGTATTCTCCTTGAGCTAAGGTCACACAGACCTCGCCCAATCACTCGTGGTAAGTCTTCAGGTGACTTCCGAACCTTCACAAACTCGGTCACTCGGTAATCCACAATTTCCTCTTGGATGCTCTAGACCATGACGCCTAACCGTCTGGAAGAAGCATAGTCTTCAAAGGTAACAAGCGTCGGATCCACGCAGGATCAATATCTTCAGTGATGCTCAATCACTTTGGGTTTGTAGGTGTTTGGGTTTGGGTTTTTCCTCACTTGATGATTTTCGCTCAAAGTCCTCGGAGGATGGGATGCTCTCAAATGACAAGTGTCAGTTTCTCTCGGAGCAGCCAACCAGCTAGTGGTTGTAGGGGGCGGCTATTTATAGCCTAGGGAGCAGCCCGCATGATAAGACATAAATGCCCTTCAATGATATGACCGTTAGGTGGGTAGATATTTTGGGACAGCTGGCGCATAGCACAGCAACGGTCGGAAATTTGAGGTTCAAATTCCTCAGGGCTATCATGTTCCTCACTGTGTAGGCAATCCGCACTGGCGAATTCCTAACTCCTCAGTCAGAACAAATTCCTCAGAGACCAGAAGAACTTCGTCTCTGTCACTGAAGAATATGACTGAACTGTATGAGATTTCCAATGGCTTCACTCGAAGGGATTGGTAGGTGTAGGATTTGAGTTGAGCATCACATGGAAATTTTCCTTAGTATTTCCTCGACCCCCTTTAACAGTACGGTGTTTCCTATGACTCAAGAAAGAGAAAATGAAACTACGAAAACAAAAGTCTTCACGCTTCATATTCCTCAAATGAATACCAAGTCTTCAAGGTCACACCAATTTCTTCACTTTCAAAGTCTTCAGAAAGTCTTCAGAAATCCAAAGTCTTCAGTCGAAGAACTTCATTTTTAGGGGTCGACTTTCACTGTAATTATCAAACTCCTCATAGACTTATAGATCTGTGTACACTCACAAACGCATTAGTCCCTTAACCTATAAGTCTTCAATACACCAAAATCACTAAGGGGCACTAGATGCACTTACAATCTCCCCCTTTTTGGTGATTGATGACAATATAGGTTAAGTTTTCAACGGGGATAAACATATGAAGTGTAAATACTGATATTGAGGAATTTGATTGCAAGATATAGAAGAACTCCCCCTGAAGATGTGCATAGTGAGGAATTTGCTTTTGAAGCAATGCACACTTGAAGAGTTGAATCATGGAGATCTCCCCCTATATCTTGTAATTCATACACGCATTTGACATAATATATGAAGAATTTGAAATGCATGATGAAATATGGTGACTGATGTAATTCAGCATGCGTGCAATAACATTAATGAGGAATAAGCATGCAGAAGAAACAGCAAAAGTATCAGGTCACCATAGAGTTTAAGTTTACAACTCGATCCAGCAAAGTCTTCAAAAGAACGAGAGTTGCAACTTAGAAAAAAACGCCCATATAATAGACCCGCTTGAAGACTAACTCAAATTTCTCCCCCTTTGTCATCAAATGACCAAAAGGGTCGAAAATGAGGACTAACGCCCCTGAAGAATATCAAGGTGATGAAGGAGTGTCAGCGTTGTTGGGGTCGGTTGTTGGAGTAGGGCCTGCCGCAGTGTCATCCAAATCTTCATGTTCATCAGTGTCACGTGAGGAAGAATAGGAGCTGGCCACCAAGGAAGGAACCTTGACCTTCTTGTACTTCTTCGGAGGAGGTGCAGCCCAGTCAAGATCGTCCTTGAGACCCATTGTCTTCAGATCTTCTTCACTATAGACTTGAGACAGAACAGCCCAGGTGCGGTTGAGGATTTCATGAAGGTAGTAGTGGTTTTTCTTCACTGCATTGTGGGTAGCAGTCATGTTGTGAAGAATTGAACCAAACTGACGCTTGACCCATTTATGATTGCGATCAACCTTCTGGTGAAGACTGAGGAGAAGCTCACGGTCAGTCATCACCCTGGGTGCTGTGCCTTGAGGATTTTGCTTGGGTGCGTTGGCGGCAGAGTCATGGGTGGCAGAGTCATCATTGGTGGAGTAGGATGCAGCCTTGCGAAATTGTCCATCCAATGGACGACTGCCTTCATCAATTACAGCAGTAGCCTTGCCCTTTTCATCAGCTGAGGAAAATGTCCGTTTGAGGACTTCAATTGGGGGCAAGTAGCTGCAATGGTTCAGTGTATCAGCTTTATAGTTGAGTGAAGACCTTGTCCTGATGAATCTCATAATCCAAGGTGCATAAGGCTTCAACTCAAATGGTGACATGGCGACATTAGCCAGAGTCCTCATGAAGAAATCATGGAAGTTGATGGGAATGCCATGAATGATATTGAAAAGCAGATTCTTCATGATGCCAACGACTTCTTCTTCATTTGAGTCGTGGCCCTTGATTGGACTCAATGTCTTCGTCAGAATGCGATAGACAGTCCGAGGCACATACAACAATTCCTTCACAAGGAATTTTGTTCTTGAGGTCTGACCTGGCTTCAAAGGCTTCATCAGCACTTGCATGTAGTGATCGGTTAGCTCAGGTTCATTGTAGACGCAACAAGCACCTTCAAGGGGCGGACTGAGAGGTAAGGCACGAAGCAATTCAGTAGCTGGTGCCTTGTAGTGAGTGTTTTCAGACATCCAGTCCAGCACCCATGAATTCACATCTTCAGAATTTCCGGTGATGTGCAGTGTTGCATAGAATTGAAGAATAAGTTCTTCATTCCAATCACAGATGTCAGTGCAGAAATTTAACAGTCCAGCGTCGTGTAGAACACTGAGGACTGGCACGAAGCACGACAGAGATTCCATGTCCACTTGAGGAATGTGCTCATGATCGAAGACTTTGTCTTTGTCGAACAGCACTGAGGAATAGAAATTTGCCTAGCTGGCAGTCCAGAAACGCCTCTTCCTTATGCGAGCAAAGTCATAGGGGTTGTAATCAGTGAAGAATACATGCTCGCCAAAGAAGGCATCAGTCTTGAATTTTTGCTTCCTGGAGAAAGGATCCTTTTTTTTGGGCAGAGGAGTGTCAGTGAGTTGCATCACAACCTCAGGAATCACAATCTCAGGTTCTTCAGGCTGAGGAATTTCTGGTTCCTCTTCAGTGGCAGCCTGGTTCTTGAATTCTTCATTTTTAGTTTCTTCAGCACTAGCGGCTGGAATGTCTTCATGAGCTTCATCAGATCCCATTCGAACTGTAGTGACTGGGGACTGAGGAATTTGCTGCAGTGGAGTGAAGAGTGGAGAATTGGGGTGCTGACTTTCCCAAAAGTCATCATTCATCACAGGTATGGTACAGCCAATGTCCACATCTTCATCTTCAATTTCTTCAACGCCGGCCTCTTCAGCAGTAAACTGAGGCACAGGCGAGGAAACAACTGGGGTTGAAGGGATTTCATCCACTTCAATTTGTTCATCCATCTGCTCTGACGTAGCAGTAGAAGGAGTTTCTTCATCAGATCCGCTAGGGATCACATATTCTTCACCCAAAGGAACAAGGTCCTTTGATGGCATGATGGGGATTGGAACAACATCAATCGGGTTTGCAAACGAGCTGGTCATAGGCTTCATTTTTTTCGGAGCAGAAGAATCTGAAGAAGCTGATGCTTTCCTTTTCTTCACAGCTGCACGCTCTGCAGCCTTGGTCTTCTTCACATCTGATGCAGATGGAAGGATTGGAGTTGGAGTAGGCACAGGTGGAGCAGAGGAATTTGGTGCAGTTTCTTCAGGCACAACTGATGCAGTTGCCCTGACCTCTTCATTTTCTTCAGGCGCACCGCTAGTGGGTGCCCTAGAACTCACATTATCTTCAGTAGCCTGATTGTCATCAGCGGTGCTAGCATGTTCTTCAGTTTGCTGAGCAGATGCTTCAGCCTGAGTGACTTCAATATGCATAGGGGCAGCGACACTTGAAGTGAGTGTCTTCGTCAGATCGACGAACCTGACCTTGGCTCCTTTCCAATTAGCATATTAAGCGTTGAAATCATCGCTGAGGACTTTGATTTCAGACTGGAGCTTTACAAGTTCATCAGTTGTCATAGAGACAACGTTGTTCTTCAGGAACTTCTCCTTCCTGTACTGTGCTTTATTGAGTTGCCTGACCTTCTCATATTTCCATTTTTCTTCACTGATGAAATGGGTCAGCATGTGACTTTGGCCAGGTGTCAACTTGAAATCAGGCATAGGAGTGTTTGGGTCCTTGTGCCAGAGATCAATATAGTCGAGGATCAGCTTTGGATCCAAAAGCAGTGGCACTTCTGTGCCCTTGGCTCTAGCGGCCCTGACTTGCCTGTCTCTGATGATTTCAGCAAGTTCTTCATCATCAGCTTCGTCTTCATCAGACGGTACTTGGAAGGCGACCTGCTTCTTCTGAGGACTTGGGCGAGAGCCTCGTCCAGCAGTTGTCTTTGTCTTCAGCAGAGAGGGTCCTGTTGAAGACTTTGGTGCAGCTGAGGAACTAGCTGAAGCTCCTGAGGCAATAGAGATGCCTGTAGTCCTTTGGCACGTGGCAAGATGCACAGGTGCTGAGGATTTTGTCGGAGCAGCTGAGGACTTTGGAGGAGCAGGAGCGGCTTGAGGAATTGGCCGTGAGGGCTGAGCTGAGGAAATTGGCCGTGAGGGCATTGAAGAAGAGGCACTTGGCTTGTGCGCAGGCTTCTTTGCCATGGATTTCTTCGGCCGTACAGAGGCCTCAGCAGCAGCAGCAGTGGAATCTTCGTTGAATTTCTTCACTGCATCTTTTGCCTGTTTGGCCAACTTGGCTTGGCGCTTGGCCCATTCTTCAGGAAAATCCTCACCGCGCTTGATGCTAGTGGGATCTGCCTCTTGGCCAGGTGCCAATGGAGGTCTTGAGCATGGAGGAGTAACAGCGAATTTCTTCATGTATTTTGGAGTCACATACCTGTACTCCCTCCACTCTTTTGCCCATCTCCTTTCTATCCTCTGAATGCGCACCTTGCGCTGATTTTTATCTTCCTCAGGGGGTGTGCAGTACCCAGCATAAATGTCCTCAGGGATTTCAAAGGCAGTATTGACCTCAGGCTTCTTTCCTCCTTTCTGTGGCCTCTTTTCATTAGCCATTTTCTTTAGTTGAGGAATTTGAACAATTGAACTCTCTGAAGAAGTATGCAACTTTTCTTCAAGGAACGCTGCAAATGAGTTAAGTTGATGAGAACCTAGTGATTCAGCAGCGGACATGAGTACCTGTGAACAGAGTATAGTTGCGAGGAATTTGGAGAGGTCATATGCGTTCTCAGAAGGTTTTTCAATAAGAACAAGTTTGAGGAATTTGACCAGATGAGTCTTGAAGAATTTCACTAAGCGTTCTTTGTCTTAGGTTCCAGAGTTGTATAGATCGAAGATCCACACAATTGAGGAATCTTGAAGAAAAGTGATGCTTAGAGAAACGAATCAAGAGCAGATGACATGTGAGGTGTTTAGTGTGTGAGGATTTGAAGAAAAAACACCTTTGAAGATTTTGTAGTAAACATTTGAATCAAAGTGGGCAGTAAAAGTAACTTTTAATTACCCTGAACGAAGAACACGACGAACTGGGATGTGGAGAAGTGAAGCTCGTCTGTGCAGATCTTCCACGCCCTAACTTGGCGGAGGAAGACGGCTACGGCGGCGGCGGAGTGAAGATTTCCGCGGCCGGCGTGAGTACGGCGGCGACGAGGTCGAGGCAGTGAAGCTCTTCCTCACCGGCGACGATGATGTAGCGGCGGCGCTAGGGTTTGAGAAGCTCGAGCTGGAGAGAGGTCGAGCGGAGTAAAAGAAGTGAGGAAGGGGAGAGGGGGTATTTATAGCCACGGTGAAAAACGGTTCGCCCGAAGAAATTGGACGAACGTGCCCCTGACCCTTCTCATTCGCATGACATGTGTCACCCACGTACTGAGAAGTGGAGATCGTGTTAGATCGTGGGTGAATAGATAAGTATTTCGCAGGAAGCGGAAGGGTTTGAGCGGCAAAGCCGAAAATTTGGATAAGATAAGTTAAAAGTTCCATTCGCAAATTCTTCAGCTGACAAGGACACAGTGAAGATTTTGAACGAGTTTCAAATAGAACGCACATGAAGAATTTGTGAATAGATTGGGTTGAGTATAGCATAGAGAGGGAACGGTCCGATCACATTCACTTAGCAGAAATAGCAACTTGAAGAAATAGCCATAAGTGAATGCTGTAGAGGACATAAACTCATATATATATATATATATATATATATATATATATATATATATATATATAGCCAATGAAGAGAAACGACGGAAACAGTGAAGATTTTGCAAAGTTGAAGAATATGAACAACTGAGGAATTCAAACTGAGGAAAACTCAAATTGAAGATTTTCAACTTTTGTGGTGGCGTGACCCACCGTATAAGAATGATGATTTCAGACACCGCGTACAATTGTCGTAGGGTTCTGAGAATCAAATTCTTCATTAATTTCTTCACACTTAGAGTGTTATTCTTCATTGATTGAAGAAAAACATTTCTTCATGTGTTGCACATCTAAGTCATCAATTTTGCATAAGTGTTAGGATGAGTGTCCTTTTCAAAGAACATTCGAAGATTCTAAGATATTTAGCTCACACCGCAACTTGCTAAATCTCTTCTCATCCAAGGGCTTTGTGAAGATATCGGCTAGCTGTTCTTCAGTCTTCACATGCTCAATAGAAATGTCGCCCTTCAACACATGATCGCGAAGAAAATGATGACGAATCTGAATGTGCTTTGTCTTCGAGTGCTGAACTGGGTTGTGAGCAATCTTGATGGCACTCTCATTGTCACAGAAGAGAGGCACATTCTTCACGTTGACGCCGTAGTCCTTGAGAGTTTGCTTCATCCACAGCAATTGAGCACAGCAAGAACCAGCAGCAATGTACTCAGCTTCAGCAGTAGACAGTGATACGCAGTTCTGTTTCTTCGAGGACCAACAGACCAAAGATCGTCCGAGGAAATGACATGTACCAGATGTTGACTTGCGATCCACACGATCACCAGCATAGTCAGAGTCAGAATATCCAACGAGATCAAAAGCCGAGCCCTTGGGGTACCATAATCCTAGTGTTGGTGTGTGAGCTAGATATCGAAGAATATGCTTCACAGCCTTATGGTGTGATTCCTTCGGTGTAGCTTGAAATCGGGCACACATGCAAACACTAAGCATAATATCTGGCCTAGATGCACATAAGTACAATAAAGAACCAATCATGGAGCGGTATACCTTTTGATCGAAGTCAATACCATTTTCATCAGTGCACAGATGGCCATTTGTGGGCATAGGAATTTTGACGCCTTTGCAATCTTGCATGCCGAATTTCCTCAGTACATCCTTGAGGTATTTCTCCTGAGATATGAATATGCCATTGCGCTGTTGACGAATTTGAAGACCTAAGAAGAATTTCAACTCTCCCATCATAGACATTTGATATTCTTCACTCATCATATAGGCAAATTCATCACTATAACGTTGGTCAGTACAGCCAAAGATGATGTCATCAACATATATTTGGCATACAAACAATTCATCATCATATGATTTAGTGAAAAGAGTAGGGTCGAGTGAACCGGGTTTGAAGCCTTTCTTCATGAGGAATTCCTTCAAAGTATCATACCACGCCCGAGGGGCCTGCTTGAGGCCATAGAGGGCCTTATTTAGTCTGAAGACTTTGTCAGGATGCTTAGGATCTTCAAAACCTGGGGGTTGAGCAACATATACTTCTTCCTCAAGCTTACCATTGAGGAATGCACTTTTCACATCCATTTGATATAAAGTGATATCATGATGGTTAGCATAAGCAAGTAATATGCGAATAGCTTCAAGTCTAGCAACAGGTGCAAAAGTTTCATCGAAATCAATTCCTTCAACCTGTGTGTAGCCTTGAGCTACTAGCCGTGCCTTATTCCTCACCACAAGGCCATTTTCATCTTGCTTGTTGCGGTAGATCCACTTTGTGCCAATGATATTGTGTTTGCGAGGATCTGGACGATTGACCAGTTCCCAAACGTTGTTGAGCTCGAACTGATGTAATTCTTCTTGCATGGCCTGAATCCACTCAGGCTCCAGAAATGCTTCATCTACCTTAGTGGGCTCTGAGATAGAGACAAAAGCATAGTGCCCACAAAAGTTAGATAAATGTGAAGCTTTTGAGCGTGTGAGAGGACCTGGTGCTTCAATGTCATCGATGATCTTCTCAACTTGCACTTCTTTTGCAACGCGAGGATGAGTAGGTTGTCGTCGAGGAATTTGATCAGCATTTTCTTCAGCACCATTTTCTTCAGCAATTTCTTCAGGTGCATTAGCTCGACGTTCTTCACGTTCTGGAATGAATTCTTCAGCAGATTCTTCGGTAGGAATGACATCCTCAGTAGCCTTGAACTTGATAGTTTCCTCAGGTGCTGGTTCATCTATCACAGAGGGTAGGTGCTCTCTTTGCGAGCCATTAGTTTCATCGAACCGCACATCTACAGTTTCAACAACCTTGTGAAGAACGGTGTTGAAGACTCTGTAGGTGTGCGAGTCCTTTCCGTAACCAAGCATAAAACCTTCATGTGCTTTCGGTGCAAATTTAGCATTGTGATGAGGATCTCTAATCCAACATTTAGCACCGAAGACTTTGAAATAACTCACATTGGGTTTCTTGTCAGTGAGGAGTTCATAGGCAGTCTTCTTGAAGAATTTGTGAAGATATACCCTGTTGATGATGTGGCACGCAGTATAAATTGCCTCAATCCAGAAGTGACGAGGCGTCTTGTACTCATCAAGCATAGTGCGAGCCATCTCAACAAGAGTTCTGTTCTTGCGCTCCACGACGCCATTTTGCTGAGGAGTGTAAGGAGCAGATAACTCATGAGTAATACCAAGTTCATCAAGATAGTCATCAAGACCAGAATTCTTGAACTCAGTTCCATTGTCACTTCTGATGTGCTTGATCTTCACACCAAAGTTGGTTGAAGCCCTCGAGGAAAATCGTTTGAAGACTTCCTGCACTTCATGTTTGTAAGTAACAATGTGTACCCATGTGTAACGAGAGTAATCATCAACAATAACAAGCCCATAGAGAGATGCGTCATTTGTGACAGCTGAGTAATGGTTAGGACCAAAGAGGTCCATGTGAAGCAATTCGAATGGTCGAGTAGTGGTCATGATAGTCTTCGCTGGATGCTTAGCCTTGGTCATCTTTCCAGCTTCACAAGCTCCACATAGGTGATCCTTGAGGAATTTGACATTCTCAATGCCAATGACATGCTTCTTCTTCGCAAGCGTGTGCAAATTCCTCATGCCTGCATGACCAAGTCGTCGATGCCATAGCCATCCTTCTGAAGCTTTTGCAAGTAGGCACACGGCTGGTTGCGGTCCTGTAGAGAAATCAACAATATACAAGTCTCCTCTCCTAAAGCCTTCGAAGACTTTGGAATTGTCAGCTTCCATAACCACAACACAACGATACTTGCCAAAGACAACTACCATATCAAGATCACAAAGCATTGAGACAGACATGAGGTTGTATCCTAAGGACTCGACAAGCATGACTTTGTCCATGTGTCGATCCTTTGTGATCGCAACCTTACCTAGACCCAATACCTGACTTTTGCCTTTGTCAGCGAAGATGATATGCTTCAGATGCGATGGTGATAAGGGAGCATCAATCAATAGATTCTTGTCACCAGTCATGTGATTTGTACATCCACTATCGAGGACCCACTCAGTGGCTTTGGGTTGATCATCCTGCAGATGAATTAGTGCAGCTTACGAACTTCATATACTTCATCAGTGAAGAATATGACATCAATTCATCAGATCAATTTCATCAAGCAATAGAACAGATAAAGCAGTATGAGGACGTGAGAAATGAAAGTTCATTTCTTCATGATTAGCCTGCGTCCTTTCAGGCAATTTTCAGGTCTCCAGCAAATTCTTCAGACGTTAAAGTACGTCTGGAGACCTGACCCTGCATAAGAGATTAGTTCTTTTTCTTCACCACCCACATCTGAAGGGGTGGCAAAGAGTTCATCACTCTGCGAGCTCCATACGAGAAAGGTGGCATAGAAGCCAATCCATTTCGTTTCACATAAGAGGAGTTAGGGTAAGCATATGAATAAGCAGAGAAATTCTTCGAGGACTTATGAACATAATGATTAGAAGAATAATGCTCATATTCATAGCCCTTGGCTCTTCCCTGCGAAACAGAGTTGTTAGCACGATGATGTTCATATGAGGACTTTGATCCTTTTGAGGAATTTGATCCACGTGAGGAATTTGGTCCGTATGAGGACTTGGATCCATATGAAGAATTTGGTCCATATGAAGAATTTGATCTGGGGTTCCTATTCCTCACAGGTGGTGTCATGAGGACATTCACCTGAAGACTTTCAAGGCATCTTTTGGGAACCCAGATTTTCTTCATAGGAGAACCGTTCCTGCAGTTAGTGCCAACATATCTAGCAAATACTTCACCATTCTGATTTTTGAACAGTTTATAGTTGGAGTCAAATGACTCATCAGAAGAATGAGAAGATTCACATGTAAAGCCAGATAAATTAGATGGATCAACTGGAGGTCCCTTTGCAGCAACCCATGAGGTTTTGGGGTACTGCTCAGGCTTCCAATATGTACCATCAGCATTGAGTTTCCTCTCAAAGGCAATACCCTCTTTCCTAGGGTTCCTGTTGAGGATCTGCTTTTTAAGCACATCACAAAGAGTCTGATGCCCTTTGAGGCTTTTGTACATGCCTGTCATGTACAATTCCTTCAGCCCTGCATCGTCAGTGATACTAGCAATGTCCTCAGATGAGGAATTAGTGATAGCAGAGACAGTTGAAGAATTTGTAGCATTAGAAGCATTTGAACATTCAGGTGAAGAATTAGCAGATTCACGTTCAATGCATTTCAAACATGGAGGAACAAATTCTTCCTGAGCAGCGCTGATTTGTTGAGCAAGTAATGAATCGCGCTCCTTCTGAAGATCTTCATAACTCACTCTTAGCTTCTCAAGATCTTGCTTTCTTTGAAGAAATTCATAAGAAAGCTTCTCATGATCAGATAAGAGAGTGTTATGTTGATCTTGAAGGGTGTCATACTTAGTATGAAGTCTCTGAAGACTTTCAGCCAAAGCTTTTGACTGATCCATTTCTTCACCCAACATATCATCGCTCTTACTAAGCATGTTTTGAACCTTTTCCAAAGCTCTTTGTTGTTTAGCAGCAAGGGAAACAAGCTTGACATAACTGGGTCCTAATTCATCATCAGATTCATCATCACTAGATTCAGACATATAGCATTCAGTTACCTTTTCACCATCTGCCATAAGGCATGGTGAGGAGGATGATGATTCTGGTTCGAATGTCATTGATTTGAGAGATTCCTTGAAGTCCTCAAACCAAGGATCATGACGGGTTCGATGACCTTCATAGACATCAGAGAGACGGTCCCAGATAAGCTTCGCCTGATCGAGATGCATAACGTTCCTGAACTGATTTTGAGACAGACAGGAGCAGATGACAACCTTCGCCGTGAGGTTGAGAAGAGTGTACTTGCGAATGTCATCAGCTTCCGCCGTCTTGCACAGATCGGTAAGACCAATCTCAGTGACGGTCCACAGCTCGCTGTTCATCGCCATGAGGCGCTTCTTCATCATGGCCTTCCACTTGGGATAATCATGACCGTCAAAGATGGGACATGTCACTTTCTTCATACCTGTGGTCGACATAACTAAAACTCCAGGTGGTTAAACCAAAATCACATAGAACAAGGGAGTACATTGCTCTGATACCAATTGAAAGTGCATTTTATCGACTAGAGGGGGAGTGAATAGGCGATTTTTATGAATTCTTCACTGAGGAATTTGCAGGTGAGGAAATTCCTTAGCGAAGAACTACTTGTAGCGGAATAAGTACTCAGAAGTAAACATAACGGAATACAAGCATGGTCATCATGATGAAATGAAAACAAGCACAGAGTACAGAAAGCGTAAACATAGGATAACACAAGATGAAGACGAACAGACTGAAGAAATTGAACTGAGGAAATTGAGAAAGTCTTCAGTCAAAGTCTTCAAACACAGATATGAACAAGTGCACAACACAGTTATGAGGAAACGAAAGAGTTGAGGAAATACAACCAGTAAGCTCGGTGAAGACAATGATTTGGTAGACCAGTTCCAACTGCTATCTCAGTTGTACATCTTGTTGGAGCGGCTAGGTATTTAAACTTGAGGACACACAGTCCCGGACACCCAGTCCTGAACACACAGTCCAGGACACCTAGTCCTCACCATATTCTCCTTGAGCTAAGGTCACACAGACCTCGCCCAATCACTCGTGGTAAGTCTTCAGGTGACTTCCAAACCTTCACAAACTCGGTCACTCGGCAATCCACAATTTCCTCTTGGATGCTCTAGGCCATGACGCCTAACCGTCTGGAAGAAGCACAGTCTTCAAAGGTAACAAGCGTCGGATCCACGCAGGATCAATCTCTTCAGTGATGCTCAATCACTTTGGGTTTGTAGGTGTTTGGGTTTGGGTTTTTCCTCACTTGATGATTTTTGCTCAAAGTCCTCGGAGGATGGGATGCTCTCAAATGACAAATGTCAGTTTCTCTCGGAGCATCCAACCAGCTAGTGGTTGTAGGGGGCGGCTATTTATAGCCTAGGGAGCAGCCCGCATGATAAGACATAAATGCCCTTCAATGATATGACCGTTAGGTGGGTAGATATTTTGGGACAGCTGGCGCATAGCACAGCAACGGTCGGAAATTTGAGGTTCAAAAAATTGGACGAACGTGCCCCTGACCCTTCTCATTCGCATGACATGTGTCACCCACGTACTGAGAGGTGGAGATCGTGTTAGATCGTGGGTGAATAGATAAGTATATCGTGGGAAGCGGAACCGTTTGAGCGGCAAAGCCGAAAATTTGGATAAGATAAGTTAAAAGTTCCGTTCGCAAATTCTTCAGCTGACAAGGACACAGTGAAGATTTTGAACGAGTTTCAAATAGGACGCACATGAAGAATTTGTGAATAGATTGGGTTGAGTATAGCATAGAGGGGGAAGGGTCCGATCACATTCACTTAGAAGAAATAGCAACTTGAAGAAATAGCAATAAGTGAATGCTGTAGAGGACATAAACTCATATATATATATATATATATATATATATATATATATATATAGCCAATGAAGAGAAACGACGGAAACAGTGAAGATTTTGCAAAGTTGAAGAATATGAACAACTGAGGAAAAACTCAAATTGAAGATTTTCAACTTTTGTGGTGGCGTGACCCACCGTATAAGAATGATGATTTCAGACACCGCGGACAATTGTCGTAGGGTTCTGATATTCAAATTCTTCATTAATTTCTTCACACTTAGAGTGTTATTCTTCATTGATTGAAGAAAAACGTTTCTTCATGTGTTGCACATCTAAGTCATCAATTTTGCATAAGTGTTAGGATGAGTGTCCTTTTTCAAAGAACATTCGAAGATTCTAAGATAATTAGCTCACACCGCAACTTGCTAAATCTCTTCTCATCCAAGGGCTTTGTGAAGATATCGGCTAGCTGTTCTTCAGTCTTCACATGCTCAATAGATATGTCGCCCTTCAACACATGATCGCGAAGAAAATGATGACGGATCTGAATGTGCTTTGTCTTCGAGTGCTGAACTGGGTTGTGAGCATTCTTGATGGCACTCTCATTGTCACAGAAGAGAGGCACATTCTTCACGTTGACGCCATAGTCCTTGAGAGTTTGCTTCATCCACAACAATTGAGCACAGCAAGAACCAGCAGCAATGTACTCAGCTTCAGCAGTAGACAGTGATACGCAGTTCTGTTTCTTCGAGGACCAACAGACCAAAGATCGTCCGAGGAAATGACATGTACCAGATGTTGAATTGCGGTCCACACGATTACCAGCATAGTCAGAGTCAGAATATCCAATGAGATCAAAAGCCGAGCCCTTGGGGTACCATAATCCAAGTGTTGGTGTGTGAGCTAGATATCGAAGAATATGTTTCACAACCTTATGGTGTGATTCCTTCGGTGTAGCTTGAAATCGGGCACACATGCAAACACTAAGCATAATATCTGGCCTAGATGCACATAAATACAATAAAGAACCAATCTTGGAGCGGTATACCTTTTGATTGAAGTCAATACCATTTTCATCAGTGTACAGATGGCCATTTGTGGGCATAGGAATTTTGACGCCTTTGCACTCTTGCATGCCGAATTTCCTCAGTACATCCTTGAGGTATTTCTCTTGAGATATGAATATGCCATTGCACTGTTGACGAATTTGAAGACCTAAGAAGAATTTCAACTCTCCCATCATAGACATTTGATATTCTTCACTCATCATATAGGCAAATTCATCACTATAACGTTGATTAGTACAGTCAAAAATGATGTCATCAACATATATTTGGCATACAAACAATTCATCATCATATGATTTAGTGAAAAGAGTAGGGTCGAGTGAACCGGGTTTGAAGCCTTTCTTCATGAGGAATTCCTTCAAAGTATCATACCACGCCCGAGGGGCCTGCTTGAGGCCATAGAGAGCCTTATTTAGTCTGAAGACTTTGTCAGGATGCTTAGGATCTTCAAAACCTGGGGGTTGAGCAACATATACTTCTTCCTCAAGCTTACTACTGAGGAATGCACTTTTCACATCCATTTGATATAAGGTGATATCATGATGGTTAGCATAAGCAAGTAATATGCGAATAGCTTCAAGTCTAGCAACAGGTGCAAAAGTTTCATCGAAATCAATTCCTTCAACCTGTGTGTAGCCTTGAGCTACTAGCCGTGCCTTATTCCTCACCACAAGGCCATTTTCATCTTGCTTGTTGCGGTAGATCCGCTTTGTGCCAATGATATTGTGCTTGCTAGGATCTGGATGTTTAACCAGTTCCCAGACGTTGTTGAGTTCGAACTGATGTAATTCTTCTTGCATGGCCTGAATCCACTCAGGCTCCAGAAATGCTTCATCTACCTTAGTGGGCTCTGTGATAGAGACAAAGGCATAGTGCCCACAAAAGTTAGATAAATGTGAAGTTTTTGAGTGTGTGAGAGGACCTGGTGCTTCAATGTCATCGGTGATCTTTTCAACTTGCACTTCTTTTGCGACGCGAGGATGAGCAGGTTGTCGTCGAGGAATTTGATCAGCATTTTCTTCAGCACCATTTTCTTCAGCATTTTCTTCAGGTGCATTAGCTCGACGTTCTTCACGTTCTGGAATGAATTCTTCAGCAGATTCTTCAGTAGGAATGACATCCTCAGTAGCCTTGAACTTGATAGTTTCCTCAGGTGCTGGTTCATCTATCACAGAGGGTAGGTGCTCTCTTTGCGAGCCATTAGTTTCATCGAACCGCACATCTACAGTTTCACAACCTTGTGAAGAACGGTGTTGAAGACTCTGTAGGTGTGCGAGTCCTTTCCGTAACCAAGCATAAAACCTTCATGTGCTTTCGGTGCAAATTTAGCATTGTGATGAGGATCTCTAATCCAACATTTAGCACCGAAGACTTTGAAATAACTCACATTGGGTTTCTTGTCAGTGAGGAGTTCATAGGCAGTCTTCTTGAAGAATTTGTGAACATATACCCTCTTGATGATGTGGCACGCAGTATAAATTGCCTCAATCCAGAAGTGACGAGGCATCTTGTACTCATCAAGCATAGTGCGAGCCATCTCAACAAGAGTTCTGTTCTTGCGCTCCACGACGCCATTTTGCTGAGGAGTGTAAGGAGCAGATAACTCATGAGTAATACCAAGTTCATCAAGATAGTCAGCAAGACCAGAATTCTTGAACTCAGTTCCATTGTCACTTCTGATGTGCTTGATCTTCACACCAAAGTTGGTTGAAGCCCTTGAGGAAAATCGTTTGAAGACTTCCTGCACTTCATGTTTGTAAGTAACAATGTGTACCCATGTGTAACGAGAGTAATCATCAACAATAACAAGCCCATAGAGAGATGCGTCATTTGTGACAGCTGAGTAATGGTTAGGACCAAAGAGGTCCATGTGAAGCAATTCGAATGGTCGAGTAGTGGGCATGATAGTCTTCGCTGGATGCTTAGCCTTGGTCATCTTTCCAGCTTCACAAGCTCCACATAGGTGATCCTTGAGGAATTTGACATTCTCAATGCCAATGACATGCTTCTTCTTCGCAAGCGTGTGCAAATTCCTCATGCCTCCATGACCAAGTCGTCGATGTCATAGCCATCCTTCTGAAGCTTTTGCAAGTAGGCACACGGCTGGTTGCGGTCCTATAGAGAAATCAACAATATACAAGTCTCCTCTCCTAAAGCCTTCGAAGACTTTGGAATTGTCAGCTTCCATAACCACAACACAACGATACTTGCCAAAGACAACTATCATATCAAGATCACAAAGCATTGAGACAGACATGAGGTTGTATCCTAAGGACTTGACAAGCATGACTTTGTCCATGTGTCGATCCTTTGTGATCGCAACCTTACCTAGACCCAATACCTGACTTTTGCCTTTGCCAGCGAACATGATATGCTTCAGATGCGATGGTGATAAGGGAGCATCAATCAATAGATTCTTGTCACCAGTCATGTGATTTGTACATCCACTATCGAGGACCCACTCAGTTGCTTTGGGTTGATCATCCTGCAGATGAATTAGTGCAGCTTACGAACTTCATATACTTCATCAGTGAAGAATATGACATCAATTCATCAGATCAATTTCATCAAGCAATAGAACAGATAAAGCAGTATGAGGACGTGAGAAATGAAAGTTCATTTCTTCATGATTAGCCTGCGTCCTTTCAGGCAGTTTTCAGGTCTCCAGCAAATTCTTCAGACGTTAAAGTACGTCTGGAGACCTGACCCTGCATAAAAGATTAGTTCTTTTTCTTCACCACCCACATCTGAAGGGGTGGCAAAGAGTTCATCACTCTGCGAGCTCCATACGAGAAAGGTGGCATAGAAGCCAATTCATTTTTTTTGAATATATACTGTGTGGCAAAGCCCCACAGCCCTTTATTAAAAAAAAAGATCCACTGTACAAGTATAACAAACTATACAAGAAAGGAAAACAAAAGGGGAAAGAGTCTACCTATTAGCTAACTAACTGTACTTACTTTACAACAAAGAATCAATCCAAGCCAAAAGTTTCGGCCTGTTACAATCCTTCACCCTGTGAGCAAGCAAGGAAATGTCATGGATGAAATTACACTTCCAAGCACTGAAAGTAGCTCTCTCAGCTCTGAAAATTCTGCCATTTCGCCGGATCCAAATATTCCAGGCTGCAGTGAGTATGACTTCAACGAAGAAAGGGTGTGTGAAGTTAGACCTGGCGTGCAGGAGACATTGCAGGATATCTAAACCTCCAGACCAATCAATACCCAAATAGTTCCAGATTCTACAGCTGAAAGTGCAGCGAAAAAATAGATGTATCCTATTCTCATACGCCAACTCACTGCAGATGAGGCAAAGATTATCATCCTAATTCGAACGCCAGTGTCTCCTAACCAGCATATCCTTGGTGTTGAGTCTATCAAAGAACAAAAGCCAGCCAAACACCTTGATCTTCATGGTGCATTTACTTTGCCAAAGCCATTTGCAGGGTTGTATTGTAGGCAAGTGGGAGTGCATGATCCTGTAAAAACTTTTTGCCGTATACCCTCCTGATTGACCAGGCCATATCCAAACATCAGGGATGGTGGGGTCTCTGTCTAACTGCATGATCCAATCTTCCAATGTGTGCAACTCAGCAGCAGCTTCCTGAGAAAGAGGCAGATAAAACATGGAGAAGAGATCCTGGGATTGGAGAAATTCCCTCACAGAGATCCTGTCATTAATGATAAAAGAAAACAACCTTGGCAATCTCCAACAGAGGGGTCTAGCAGAGCCCCCAATGTGCCAGGAATTAGTCCAGAAAAGGGCAGAATCACCCATGTTGATGTGGACTGAAGCAATAGCAGTGTAAGCCTCATGCAGCTTCAGAATATCTCTCCACCAGAAAGATCCAACAGTAGCTGTTGCCTGTGGGACCCCGTGATCATAGTAACTATTCCATATGAGGGTCACCCAAGGAACATCAACCTTGTTATAGAATTTATGCAGATGCTTGAGAAGCAGCCCTTGGTTCTGAATGTTCAGATTAATAATGCCTAAACCACCCTTATCTCTTGGCCTGCAAACGAGCTCCCAAGCAGCCAGGGACTATTTTGGAGCATCATTATTACCCCTCCAAAGACATTGCCTGAAGATCCTGTCCAGTTGCTTAATGATCCCCGCTGGGATATTGAGGGTACACAAAAAGTATATTGGCAGAGAGGTCAAGACAGAGGTGAGAAGCTGCAAACGAGAGCCTTGATTCAGCATAGAAGAGCTTGCAGTTAACCTCCTTTCAAGACTGTCAACTAAGGGCATGAGGTCAACGATCCTAGGCCTTGTAGTTCCCAATGGCAATCCAAGATAAGTAGATGGAAGTTGGCCAATTTTACAACCAAGAATAGCAGCAAGTCTGTCAGCCTCCTCATTAGGCATATTCAGTGGGATCATTGAGGATTTAGCAAAGTTGACCTTTAAACCAGTGGATTGTTGAAATGTAAGCAGCATATTCTTGAGGGCCACAAGCTCATCATCCTTAGCTGCAAGAAATAGGATCGTATCATCCGCATATTGAATGATGGGAAAATCCCTGTCGTGTGTCTGAAGAGGCAAAGAAAGTGTGCCAGACGCGAGCATTTGATTAACCACGGATTGCAACAGGTCGGCTGCGATGATGAACAACAGAGGAGAGAGTGGATCACCCTGCCTGACGCCACACTTGCACAAGAATTGCTTTCCTGGAATGCCATTTAACAGCACAGACGACGAGCCTGTAGACAACAGCTGTTTAACCCAAAGAACCCATTTGGCATCAAAACCTTTATGCTGCAACATCTGAAGTATAACCTCATGCTCAACTGTGTCAAAGGCCTTAGCAAAGTCCAACTTAAGGATTACAATTGGGCGCTTGGATTGCTTGCATTGATGAATATACTCAAAGCTCCAGGCCAGACAATCCTGAATCGACCGGCCCTTGAGGAACCCATATTGATTTTTGTGGATGCACTTGAGGATCACCCGCTGCAATCTGTTGGCCAGTAATTTTGTGAGGAATTTAAGACACGTGTTGGTGAGGGAAATCGGCCGGAAATCATCCGGCCCTTCTGGTGACATGATTTTGGGAATGAGCGTAATGAGGGAGGAGTTGATATTTTCCAACGAGAGTTTCCCCTCATAAAAAGTCCGAATCATCCTCAAGAAATCCCCCTCAATGATAGGCCAACAGCGCTTGACAAACATCCCATTAAAGCCATCTGGGCCAGGTGCTCGATCCGCCGGTAAATCCTTCAAAACTTTGTGTATTTCTTCATCAGAAAAAGGCAAGGATAACTCCTCCAGCCCCAGGATGGGTTGAATTAAATAATTCAAATCAAAGCCCATAGAGATCCCTTGGGCCCGGCCCATCCTAGATTTGAAAGAGGCCCACAGGATTCCCGCCATCTGAGCATGATCAGTCACTGGATCAAGCATGGAGCTGGTTTTGAGGCTGGAGATTGAGTTTCTCCTCATACGCTCAGAGGCCATGGCATGAAAAAATTTTGAATTCTCCTCACCAACCTTGATGTACCTAATAGTGCACCGCTGCTTCCAATATATGTAGTGAAGTTTTAACAGGTGTTCATAGTGTAACTTCACGCATTTCCGGAAGTTGAATTCCGGCCGTGTTAAAGGTCGCACTTCCTCCAGCTGATCAAAGTGCAGAATCACCTTTGAACAATCAACAGTAAGCTTTTTGATGTACGATAATTTTTTGCTCCAAATTTTCAAATCGTACCGCAGTCGCTTAAATTTCCTTGTGATAACCGCTGAAGCAGAGAGATCAGAGAAAACAGGTGCATTCCAGGACTTGGAGACACAATCCATGAACCCCGGCATATCCAACCAGAAATTTTCAAACCGAAAAATCTTGGCCGCAGGAATGGTAGTGTCAATGGACACCACACAAGGCACGTGGTCAGAGGAAGTTCTGGCTAGTGTGGTAACCACGGTGTTTGGGTAGTGTGAGATCCAATCAGCAGTAGTGAAGAACCAGTCAAGTTGCTCAAGCAGGGGGTTCTGCTGCATATTAGACCAGGTAAAGCTCCGTCCCTTCAAGGGTAGCTCCAAAAGTCCCAGGTGACCAATTATTTCGTTGAATAGAAAGATATCATTGGTATCACCACCCGGAAGGTTTCGGTTGTCCAAAGATCTGATGAAATTGAAATCCCCCAACAAGAGCCAATTTTCATCCGGTGGAATTGGTAAGTGATAAAGCCAACTAACAAAATCATCCCTAGGCTGGCCCTCACATGGCCCATAGACAGTGGTTAGGGTCCATTTTTCAGAATTCTGTAACGACTGGAAAGAGACGATAACACCAAACCTCTGAATATCCACAAGCTGGCCATGAAAGATCGAGGAATTCCAAACAACGAGGATCCCACCAGAGGCTCCAACAGAAGGGGAGAACACAAATTGATCAAACCGCCTAGGGCAAAAGGATCTAAGCGTACGGATATCGAAGCTCTCACATTTAGTTTCTTGCAGACAAATAACAGAACATCTGCTCTCCTCAATCTTGGCACGGAGATCACGCTGTCGAGCCTCAGAATTGAGCCCTCGCACATTCCAACAGAGCACATTCCAGTTGCGAAAATAGCAATTATCCATAAAAAAACAACGCAGGGATATAGTTGCAGATCCAGCTGCTTAACAGCATGGACATAAACGGACCATATGTTGCAATAACAGTAACCAATTGTTGCAGACAGATACTGAAAACAAAAAAAGAGCGCAAAAGCAAAAGCGCCCAACTCGCCAGGAATCTTCATGGGCCATCAAGCATCATGTGGACCATCACCTTCTGCAGCAGGATTAGGAGAAGCCATAAGCTTCTCCACTGATAACTCGGCTGGATCGATGCCCAAAGCCACTCCAATGGCCTGCAGCGTCGAAATAGGCGTCGGAGGTGGGAGAGGGAGCACGCTGGGCTCATCGTCAAGTCGAAGCTTCTTGGCCTTCGGGCGACGCTGGGGGGCAGACCTCGAAGAAATTGTAGAGACGGGCTTCATGCCTGTCCTCTTGGCAGCACTGCGCGTCATGCATCGAATGGAGAAGTCGGGAGCTGGCTCCACAAGCGTGATGGAGCGCCGTGAGCGTGCAGACTGACGTGGTCGCTTACCCAGCGGAGAAGGTGTAACCGAAGAAAACTGAAAGTCCTCTTGAGAAACCTGGTAAGTGGAACACGAGTGATCGTCAGATGCCAACTCCTCAATGACCACCGAGGAGCTGGGTCCAGGGACGGAGACATCAGGCGGAGCAGAGAAAAGATGATACTTCGCTTGCAGATCTGCAGACCCAAATTTGATTTGTAGCAACATCGCAGAAGAACTAGGGAGGCAGGCTGGTATATCCTTGATGAAGAATTCAGGTAACAAAGTCTTGAAAGATCGCCCCCAGATCATGGCCGGCAGCAAAACTGGTCCATAAAAAACCCGGACCAAGCCAAGATGTATCGGCTCCAGCTGCACAAGTGGTGGGGCTTGTAGAGGCTGCTGGACCTCAGCCATATCCTCATTGTCAGAAGAATCCGCAGATGGGTTCAGAATCATAGAATCCAGGTCTTGGACAGGTTGGACCTCTTGATGCTGCTGCTGATGGTCAGGCTGAACCTGCTCCTCCCACGGGCCCCATCCTGCTCCTCGCGGCACATTGTCAGCCCAGCCCGCCCCCTCATTCTGCCCTTGTGGAGGGCCCGGAGGAACAGCGTTCCATCCCAAAGCAGGGTATGGGGGCATTGCCCAAAATGGCTGTGGCACTTGAACTCCAGGCAACGGGTGGGGGTTCCCATTTAGAGGCATTGGGTCCTCATCCACTGGGATCATGGCACCAGCGAATTCCCCTGACAGGATATAGCAACCAGCTGACCAAGAAACCATGACGTCGCCCCAATTGGCAAATTCCCGAAAGGTGACCGAACGAGGAACTACCGCATTGTCGGGGAACGAGGCGCGGACCAAAGCTCGAACCTTGCACCGGTCAGTACTATTCCAGTAATGAAACTGCCCAAAAGAGCCAACCATATCTGCAATGCACTGCGTATTCCTGTAGTCTAAAGGGATGCCGATGAACATCAACCACCCCGTCCGCTGACCATGAATAGCACGAAAACCTTCACCCTGATTATGCGGAATAAAACGGACGAAAAACTCGTTGCCATCATCATCAATCCCTAAGGGGAACGGAGGATGCAAAGTGAAAGAGCCTCGGACAACAGGATCTTCCATCTCAAACAGACCAACTCCCTCATACCAAGTCTGAGGAGAAAGAACTGGAACATGCATCACTTGAACTAGAAAATCAAGAACCTGCTGGCGACGGACCCCAACTAGCTCTGGAGGCGGGATCGGCTCCACAATGGCCACCATGTATTGCTCATGCGCTCGGGGCGGCGGGACGGCCGGCGTGTAGAAGGTGCGAGGTAGACGATCTGCTCCGCCATCTTCAATATCAAAGCCCGCAGGGATAAAGCGATGCGGGTCAATCTCATACACCGCCATTGAGGGCTGCAGAGCAGGAGCCAGACCAGAGCTGGGGGGAGCGTGGGCGTGCTCGTGAGGGCGGTCCGGCGGCGATGGTGGCGGCGGAGAAGCAGATGGGGTTTTCTCCGGAGGCGTTTGGTCTCGGGAAACTGGAGAGGCAGGGGGAGAATCCTCTGTTCGGTCCCGCTTCCCAAAACCCGGCGATGGGACTTTAGGCACCCAGATGGATAAGTCAGGCGGCTTGCCGGTGCAATTTTTTTTAACGTGTCCCGAACGAAAACAGTTACGACACCGGACCGGATTCGTGCATGTCTCTGATGTGTGGCGCATAGCCAAGCAATTCTGACAGTCCCAATAGCTCGCAGCCATCTCTTCAATCATAACATCAAAACTTTGCAGGTCTCGGATAATATCCTCAGGAGACGAAGCCCTAGAGGCCATAGGTGATGGGCTGCCACTCTCGTCATCTGACAAACATATGGGCTGGACCTTGGAGCCCAACTGAGGATTATGGCCTGGTAGAAGCGGTTGAGCGGGTACGGTAGAGTCCAAACCTTCCAATGTGAAAACTAAACGGCCATCCGAAGTTCCAGGGTTTAAACGGGCAGGAGATAAACCCTCCGGGGAAGGCGGGATTGTTCCAAACTGAATCGCTAGCCTTGCCGGCGGTGGGGTGGTCGTCGGGGAAAGATCATCCACATCCTCATGAGACGAGACATGGTAGCCCGCTGCTCGGACCGTGGCCACCTCATCGGTAGACGGGCCATAGCTATAGCCCTTACGCGCTGGGTACTGCATGAACGTTGCAAACGTAGCATGCTTCTGAGGAAGAGATCTGGCCGCGCGAGCACGGAGAGAAGACTTGGCCGGAGGAAATTTCATGGCCTCTAAACCAATACGAGCTCTCCTCTTAGAGGGGCTGACTAAAACCCATTCCTCTTGGCATTCAGATTGCCAAAGACGGAATTTCTTCTGCCAATCCGGGCCTCCATGACCCCAGAGGTGGAAAAAACACTTGAACTGATCGCAGACAAAACTCCGCTGGTGCAGAATGAAAAAACCCACCTCCTTGCAAGAAACGTTGAAAGAGTAGACGCCATGGTGAAGAAAAGATACCTTGAGGTGGGAGCAATATCCTCCGATGGCCGCTTCAAGAGCGAACCCCACAGTTTCCTCATCTAGCCGGAAGGTGTGTCGTGCAAAAGAGACGACCATAATGAAATGGCCCGTGTCTTCAGATGGATGCACCGATCTGTTGAAGGTGCGTTGGATCTCAGACGCCAACTTCATCCCCGGGGAGAAATCCAATCCCAAGGAGAGCGCAGCGTGAACCGCCATGAGGAAGATGACAACCAGAGGCGAGAGGAAGAGACGCCGGGAAAGATGACCCGATCAGATGGCAAAACCCACGGAGAGATGTGGGGATCGCCGGCGATGTGGGGTGGCTAGGGTTAGGGTGGCGGTGGGGAGGTGGGAGTTGCCATCTTCCTAGTAGTATATTGTTGCTTTCGTAAGCCAATCCATTTCGTTTCACATAAGAGGAGTTAGGGTAAGCATATGAATAAGCAGAG
This sequence comes from Triticum aestivum, assembly GCF_018294505.1. NCBI lineage: Eukaryota > Viridiplantae > Streptophyta > Magnoliopsida > Poales > Poaceae > Triticum > Triticum aestivum. The sequence continues at coordinate 387,098,464 of NC_057811.1, read as the reverse complement.
AAATTCTTCAAGGACTTATGAACATAATGATTAGAATAATAATGCTCATATTCATAGCCCTTGGCTCTTCCCTGCGAAACAGAGTTGTTATCACAATGATGTTCATATGAGGACTTTGATCCTTTTGAGGAATTTGATCCACGTGAGGAATTTGGTCCGTATGAGGACTTGGATCCATATGAAGAATTTGGTCCATATGAAGAATTTGATCTGGGGTTCCTATTCCTCACATGTGGTATCATGAGGACATTCACCTGAAGACTTTCAAGGCATCTTTTGGGAACCCAGATTTTCTTCATAGGAGAACCGTTCCTGCAATTAGTGCCAACATATCTAGCAAATACTTCACCATTCTGATTTTTGAACAGTTTATAGTTGGAGTCAAATGACTCATCAGAAGAATGAGAATATTCACATGTAAAGCCAGATAAATTAGATGGATCAACTGGAGGTCCCTTTGCAGCAACCCATGAGGTTTTGGGGTACTGCTCAGGCTTCCAATATGTACCATCAGCATTGAGTTTCCTCTCAAAGGCAATACCCTCTTTCCTAGGGTTCCTGTTGAGGATCTGCTTTTTAAGCACATCACAAAGAGTCTGATGCCCTTTGAGGCTTTTGTACATGCCTGTCATGTACAATTCCTTTAGCCCTGCATCGTCAGTGATACTAGCAATGTCCTCAGATGAGGAATTAGTGATAGCAGAGACAGTTGAAGAATTTGTAGCATTAGAAGTATTTGAACATTCAGGTGAAGAATTAGCAGATTCACGTTCTATGCATTTCAAACATGGAGGAACAAATTCTTCCTGAGCAGCGCTGATTTGTTGAGCAAGTAATGAATCACGCTCCTTCTGAAGATCTTCATAAATCACTCTTAGCTTCTCAAGATCTTGCTTTCTTTGAAGAAATTCATAAGAAAGCTTCTCATGATCATATAAGAGATTGTTATGTTGATCTTGAAGGGTGTCATACTTAGTATGAAGTCTCTGAAGACTTTCAGCCAAAGCTTTTGACTGATCCATTTCTTCACCCAACATATCATCGCTCTTACTAAGCATGTTTTGAACCTTTTCCAAAGCTCTTTGTTGTTTAGCAGCAAGGGAAACAAGCTTGACATAACTGGGTCCTAATTCATCATCAGATTCATCATCACTAGATTCAGACATATAGCATTCAGTTACCTTTTCACCATCTGCCATAAGGCATGGTGAGGAGGATGATGATTCTGGTTCGAGTGTCATTGATTTGAGAGATTCCTTGAAGTCCTCAAACCAAGGATCATGACGGGTTCGATGACCTTCATAGACATCAGAGAGACGGTCCCAGATAAGCTTCGCCTGATCGAGATGCATAACGTTCCTGAACTGATTTTGAGACAGACAGGAGCAGATGACGCCCTTCGCCGTGAGGTTGAGAAGAGTGTACTTGCGAATGTCATCAGCTTCCGCCGTCTTGCACAGATCGGTAAGACCAATCTCAGTGACGGTCCACAGCTCGCTGTTCATCGCCATGAGGCGCTTCTTCATCATGGCCTTCCACTTGGGATAATCATGACCGTCAAAGATGGGACATGTCACTTTCTTCATACCTGTGGTCGACATAACTAAAACTCCAGGTGGTTAAACCAAAATCACACAGAACAAGGGAGTACATTGCTCTGATACCAATTGAAAGGGCATTTTATCGACTAGAGGGGGAGTGAATAGGCGATTTTTATGAATTCTTCACTGAGGAATTTGCAGGTGAGGAAATTCCTTAGCGAAGAACTACTTGCAGCGGAATAAGTACTCAGAAGTAAACATAACGGAATACAAGCATGGTCATCATGATGAAATGAAAACAAGCACAGAGTACAGAAAGCGTAAACATAGGATAACACAAGATGAAGACGAACAGACTGAAGAAATTGAACTGAGGAAATTGAGAAAGTCTTCAGTCAAAGTCTTCAAACACAGATATGAACAAGTGCACAACACAGTTATGAGGAAATGAAAGAGTTGAGGAAATACAACCAGTAAGCTCGGTGAAGACAATGATTTGGTAGACCAGTTCCAACTGCTGTCTCAGTTGTACATCTGGTTGGAGCGGCTAGGTATTTAAACTTGAGGACACACAGTCCCGGACACCCAGTCCTGAACACCCAGTCCAGGACACCTAGTCCTCACCATATTCTCCTTGAGCTAAGGTCACACAGACCTCGCCCAATCACTCGTGGTAAGTCTTCAGGTGACTTCCAAACCTTCACAAACTTGGTCACTCGGCAATCCACAATTTCCTCTTGGATGCTCTAGGCCATGACGCCTAACCGTCTGGAAGAAGCACAGTCTTCAAAGGTAACAAGCGTCGGATCCACGCAGGATCAATCTCTTCAGTGATGCTCAATCAGTTTGGGTTTGTAGGTGTTTGGGTTTGGGTTTTTCCTCACTTGATGATTTTCGCTCAAAGTCCTCGCAGGATGGGATGCTCTCAAATGACAAATGTCAGTTTCTCTCGGAGCATCCAACCAGCTAGTGGTTGTAGGGGGCGGCTATTTATAGCCTAGGGAGCAGCCCGCATGATAAGACATAAATGCCCTTCAATGATATGACCGTTAGGTGGGTAGATATTTTGGGACAGCTGGCGCATAGCACAGCAACGGTCGGAAATTTGAGGTTCAAAAAATTGGACGAACGTGCCCCTGACCCTTCTCATTCGCATGACATGTGTCACCCACGTACTGAGAGGTGGAGATCGTGTTAGATCGTGGGTGAATAGATAAGTATATCGTGGGAAGCGGAACCGTTTGAGCGGCAAAGCCGAAAATTTGGATAAGATAAGTTAGAAGTTCCGTTCGCAAATTGTTCAGCTGACAAGGACACAGTGAAGATTTTGAACGAGTTTCAAATAGAACGCACATGAAGAATTTGTGAATAGATTGGGTTGAGTATAGCATAGAGGGGGAAGGGTCCGATCACATTCACTTAGCAGAAATAGCAACTTGAAGAAATAGCAATAAGTGAATGCTGTAGAGGACATAAACTCATATATATATATATAGCCAATGAAGAGAAACGACGGAAACAGTGAAGATTTTGCAAAGTTGAAGAATATGAACAACTGAGGAAAAACTCAAATTGAAGATTTTCAACTTTTGTGGTGGCGTGACCCACCGTATAAGAATGATGATTTCAGACACCGCGTACAATTGTCGTAGGGTTCTGATATTCAAATTCTTCATTAATTTCTTCACACTTAGAGTGTTATTCTTCATTGATTGAAGAAAAACGTTTCTTCATGTGTTGCACATCTAAGTCATCAATTTTGCATAAGTGTTAGGATGAGTGTCCTTTTCAAAGAACATTCGAAGATTCTAAGATAATTAGCTCACACCGCAACTTGCTAAATCTCTTCTCATCCAAGGGCTTTGTGAAGATATCGGCTAGCTGTTCTTCAGTCTTCACATGCTCAATAGATATGTCGCCCTTCAACACATGATCGCGAAGAAAATGATGACGGATCTGAATGTGCTTTGTCTTCGAGTGCTGAACTGGGTTGTGAGCATTCTTGATGGCACTCTCATTGTCACAGAAGATAGGCACATTCTTCACGTTGACGCCATAGTCCTTGAGAATTTGCTTCATCCACAACAATTGAGCACAGCAAGAACCAGCAGCAATGTACTCAGCTTCAGCAGTAGACAGTGATACGCAGTTCTGTTTCTTCGAGGACCAACAGACCAAAGATCGTCCGAGGAAATGACATGTACCAGATGTTGAATTGCGGTCCACACGATTACCAGCATAGTCAGAGTCAGAATATCCAATGAGATCAAAAGCCGAGCCCTTGGGGTACCATAATCCAAGTGTTGGTGTGTGAGCTAGATATCGAAGAATATGTTTCACAACCTTATGGTGTGATTCCTTCGGTGTAGCTTGAAATCGGGCACACATGCAAACACTAAGCATAATATCTGGCCTAGATGCACATAAATACAATAAAGAACCAATCTTGGAGCGGTATACCTTTTGATCGAAGTCAATACCATTTTCATCAGTGTACAGATGGCCATTTGTGGGCATAGGAATTTTGACGCCTTTGCACTCTTGCATGCCGAATTTCCTCAGTACATCCTTGAGGTATTTCTCTTGAGATATGAATATGCCATTGCGCTGTTGACGAATTTGAAGACCTAAGAAGAATTTCAACTCTCCCATCATAGACATTTGATATTCTTCACTCATCATATAGGCAAATTCATCACTATAATGTTGATCAGTAAAGCCAAAAATGATGTCATCAACATATATTTGGCATACAAACAATTCATCATCATATGATTTAGTGAAAAGAGTAGGGTCGAGTGAACTGGGTTTGAAGCCTTTCTTCATGAGGAATTCCTTCAAAGTATCATACCACGCCCGAGGGGCCTGCTTGAGGCCATAGAGGGCCTTATTTAGTCTGAAGACTTTGTCAGGATGCTTAGGGTCTTGAAAACCTGGGGGTTGAGCAACATATACTTCTTCCTCAAGCTTACCACCGAGGAATGCACTTTTCACATCCATTTGATATAAGGTGATATCATGATGGTTAGCATAAGCAAGTAATATGCGGATAGCTTCAAGTCTAGCAACAGGTGCAAAAGTTTCATCGAAATCAATTCCTTCAACCTGTGTGTAGCCTTGAGCTACTAGTCGTGCCTTATTCCTCACCACAAGGTCATTTTCATCTTGTTTGTTGCGGTAGATCCGCTTTGTGCCAATGATATTGTGCTTGCTAGGATCTGGAAGTTTAACCAGTTCCTAGACGTTGTTGAGTTCGAACTGATGTAATTCTTCTTGCATGGCCTGAATCCACTCAGGCTCCAGAAATGCTTCATCTACCTTAGTGGGCTCTGTGATAGAGACAAAGGCATAGTGCCCACAAAAGTTAGATAAATGTGAAGTTTTTCAGTGTGTGAGAGGACCTGGTGCTTCAATGTCATCGGTGATCTTTTCAACTTGCACTTCTTTTGCAACGCGAGGATGAGCAGGTTGTCGTCGAGGAATTTGATCAGCATTTTCTTCAGCACCATTTTCTTCAGCATTTTCTTCAGGTGCATTAGCTCGACGTTCTTCACGTTCTGGAATGAATTCTTCAGCAGATTCTTCAGTAGGAATGACATCCTCAGTAGCCTTGAACTTGATAGTTTCCTCAGGTGCTGGTTCATCTATCACAGAGGGTAGGTGCTCTCTTTGTGAGCCATTAGTTTCATCGAACCGCACATCTACAGTTTCACAACCTTGTGAAGAAAGGTGTTGAAGACTCTGTAGGTGTGCGAGTCCTTTCCGTAACCAAGCATAAAACCTTCATGTGCTTTCGGTGCAAATTTAGCATTGTGATGAGGATCTCTAATCCAACACTTAGCACCGAAGACTTTGAAATAACTCACATTGGGTTTCTTGTCAGTGAGGAGTTCATAGGCAGTCTTCTTGAAGAATTTGTGAACATATACCCTCTTGATGATGTGGCACGCAGTATAAATTGCCTCAATCCAGAAGTGACGAGGCATCTTGTACTCATCAAGCATAGAGCGAGCCATCTCAACAAGAGTTCTGTTCTTGCGCTCCACGACGCCATTTTGCTGAGGAGTGTAAGGAGCAGATAACTCATGAGTAATACCAAGTTCATCAAGATAGTCATCAAGACCAGAATTCTTGAACTCAGTTCCATTGTCACTTCTGATGTGCTTGATCTTCACACCAAAGTTGGTTGAAGCCCTTGAGGAAAATCGTTTGAAGACTTCCTGCACTTCATGTTTGTAAGTAACAATGTGTACCCATGTGTAACGAGAGTAATCATCAACAATAACAAGCCCATAGAGAGATGCGTCATTTGTGACAGCTGAGTAATGGTTAGGACCAAAGAGGTCCATGTGAAGCAATTCGAATGGTCGAGTAGTGGTCATGATAGTCTTTGCTGGATGCTTAGCCTTGGTCATCTTTCCAGCTTCACAAGCTCCACATAGGTGATCCTTGAGGAATTTGACATTCTCAATGCCAATGACATGCTTCTTCTTCGCAAGCGTGTGCAAATTCCTCATGCCTGCATGACCAAGTCGTCGATGCCATAGCCATCCTTCTGAAGCTTTTGCAAGTAGGCACACGGCTGGTTGCGGTCCTATAGAGAAATCAACAATATACAAGTCTCCTCTCCTAAAGCCTTCGAAGACTTTGGAATTGTCAGCTTCCATAACCACAACACAACGATACTTGCCAAAGACAACTACCATATCAAGATCACAAAGCATTGAGACAGACATGAGGTTGTATCCTAAGGACTCGACAAGCATGACTTTGTCCATGTGTCGATCCTTTGTGATCGCAACCTTACCTAGACCCAATACCTGACTTTTGCCTTTGCCAGCGAAGATGATATGCTTCAGATGCGATGGTGATAAGGGAGCATCAATCAATAGATTCTTGTCACCAGTCATGTGATTTGTACATCCACTATCGAGGACCCACTCAGTTGCTTTGGGTTGATCATCCTGCAGATGAATTAGTGCAGCTTACGAACTTCATATACTTCATCAGTGAAGAATATGACATCAATTCATCAAATCAATTTCATCAAGCAATAGAACAGATAAAGCAGTATGAGGACGTGAGAAATGAAAGTTCATTTCTTCATGATTAGCCTGCGTCCTTTCAGGCAGTTTTCAGGTCTCCAGCAAATTCTTCAGACGTTAAAGTACGTCTGGAGACCTGACCCTGCATAAAAGATTAGTTCTTTTTCTTCACCACCCACATCTGAAGGGGTGGCAAAGAGTTCATCACTCTGCGAGCTCCATACGAGAAAGGTGGCATAGAAGCCAATCCATTTCGTTTCACATAAGAGGAGTTAGGGTAAGCATATGAATAAGCAGAGAAATTCTTCGAGGACTTATGAACATAATGATTAGAAGAATAATGCCCATATTCATAGCCCTTGGCTCTTCCCTGCGAAACAGAGTTGTTATCACAATGATGTTCATATGAGGACTTTGATCCTTTTGAGGAATTTGATCCACGTGAGGAATTTGGTCCGTATGAGGACTTGGATCCATATGAAGAATTTGGTCCATATGAAGAATTTGATCTGGGGTTCCTATTCCTCACATGTGGTATCATGAGGACATTCACCTGAAGACTTTCAAGGCATCTTTTGGGAACCCAGATTTTCTTCATAGGAGAACCGTTCCTGCAATTAGTGCCAACATATCTAGCAAATACTTCACCATTCTGATTTTTGAACAGTTTATAGTTGGAGTCAAATGACTCATCAGAAGAATGAGAATATTCACATGTAAAGCCAGATAAATTAGATGGATCAACTGGAGGTCCCTTTGCAGCAACCCATGAGGTTTTGGGGTACTGCTCAGGCTTCCAATATGTACCATCAGCATTGAGTTTCCTCTCAAAGGCAATACCCTCTTTCCTAGGGTTCCTGTTGAGGATCTGCTTTTTAAGCACATCACAAAGAGTCTGATGCCCTTTGAGGCTTTTGTACATGCCTGTCATGTACAATTCCTTTAGCCCTGCATCATCAGTGATACTAGCAATGTCCTCAGATGAGGAATTAGTGATAGCAGAGACAGTTGAAGAATTTGTAGCATTAGAAGTATTTGAACATTCAGGTGAAGAATTAGCAGATTCACGTTCTATGCATTTCAAACATGGAGGAACAAATTCTTCCTGAGCAGCGCTGATTTGTTGAGCAAGTAATGAATCACGCTCCTTCTGAAGATCTTCATAAATCACTCTTAGCTTCTCAAGATCTTGCTTTCTTTGAAGAAATTCATAAGAAAGCTTCTCATGATCATATAAGAGATTGTTATGTTGATCTTGAAGGGTGTCATACTTAGTATGAAGTCTCTGAAGACTTTCAGCCAAAGCTTTTGACTGATCCATTTCTTCACCCAACATATCATCGCTCTTACTAAGCATGTTTTGAACCTTTTCCAAAGCTCTTTGTTGTTTAGCAGCAAGGGAAACAAGCTTGACATAACTGGGTCCTAATTCATCATCAGATTCATCATCACTAGATTCAGACATATAGCATTCAGTTACCTTTTCACCATCTGCCATAAGGCATGGTGAGGAGGATGATGATTCTGGTTCGAATGTCATTGATTTGAGAGATTCCTTGAAGTCCTCAAACCAAGGATCATGACGGGTTCGATGACCTTCATAGACATCAGAGAGACGGTCCCAGATAAGCTTCGCCTGATCGAGATGCATAACGTTCCTGAACTGATTTTGAGACAGACAGGAGAAGATGACGCCCTTCGCCGTGAGGTTGAGAAGAGTGTACTTGCGAATGTCATCAGCTTCCGCCGTCTTGCACAGATTGGTAAGACCAATCTCAGTGACGGTCCACAGCTTGCTGTTCATCGCCATGAGGCGCTTCTTCATCATGGCCTTCCACTTGGGATAATCATGACCGTCAAAGATGGGACATGTCACTTTCTTCATACCTGTGGTCGACATAACTAAAACTCCACGTGGTTAAACCAAAATCACACAGAACAAGGGAGTACATTGCTCTGATACCAATTGAAAGTGCGTTATATCGACTAGAGGGGGAGTGAATAGGCGATTTTTATGAATTCTTCACTGAGGAATTTGCAGGTGAGGAAATTCCTTAGCGAAGAACTACTTGCAGCGGAATAAGTACTCAGAAGTAAACATAACGGAATACAAGCATGGTCATCATGATGAAATGAAAACAAGCACAGAGTACAGAAAGCGTAAACATAGGATAACACAAGATGAAGACAAACAGACTAAAGAAATTGAACTGAGGAAATTGAGAAAGTCTTCAGTCAAAGTCTTCAAACACAGATATGAACAAGCGCACAACACAGTTATGAGGAAATGAAAGAGTTGAGGAAATACAACCAGTAAGCTCGGTGAAGACAATGATTTGGTAGACCAGTTCCAACTGCTGTCTCAGTTGTACATCTGGTTGGAGCAGCTAGGTATTTAAACTTGAGGACACACAGTCCCGGACATCCAGTCCTGAACACACAGTCCAGGACACCTAGTCCTCACCGTATTCTCCTTGAGCTAAGGTCACACAGACCTCGCCCAATCACTCGTGGTAAGTCTTCAGGTGACTTCCAAACCTTCACAAACTCGGTCACTCGGCAATCCACAATTTCCTCTTGGATGCTCTAGACCATGACGCCTAACCATCTGGAAGAAGCACAGTCTTCAAAGGTAACAAGCGTCGGATCCACGCAGGATCAATCTCTTCAGTGATGCTCAATCACTTTGGGTTTGTAGGTGTTTGGGTTTGGGTTTTTCCTCACTTGATGATTTTCGCTCAAAGTCCTCGGAGGATGGGATGCTCTCAAATGACAAATGTCAGTTTCTCTCGGAGCAGCCAACCAGCTAGTGGTTGTAGGGGGCGGCTATTTATAGCCTAGGGAGCAGCCCGCATGATAAGACATAAATGCCCTTCAGTGATATGACCGTTAGGTGGGTAGATATTTTGGGACAGCTGGCGCATAGCACAACAACGGTCGGAAATTTGAGGTTCAAATTCCTCAGGGCTATCATGTTCCTCACTGTGTAGGCAATCCGCACAGGCGAATTCCTAACTCCTCAGTCAGAACAAATTCCTCAGAGACCAGAAGAACTTCGTCTCTGTCACTGAAGAATATGACTGAACTGTATGAGATTTCCAATGGCTTCACTCGAAGGGATTGGTAGGTGTAGGATTTGAGTTGAGCATCACATGGAAAATTTTCCTTAGTATTTCCTCGACCCCCTTTAACAGTACGGTGTTTCCTATGACTCAAGAAAGAGAAAATGAAACTAGGAAAACAAAAAGAATTCACGCTTCATATTCCTCAAATGAATACCAAGTCTTCAAGGTCACACCAATTTCTTCACTTTCAAAGTCTTCAGAAAGTCTTCAGAAATCCAAAGTCTTCAGTCAAAGAACTTCATTTTTAGGGGTCGACTTTCACTGTAATTATCAAACTCCTCATAGACTTATAGATCTGTGTACACTCAAAAACGCATTAGTCCCTTAACCTATAAGTCTTCAATACACCAAAATCACTAAGGGGCACTAGATGCACTTACAAGAACCTTGCAACCAACGCGATAAAGGGGTTGTCAATCCCTTCACGGCCACTTGCAAAAGTAAGATCTGATAGAGATAATAAGATACATATTTTTGGCATTTTGCTATATAGACCGGAAAGTAAAGATTGCAAAATAAAATAGATCGGAAACTTATATGATGGAAAATAGACGCGGGGGGCATAGGTTTCACTAGTGGCTTCTCTCAAGGTAGCATAAGTATTATGGTGGGTGAACAAATTACTATCGAGCAATTGATAGAAAAGTGCATAATTATGAGAATATCTAGGCATGATCATGTATATAGGCATCACGTCCGCGACAAGTAGACCGAAACGATTCTGCATCTACTACTATTACTCCACACATCGACCGCTATCCGGCATGCATCTAGAGTATTAAGTTCATAAGAACAGAGTAACGCATTAGGCAAGATGACATGATGTAGAGGGATAAACTCAAGCAATATGATATAAACCCCATCTTTTTATCCTCGATGGCAACAATACAATACGTATCTGTTCCCCTTCTGTCACTGGGATCGAACACCGCAAGATTGAACCCAAAGCTAAGCACTTCTCCCATTGCAAGAAAGATCAATCTAGTAGGCCAAACCAAACCGATAATCCGAAGAGACTTGCAAAGATAAAAAATCATACATAAAATAATTCAGAGGAGATTCAAATATTGTTCATAGATAATCTTGATCATAAACCCACAATTCATCGGATCTCGACAAACACACTGCAAAAGAAGTTACATCAAATAGATCTCCAAGAGAGTCGAGGAGAACTTTGTATTGAGATCCAAAGAGAGAGAAGAAGCCATCTAGCTAATAACTATGGACTCGAAGGTCTGAGGTAAACTACTCACACATTATCGGAGAGGCTATGGTGTTGATGTAGAAGCCCTCCATGATCGATTCCCCCTCCGGCAGAGCGCCGGAAAAGGCCCCAAGATGGGATCTCACGGGTACAGAAGGTTGCGGCAGTGGAAATAGGGTTTCGTGGTGCTCCTCGATGGTTTCGGGGTATATGGGTATATATAGGAGGAAGAAGTAGGTCGGTGGAGCTGCGAGGGACCCACGAGGGTGGGGGGCGCGCCCAGGGGGGCAGGCACGCCTCCCTGCCTCGTGGCTTCCTCGCTTCTTTCTTGACGTCCATTCCAAGTCCTCTGGATCACGTTTGTTCCAAAAATAACTCTCGCGAAGGTTTCATTCCCTTCAGACTCCATTTGGTATTCCTTTTCTGCGAAACACTAAAATAGGCAAAAAACAACAATTTGCACTGGGCCTCCGGTTAGTAGGTTACTCCCAAAAATAATAGAAAAGTGTATAATAAAGCCCATTAAACATCCAAAACAGATAATATAATAGCATGGAACAATAAAAAATTATAGATACGTTGGGGACGTATCAATGACCCAGCAACAAACGTGTCGATCATCAACGTATGAACTCAAGTCGCAGCAAGCTACAAGGACTTAAAGGAACAACGCGTGACATTTGCCCGAAGGGACAGACATAAGGACGAAGAAGGACACATGCCGGCCAGCCTAAGTGTTCCGGAGCAGTAGCAAGCTACCATGGCTAAGTGGAACCACTAGGAGACATTTCCCCATAAGAGAGGCTACCAAGAATAAACAACTAGGCTGTCGGATCCCACATATAGCAATACACGTTACACGTACGCATAACATGCAAGTATGTGCTGTACAACATGGCATCACAACATAACTCAACAACTCATATAGGTAAAGGCCCAGAAGAGCCATCATGGCATTTATTACAAACAGGGGTCACATGACCCAACATACAGAGCATACAAGCAATGGAAGCATAACATGTGTGAGTACAGACAACTACAAATAAAAAAGGCTGAGAAGCCTGACTATCTACAAGACCCTGCCAAGGGTACAAGATCGTAGCTGAGGTAACAAGCTAAACGTCGATGTCCACGCGGAACTACTAGTGAGACTGAAGTCTCTCTGCAAAAAACATAAATTAAGCAAACGTGAGTACAAATGTACCCAGCAAGACTTACATCAGAACTAGCTACATATGCATCAGTATCAACAAAGGGGTGGTGGAGTTTAACTACAGCAAGCTAGCTTTGACTCGGTGGCTATCCTGTACTACGACTGCTGGTAACTCTTTTGAGGTGGCGCACACGAGTCCACATATTCACCATATCAATACACCACTATGGATCTGCTCCCGTCTCCCTACGAGAAAGCCATCCATAGCACTCACGCTTTTCTTGCGCATTTTAGAGTATCCACTTTCACTTGTCTATGAACTGTATAAGCAACCCAGTAGTCCTCTACCGTGGACTCGGCTATTCGAATAGATCATGTTAACCCTGCAGGGGTGTACTTCTTCACACACGCTCTCTCCACTTACCGCCATGTACACGTCATGTATCTCAGCAACCTTCAAGCGGAAGCCTGGCGAGGGAGTCGGCCACAACCTGACTAACCACGCGAGTCTCTAGTCCATGTTTATCGCCTATTCGGGTTCCATCCGCAAGGATATCCGGCCGGGGTTTCACTCACAACCCCAAACGATATGTGCAGGGTTCCCAAGCCCACCTCGCCGGATGGATCTACGCTTGGTACACCGTGCCTCGGTGCCTAGTCTGTCCCAAGCCCACCTGTACCGGGTGCCACTTGGTACACTACTAACACAACCTACAAACACCAGAAACTAGTTGCAACTCCTGGACAGAGATCGAGGCGGTTAATAAGTCGAGAGGGGCACTTAAGCATTCCAATGCGTGGTAGTAACTGTCTTGGATCACAGACACAGAACTCAGTTCCTGAGGACGGTCCCAATGAGACAACCCACCATGTACTCCTAGATGTCCTCTCATCTCTACCTTTACCAAATCGTGTTCACACACATTGCTCTAAACAGTAGGGCATGTTCACCACATTCCAATTCATTCCCGATGAATAAGACCTGACACAACTCTAATCAATAGCAGGCATGACAAACAAGCATGAATGAGTAGGCACATCATGGCTCAGGTAACTCCTACTCATGCTAGTGGGTTTCAACTATTTACTGTGGCAAAGACAGGTCATACAGAGGAAAGGGGTTCAACTACCGCAGCATGTAACAGTTAAATCATTGTTATCCTAATGCAGTAAAAGAGAGCAAGACCGAGAGAGTGGGATTGTATCAGAATGAACAAGGAGGTTTTGCTTGCCTGGAACTTCTGAAGATGATATAGCTCTTCATCGGTGTCATCGAACTCATCGTCGGAACATACGTCTACCGAGGGGGAACAACACCGGCAATAGAGAAAGAACACAATCAACGCATTGCAACAATATGATGCATGATCATGACATGGCAATATGTTGTTGATTGAGCAAATGCAACTAGCAACCAGATTAAATGAAGTTCGTTTGAACCAAAGGTTCAAATTCAAACTCCACATGTGGTTATTTAAATGCCATTCATTTGATTTCTCCTAAACAGTAGCCAAAAGTTGTTCTAACATGCATGAAAGTGGCACAGATGGATATATTGGATTTTTATGATCATTTTTCATATATAAATCTTTTCAATCTGAGCTATAGATTATTTTCTATGATTTTTAGAAGTTTTAACTATTTTCTGGAATTTCCTGGTTATTCTAATTTAAACTAAATCCAGAAAATGACTTACTGCATCAGCATGACGTCGATGTGATGTCAGCAAGTCAACAGGCGCGGTCCAGGTCAAACCTGACCAGTGGGGCCTGCACGTCAGTGTAACAACTAATTAACAGAGTTAATTAGTGCTAAGTGGAAACCTAACCTAAGTTAATTAGGGCCTGGGGCCACATGTCAGTTACCAGGTGGTGTCGTTAGTGCCTAAACTAATTAGGCCACGTCAGCGCGCCGGAGTTTTGGCTGGCGGCGACCTCAAACCGTGGCGGCGTCCGCCGGAGTTGCGCCAGAGGCGACGGATCGATGTACCGAGGGCACCACGAGGTAGCCCGTGCCCGCTCGCATCCAGCGGAACCAACGGGAGGGCGCGGGGTGGCTGCAGTTCGCCGGAAGCGAGCTCGTGGCAGCGGCCGGAGTACGGCATCGATGGGGATCGGGTCTAGGGGACGAAATTAACAGAGAGGAGAGAGGGGAAACGACGGCGACCTCACAGGGGGTAGAACTGGGGGCTCAGAGAGCTCGGGGACGACCGGCAGGCGACAAATTGATGGCGGCTCCCTCCGATGGCCGATGTTGAAGACGAAGATGATGGCGGCGAAGCAGCGTGCCCCGAGCTCGCTTGGCTTGGTGGAAGGAAACTGGACATCGAGGCGCTTCTCTTGGTCACGCTGGCTTGGACTAGGGAGGGCCAGTGGCCACGGTGGCAGTGGACGGCGGCGATGAGCTCCGCTCGGTGGCTGCGTGTGAAAGAAACAGAGGAGGGGAGAGAGAGCAGCGAGTGAGGGGGAGGGGAGAGAGGTCTCTGGGCGTCTCCGTGGCGCTTTCAGAAGAGCCGGGCATCGCGGTGGAAGCAGGAGCTGGCGCGCGCGCAGCGACCACGCACCCCTACTCCTACTGGCAGGAGGTAGACGACGCGGTGAGGAGGTTGGCTGGGCCCTCTATAGTGCTGGGCCGTAGCTGGGCCGCTAGGTGGGATGCGTTAGGTAAGTCCACTCTCTCTCTGTTTACTAATTTGTTTCTGTTTCTGTTTTCTATTTCTGTCTTTGTTTTCTGATTTAGCAAAAATACTAAACCACTTTTGTTGCTCCTGAAAATATTCATGTGGTCTGTAGATATAATACCAGAGTCACTCATAAAGTTTCAGGATTATTGGACATGTATTTCTTTTATAACAGAGATAAATCCAATTCAAATAGTTTATGATTTGAATCAAAGGCCCAAAATAAATATTTTAAAGCCTCCAAAAATATTGATTTGAATTTTATTCTTGCCAATATTTTTCATGGTTTAACAAGAACATTTTCTTGGGATTCTTTGATGAGATTTTAATGTTGATTATTTCTGAGGGTTTCAACTAACCTCAATTCAACTTTCAGAATATAGACATGATGCAAGATGCTCACTCATGTAATTAGCTACAAGCAAATTCTAGGGCTGTGACACCAGCAGACGGCGCGCCTGCTGCACAACCTCAAGCTCCCCCGGATCCTCCTCAAGCTAGATATAGCGAAGGCGTTTGACACCGTCTCGTGGCCTTTCCTCCTCGAGGTTCTCCGCCACCTTGGTTTTGGTCAACGGTGGTGCGAATGGGTCTACATTCTAACCTCCACCGCCTCCTCGCACATCCTCATCAACGGGAACCCTGCCCCCTCTTGTCGGTGTACAAAAATAGGGGCTCTCCTTTTGACCCCTTTACTTGTGCACGGGCAGTCAGAGCCACGGGCCGCGGCCACACATAGCAGGGTAAAGGAGGGAAGCCGGAGAGAAGCCGAAGCCAAACACAAGACGATCAAGGCAACCGCAAGACCAGAAACACAAGACAACAAAGGGGCGAGGTGGAGTCCCCCGGCAAGGCCCTTGCCGGGGCGGCCTCCGCGGCCCCGGCAAGAGCCTTGCTTGGGCAACTTGCCCAAACACCAACAGAGCGAGCCACCCTTGAGCCCACAGGTTCCAACCCAACCAACTACAATTGGACTAGGGCTTGGGAGGCACCTCTGTGGTGGCATGTAGATCTTTGTCAAGACCACGGACATATGAGATCAGATGAGGACCAGACGACGGCGACCCTCGGTGGGACCCTTGCCGAGGAGATCCACAAGGCCCCCGGCAAGCGCCTTGCCGGGGACGACTGCAGCGCCACGGCAAGACCCTTGCCGGGCCCCCGACAAGGCCCTTGCCGAGGGCGTCGGCGGGGCCATAGTCAGGCCCGCGTCGACCAAGACTCCACCGCCGTCCCCAAGCAGCTGCTAGCTCAACCAGCTGGGCAGACACCTGCGTGGCGACGGGCGGCCTCTACGCCAACTCAGCAAGCACCTGCGTGGCGACATGCAGATCTTTGTGAAGGCTCCACCACCGCGCCACCTCAGCTGCCTGCCTGCCTACATGGCGTCGCATGCACCGCTGGCCAGGGCGTGTGTCGAAGCGAGGAGGAGCGGCGATGGATGGGACGGGCCTCGCTCCCGTCCCCGATAAAGCTAGGGGCCACCTCAGTGGCGCATTAAATGCGTCTTGTCCTGTAATACAGGCGATAAGCTCGCAGTACTGTATGCCTTTCCACTTCCTGTGTGCCACTGTGGCAGCCCCTTTCGACTATAAAAGGAGGCCCATGGCGTACTGGAGAGGGATTCGGCTCTTTTGAACTACCCAACCACCATAGCTAGTTGGAGAGCTCAAGAACACTCAATACATCCACCAAAGCAGGACTAGGGTTTTACACATCCTCGCGGCCCGAACCTGGGTAAACGATCCTTGTGCTGACTATTAACCCTGCTCTTCTCACAACCCTGCGCCCCGGCAACCGTAGTAGGGATTCCTGTGATCCCATAGGTGTCGTTTCCCACCGACTTCTTTGGCGCGCCAGGTAGGGGGCGCAGTTGTGAGAATCTGGTCTAGTAGTTAGCCTAGCAGTTCTTCATCGCCATGGCCTCTGAAGAAGAAGACGACCAGGAGAAGACTACGCTGCCTGCAAGCACGAAGGGCGCCAGTGCGACAACGAGAAAGCTAAGTCATGCCGAATTTTAAATACTTCCTTTTTACATATGGTTATCCCCCTCGGAGATCTTGTTCTTTGTATGGAAAACCTGCACGCAAAGGGGCCCTCCCGCGATTGGAAACACCCTTGTTCTGTTTCGAGTCCACTCAACAGCTCCAGCGGCCGCATCGAGAGTGGCAGGGTAGCCTTCCGCAATTGGCAACGCTCTCGATTCTGACTCGAGTCAAGATCGACAGTTCGAGCGGCCGCGTTAAGGGCGGTAAGGTGGTTCGCCCGGCAGCAAGCACACCCGGCAGGCCATTGGGGATCCGTCCTCAAGACGCCGCCCTGGGTTTACGCGCCGGCAAGCCTAGCCGATAAACGTAGGGTGGACATACAAGGAGAGGTTGAACAGGGAAATAACATGCATTGTATAAAAAGTACTGCAGAAGTTATATTACATCACTTGTTGCCGCAGTTCTAACTAAAGATAAAAATCGTCTTGGTTGTGAACTTGCAACAACGAAAACAAACGGGGTGCCTAATCCCGACGCTGGCCCTCCACCCTCTGGATTCCGTCGATGCGTCTGATGATGGGCCTGAAACGCTCCTTGAGCGCCGCGATGTCCGCATCCTCCGGCAGGCTCTCCAGTGCAGCTTCGAAGTCGAGGTCAGGATTCCAGTGCACCACCTTGGAGAGGACCTTGGTCATGGCACCCCGGCAGAGCCTCCGGGACTCATCGGCCAGAGAGGCCTCCCGGTTGGAGTGTAGCTGTTCCAGGGCCCCGAGGACACCCTCGAAGAACAGGGTCAGCTTGGCGTTCGTGGTCCCGCTGTGCTCTGGGGCGTACCTCACATTTGGCGTCCCCATGGTAGCCAGCCGCGTGGTGATCCTGCCGGCGACGTCCTCGAGGCGGCTGATCCAGCGATTCTCGCCCTCCACGAAATCTTTGTGGCTGGCGGTTTCGTTCCTCCGTAGCAGCTTCTCGGCCTCCAGATCCTTGGCCAGGGTCTCTTCCCGAGCCTTGGCCTCTGAGAGCATCCCCTCGAGGCCCTCCAGCTTCAGCTTCAGGTCTTTGATGGAGTTGTTGGCCTCGGAGAGCTCCCCAGCCCTGTTGACGGCCGCACCCTGCGCCTCTGTCAGGGCGCCGTTGAGCGTGTCCTTCTCCTGGGACATCTTCAGGGCCCGCTCCTTCAGTTCGTCCCACTCCACCTCCAGCTCCTTCACCTTGCCGGTGTGAACCAGAGCCTGGGCATCGAGCGTCTCCCTGTGCCTCTGCTCCAGCTCTTGGGTCCGCTGCGCGGCAAGCTTCTCCACCTCTTCGTCCTTGACGCGGAGTTTGGCGTCGAGGTCCGCCTCGCGTTTGGCGAGGTCCTCCTCCTGGGAGTTCAGTACGGCCTGGTGCTGGGTCCGAGCAGCCTCGGCTGCAGCGGCCAAGCCCTCCGCCGTCTCCTGGGCCTTCTTGATGTCTGCCAGCTTCATGGTGAGCTCCACGTCGCGCTTGGCCAGCTCGCCCTGGGCGGCCTTCAGCACCTCGCTAGCTTGGCGGAACCAAGTGTGCGCCTCGGCGACGCGCGCCTTGAGGTCCGCCTCCGCCTTGTCCACCGTTGCCATCCTGGACTTGGCCTTGTCCAGGCGGGCGCGGTGGAGCGCCTGGAGCTTCCGGAAATTGGCGCCCATGGCCTGGAGAAGCCGCTCCTCCTGAGAGCCGTCGCCACTGGCGCCCGGCTCGTCGACGACCTCGAGCCCGGCGGCGGCAAGCACCTCTTCGTCGAACACCTCTCCCTCGATGGGCGCCCTGGAGCTGGATGCCCCTGGGAGCTGGATGAAGAGGTCATCGGTCACCCTCAGATACCTGCCGGAGCCGGAGGCAGCAGAGGAGGAGGGCTGGTCATCGACCACCTCCTCCTCGGTGGCGGCCTTGCCGGCATCCCCTGCAGGCCCCTTGGCGGCGTCTTCGGCAGCACCCTTGGCGGACTCCTCGGCAGCGACCTTCTCGGCCTCTGCCGCGGCGTCCTTGGTGATGTCCTTGATGATGGCGTCTATGTCCTCCTGGTCCGCCGACGGATGATCTGGACACCAAGAAGGGAATGAGACAAAGCCAGGACCAAGAATCAACAAGAAAAGAAAAAGAACAGGGGCGAAAGGCGAGCGGCTTACCAGTGCCGGACGGGGGAGCAGAGGTCCCCTCCCCACCAACATTTGGTGCCGAGGCAAAGCCACCGGCGCCCGAGTTCTCCTCCCCCTCCTCCGTGTGCATGGGCTCGGTGCTTGGCGCCCTTGTCGGGGACGCCCCTCGGGGCGGCGTGGTCGATGAGGGCGGCGTGTTAGGGGTAGCCCTCTGTGGCTCTTCCTGCTGCTATCCTCTTCCTGCGACTACGGCAAGGTCAGCACCAGGAGATCGTGCCCTCCAACACATGTTGACGAGGGGTGAATGATGAACTTACGCTGGGGGCTGTGCCGGGGGCTGCTGTCCGGGCTGCTCAGCACCACCAGTGGTGCCCTCGAAGTGCCTGCTGGGGGCTGATCGCCCGCCGAGGCTTTGACCCTCTTCACGCTCTGGGCGAGCGTCTCCGCATCCCTGCAAAGATGAGAACAAGTCAAGACAAGCAGTACAGATTGGGGAGACGGAGATGACAGAAAAGAGCAAGATGCTTACTCGTCATCCACCACCTCCTCTGTTGCTTTCCTCTTCCTCCTTGGGCTGAGGGACCCGAAGTCAAAGGTGACCCCCGCATCGACGTCTGCCGAAGGAGGGGAGGAGGGCGGAGTCTGCGCGCGCTTGGATGAAGAGGAGGTAGATGCTTTCTTCTTCATCACCGCGACCTTGACGACCTTCTTCGCCGCCGCGGCCCTCGTCTCACGCGCGGACTCCTCTGGCGACTTTGGCCGCCACGCGGCCTTGACGGGCCATACCGGCTCGCCGGAGGAGGCCCGCCGCAGAACCCGTCCTCTCCCCGTGGCTGGAGGGTCGACGGCCACGGCCTCCTCCTCCTCGGCCTCCTCCTCCGACGACTCACCAACCACGTCTTCGACGAGAGGAGCCCCGGTGCCGGCGCTGCTGGCCTCCCCGGTGGCCTCCGCCCACTGGGCGAGCTCCTTCTCCTCCACTTCTGTCGCGGCTTTGTCCTCCATGCCGCCGGCGCTACCGGCCTCCTCGGCGAGCTTCGCCTCCGCCGCCCTAGCAGCGATGTAGTCTAGCTCCACCTGGGAGGTGTCCTGGATGAGATGCGGCTCGGCGGTGACGTACCCCTCGTGCAAGGTGTTGAAGAACTCCTGCACTTGGATGTCCTCTGGCTCGACCCAGTTCGGGTCGAGGCCGTGCGCATTGAAATCCGGCATCATGGCGATGATGTCGGTCCAGCATGAGTTGTTGCTCAGCGGAACCACTCCTACCGACAACTTGAACAAGGGCCCCTTAGCGACCTTGCCGGCCTTCGCGGCGGCCCTCGCGGCCTTGCCGGTCCGCTCGACCTCGCCATCACGGTTCACGTCGAGCTGGAAGACCCGCTAGCAGAGGTGGGCGTGCCTCATCACCGTGAGGCTGTGGTCTAGGCCGGGGCGGAGCCTCATGATGTCGGCGGCGTTTGTGAAGAGCCAGGCCGGCCTCCCCTTGTTATGCAGCGGAGCGATTCGGTGGCGGATGAAATCCCTCCCCCCCCCCCCCCCCGATCATCTCGAGGGTGAGCCCGGCCCGGCCTCGGTGAGGCGGAGAATCCTGGTGGTGGCGACCGTAAGCTTCGCGTCCTCAGCATCGACATCGATCCAATCGCTTCTGCGGACCGGCGGCACCTTGTGGACCCGGTAAAAGTCCGGCGGGTCCTTCTCCTCAATCCAGCACCACCGGCCCCGCCATTCTTCCCACCTCTCCTTCATGGCGCCCTCCGGGTACGCCCCCTTGGACCTTGGGATCCAGGTGACGCAGCCGGAAATGGCGCCCCCCGGTTAGATCCGAGGGGAGAAGTAGTGGCGGAAGAGCGCTGTGTTCGGATGCACCCCAGCGAAGCCCTCGCAGAGGTGCGCGAAAAGAGCCATGCACGCCACGACATTTGGAGTAAAATCCAAAAGGTGGAAGCCGTAGGTGTGCATGACGTCGCTGAAGAAATCGGAGAAGGGGGGACAGAGCCCGCAGGAGAAATAGTCGACAAAGAAAGGGTACCGATTTGGGGCGGATCGGCGCAGTTGGCGGGGATGACGCGCGTGGCTGGATGCCCCATTGTCTCTCCCCCCGTCTTCACCCCCCACAGAGGCTTGAAGTAATTCCGCAGTTCGATCGCGTCGACCGTCGAGGGGAAGTAGGCGAGCTGCGTCCGCTGAGCCGCCAACGCACTCTCCGGCAGCTCCGTTACTCCGGCGTCCTTGGCCACTCCCTTGCCCTTAGTGGATTTGGGCGCCATGGCGGCTGGGGGGGAGCAAGAGACAGAGGATGGCAGAGACACAGTGGCGGCAAGCAAAGGCAAGAACCGAGAAGGAGGAAGAAAGGGGGCGGTAGCTCTGAGATTGGAGAAGACACAGGGGAGGGGGTAAAGTGAGCAGCGCGCCCGCGGCTATTCCTTTTTACGGGAAAGGCGCAGGCCGCCTCCTTTCCCATTAACTGCGACATGACGCATGCGTGCGAGAACCGCCCCACGCATGCCGCCCACGTCACACACGCCCCCCCACGTCGCGCGTTCAACGCGGGTCATGGGGAAGCGCAGCGGATGAAAAATTACTACGGTAAAATCTGCCCCGCCTGCCCGCGCACCGTTTTGGGCCTGGCCCAACAACGTGTCGCGCTTATGTGTGGCCTAGGCCCGGGGGCTCCTGTCGGTGTACAAAAGTAGGGGCTCTCCTTTTGACCCCTTTACTTGTGCACGGGTAGTCAGAGCCACGCGCCGCGGCCACACGTAGCAGGGCAAAGGAGGGAAGCCGGAGAGAAGCCGAAGCCCAACACAAGACGATCAAGGCAACGCCAAGACCAGAAACACAAGACAGCAAAGGGGCGAGGTGGAGTCCCCCGGCAAGGCCCTTGCCGGGGCGGCCTCTACAGCCCCGACAAGAGCCTTGCCGGTGCAACTTTCCCAAACACCAACAGAGCGAGCCACCCTTGAGCCCACGGGTTCCAACCCAACCAATTACAATTGGACCAGGGCTCGGGAGGCACCTCTATGGTGGCATGCAGATCTTTGTCAAGACCACGGACATATGAGATCAGGTGAGGACTAGAAGACCGTGACCCTCGGCGGGACCCTTGCCGAGGAGATCCACAAGGCCCCCGGCAAGCGCCTTGCCTGGGATGACTGCAGCGCCACGGCAAGACCCTTGCCGGGCCCCCGGCAAGGCCCTTGCTGAGGGTGTCGGCGGGGCCACAGTCAGGCCCGCGTCGACCAAGACTCCACTACCATCCCCAAGCAGCTGCTAGCTCAACCAGCTGGGCAGACACCTGCGTGGCGACGGGCGGTCTCTATGCCAATTCAGCAAGCACCTGCGTGGCGACATGCAGATCTTCGTAAAGGCTCCACCACCGCGCCACCTTAGCTGCCTGCCTGCCTACATGGCGTCGCATGCACCGCTGGCCAGGGCGCGTGTCGAAGCGAGGAGGAGCGGCGACGGACGGGACGGGCCTAGCTCCCGTCCCCGATAAAGCTAGGGGACACCTCAGCGGTGCATTCAATGCGTCTTGTCCTGTAATACGGGCGATAAGCTCGCAGTACTGTATGCCTTTCCACCTCCTGTGTGCCACTATGGCAGCCCCTTTCGACTATAAAAGGAGGCCCATGGCGTACTGGAGAGGGATTCGGCTCTTTTGAACTACGCAGCCACCATAGCTAGTTGGAGAGCTCAAGAACACTCAATACATCCACCAAAGCAGGACTAGGGTTTTACGCATCCTCGTGGCCCGAACCTGGGTAAACAATCCTTGTGCTGACTATTAATCCTGCTCTTCTCACAACCCTGCGCCCCGGCAACCATAGTAGGGATTCCTGTGATCCCATAGGTGTCGTTTTCCACCGACACCTGTCGACCACGCCCACGGCCTGCGGCAGGGCAACCCCATCTCCCCGCTTCTCTTCGCCATCGTCATCGACACCTTGAACTCGCTGCTGCTGCACGCCGTGCACTCCGGCTGCTCCAGCGTCCGACGAACCGGCACGCGGCCTCCAGCATCTCCCTGTTTCCCGACGACGTGGTAATCTTCTGCCACCCTACTGTGCCGGAGCTGACCGTCATCCGGGAGCTCCTTCGGGTGTTTGGCAACGCTTCGTGCCTGCGCACAAACTTCCTCAAGTGGTCTGCCACCCCGATTAGGTGCAACGGCACCGCGACAGCTGCCGTCAACTTGATACTAGCTTGCGCGGTCACCTCATTCCCCATCGTGTACCTTGGGCTACCCCACTCACTCCGCAAAACCCCAACCTCTGCGCTTCTCCCACTCGTGGAAAAACTTGCCAAAAAACTCACTGCTTGGAAGGCATCCCTCCTCTCTCGAGCTGAGTGACTGGCCCTGGTGCGGCATGTCTTGTTTGCTATGCCCGTACCCATACTCCTCGCCATGGCCATCAACCCGACAATCACCAAGAAAATATCCTAGATCATTCGCGACTTCCTCTGGCACGGAAGAAAGGACGCCAAGGCTGGCTGCTGCCTCGTTAACTGGAGGCGCATTTGTCGCCCTTTGGAATATGGAGGGCTTGGTGTGCGTGACCTGCACCACACTGGCATCTCCTTACGCGTCTGCTGGCTTTGGTTGCAGGCTACTGACCCGAGCCGCCCTTGGCACCACCTTGAGGGGCCATGCGATGCCGAAACGAGGCAGTTCTTCCGTGCATCTACTTCTTGGACTATCGGCGACAGCAAGACATGCCGCTTCTGGTGCGATCATTGGCTCGATGGGATGGCCATCTCTGAGCTAGCCCCTGATCTTCTTGCCCTAGTGTCGCGGCGTCGGCACCGCCACACCTTGGTATCCGATGGGCTTCTTCAGCACACGTGGATTCAGGATATCCAAGGCACTCTTGGCCCCATTGAGGTAGTACAATATGTCAATCTCTGGCGGCGTCTCCAGATCATCCAACTCGACAACTCCCCAGACAAAATCCACTGGAAGTGGACTGCCAGCGGGGAGTACTCTGCTAAATCTGGCTACAAGGCGCTCTTCTTCGGATCAACCTCTCCTCCCGCTTGGCCCCTGATCTGTAAGAGTTGGGCCCCCTGGGCAACAAGTTCTTCCTATGGTTGGCTTCCCTCGACCGCTGCTGGACTGCCGAGCGACGCGCACGACATGGCCTTACGCATGATCCACAGTGCATCCTGTGTTCCCAGGAGTTCAAGACCATTGACCACCTCCTTGTGGGCAGCGCCTTCTCGCGGATAACCTGACACGAAATCCTCTCTTGGTGTCAATTGGTAACACCGCCCATGCTAAACTCCACCACTTTCTTCGAATGGTGGTGTCAAGCCATGTCGGCCTCTCCGGATAGCCTTAGGAAAGGTCTCAACTCCATCATTGCCCTCACCGCTTGGAACATCTGGAAGCACAGGAACGCGGCCATCTTCGACGGCGCCCATCCCTCTACCGGCGGCCTGATGCAACTGATCAAGGAGGAAGCGAGCAGATGGGCTGCGGCCGGTGCTAGAGGCCTAGGAAGAATTTTACCTGTAACCTGATGCTTAGGACTCGAGGCTGAGCATCCTCCTCCGCTGCTCACATTGCACCCTCCCGGACGCCATCTAGCATACGTTCGCGAGGGCTGCACTCTGTATTTGTACTATTTTACCCACCTATCAATGGAATGATACGCTGCTCAGCGTATTCACGAAAAAATGTAGTTTAATGCCTCCCTTTCCCTCTGCGTGCGCATGCACATATACAAATATATGTAGTGCAGATCTTCAGCAGTTCTGCTACGACTTTCGACGACAAACAATAGTGTTGAACTTAGGTTACTGCGTGTAGTCGCACAAGCTGTAGCTGCACTTGTTGCTGCATTGGTTAGAGCAGGTGCCACAATTCTTCTTGTCGGAGAGCAGATCCACGCAATGCCCGCCACAACACGTCCGGTCATGCTTGCACGCCTTGTTGCAGCTGCCGCAGTGCTGGGCGCTGGCGGCGGTGTCGACGCACCGGCCGCTGCAACATGTTGTCCCCGTCGCGAGGCATGCTTCGACCAACTTCTTTGAGCAGTCGTAGGCTGCCAAAGGCAGGTGTTCAGCGCCGCAAACAAGCAGAAAATGGCTTCTCCTTGCCGGTGGCTGCTGGGTTACGCTGCGGCCGGCCGTGTGTATGGTTCCTACTGCCTCCATGGACGAGATCTAGGTTTTGAGAATTGTATTAGCTGTCCACCCAACCACGCACACAACAATTCGAATTACAAGCCTCTCTCTCGAGCCTGGCCGAAGCCGCCGATTCCTTCCTCCCCCTCCACTCAGGAGACGACCAGTGCTATTTAAACGTACTACCGTTACACCCGCCTTAGTGGGCCCAGTTTGGCCTTGCAAGCCACTGGGGAATTCTCTTGCTACGAGTGGGCCGGCCTGTCGGCCCATGACTTGAGTTGCTTGCTTCCCGCCTCTCCCTTGGATCGTCTGTAGCATCTTCAGTGTCGCCACTCGGGCTGCTGACATCCCCCCGTTCTTGAAGCATGGCTTGTCCCCAAGCCGGAGCCTGTGGAAACATCTGCTGCAAGGCATCTTTGTCCTCCCAGGTCGGATCGGATCGCTGGGAGCCACTCCATTCCACCAGGACCTGAGCAATGGAACGATTGTGCTTGCGCCAAATACGTTGTTGCAACACATGGACAGGAACTTGGAGAGCATGATCAGGCGAATGCAGGGACTTTTGAACTGTATACTTAGGTGAGATAAACTGCTTCAATTGAGAGACATGGAACACCGGGTGTACCTTGCTATCAGGAGGAAGATCCAGGCGATATGCTACTTCACCAATGCGTTCCAGCACTTGAAATGGTCCAAAGTAACGAAAGGACAACTTCTGGTTGGTCCTGGAGGCGACTGACTTTTTCACATACGATTGGAGTTTCAAGAAGACCATATCACCAGCAGTAAATACTCTGTCAGTTCTTCTCTTATCAGCGTGAGCTTTCATTCTCTGCTGAGTTCGGAGCAGGTATTGCCTGACAGAAGCCTGCACAACAGCTCAAGAATCCAACCATTGTTGGACATCCATAGGATCAATAGTGTCTTGAGGTGTAATACCAAAGTATCTGGGCTCTTGACCATACAAAACTGCAAATGGAGATTTCCCAAAGAGGAGTGCCAGTTTGTGTTATACCAGAATTCACAAAGTGATAACCACTTGTTCCATTTCCTGGGATGAGCAGAAATAAAGCATCTGAGATAGCACTCGACTTGTTGGTTCACTCTCTCAGTTTACCATCAGTCTCAAGGTGATAAGCAGTGCTCATGTTAAGAGTTGTTCCTGTCCTTTTTGTGAGAAGTTGCCAAAACTGACTAGTAAAGACAGGATCTCTATCTCAAACAATAAACAGGGGCACCATGTAGCTTGTAGATATTATCCAAGAAAAGTTCAGCAATCTTAGGAGCATTGTAAGGATGCTTGACTGGGATGAAGTGGCCATATTTAGTGAACTTATCAATGACCACCATAATGCAGTCAAAGTGATCAGAAGGAGGAAGACCAGATATAAAATCCATTTTGACTGTTTCCCAGGCTTTGTTAGGTACTGGCAGAGGAGATAGAAGACCAGGATAGTTGATTCTCTCAGGTTTAGCTTTCTGACAAATCACACAGGATTGCACAAACTCTTTAATGAAGGCTTTCATACCAGTCCATTTAAACATGACATGTATTCTCTTGTAAGTAACAGAGAAACCAGAGTGCTCACCAACTAGAGTAGCATGAAAAGCATGACAAATTTTGGCTTGAAATTGCACATCATTGCCAATCCATTTGAAAATTTTGTATCTGAGTAATCCATTAACCAATGCATAGGAAGGTCTGGAAGCTGGGTCAACAACCATTTGTTGTAACAGTTCTTGAGCTTTAGTGTCCTGCTGATAACTTCAAATAATTTCCTGCAACCAAGAAGGTTGAGAAGAAGATATGGCCATTAATTGAGAGGGTGGATGAGGCCTCCTAGACAGTGCATCTGCGGCAGAATTATCTGTGCCTTTCTTGTACATTATCTTATAGTTGAGCCCAAGGAGTTTGGTGAACACTTTTTGTTGCCAGGGTGTATGCAATCTTTGGTCAAATAAGAGAGTCAAGCTTTTCTGATATGTTTTGATTACAAACTCTTGGAACTGCAGGTAGGGCCGCCATTGTTCCACTTCAAGTAGGATAGCCATATATTCCTTTTCATAAACAGACAACCCCCTGTTTTTTGGACCTAGTGCGCTACTGACAAATGCCAGTGGGTGTCCTTTCTGCATTAGTACTGCTCCTATTCCAGTATCACAGGCATCAGTCTCAAGCACAAGGGCAAGGAAAAATCAGGTAGGGCCAAGACATGTGTCGGTGTGAAATCCGGCGTATCTCGTAGCAGGGGTCCTAAGCTAGGCGTCTTGGAGCGATGCTAACATGGACACAGGGTTGTACCCAGGTTCGGGCTCTCTCGAAGAGATAATACCCTACATCCTGCTTTTGATTGTATTGATATGAGTGTAGTACAGAGTACATGTGTCTACCACGAGATTGTTCTAATGAATATTAGATTGTCTATTGACTAGCCTGGCCTCGGTTTATATAACACACCAGAGGCCTAGGGTTTAGGAGAGTCCTTGTCTTGGGCGCCAAGTCTTGTGGAATCCTCCTTGTATGCGGCATGGGCTGCCCGAAGTGGCCCATGAGTGAACCGCCATGGGGGTCCTCGGCC
The DNA here is from genome assembly GCF_018294505.1 of Triticum aestivum. Lineage (NCBI taxonomy): Eukaryota > Viridiplantae > Streptophyta > Magnoliopsida > Poales > Poaceae > Triticum > Triticum aestivum. The sequence continues at coordinate 387,070,909 of NC_057811.1, read as the reverse complement.
CGATACACCTGTTCGGGAGACAACGTGTTGAGTACCCCTAGTCCGGGACACCATCAGTAGCCCCCTGAACCGGTCTTCAAGTTGGGGACGCTCCTCGATTCTTCTGAACTATTCTTCATCTTCGGTCGTCGGTCTTGAAAACAGGTTCAACAAATCTTCTCATCTTCGATCTTGAGGATCGCCGAAGTGAATCCGAAGGGTTTACACGTCGGGTATCCGAGGAGCCCCTTTGAGTTTTCGGCCTTTAGCAATGCCTTGTTATTTTTTACACCACACCTCGGGTTTGAAGTTGTTCCCGTGCGGCGGTGTCCTCTTGCGCCCGAGCTCCAAGGCCGGACTGCATCCGAGGTATCTTTGCAGCCGAACACCAATGCTGGACTGCTTCTGAGCTCTAAGACCGGAATGTATCCGAGCTCCAATGCCAGACTGTATTCAAAGTGTCATAGATTACCTCGTTTTTGAAAAAGTTTGAAGGAGGTTACCCGAGCTTAACGCTGGAAATGCCCTCTATAGAGCCATCCACTTGCATCCGAGCTTTATGCCGGACTGCTTCTGAGGTGATGCACCACCTCGGGCTTGGGCTGATTGTCTGCAGATTTTATTTCTGATTGATGCAATTTATTTACTGACGAGATATATAGTCAGTAGCCCTCAAGGTATGTGTGTCGGCCTAAAACCCGAGATGCACACTAGAGGAGGTAGTGATCGGCGGACGGACCCTTGAGAGAGGGTTTTGAGAAGTCACCGCAATATATTAGCTTGATGCCGGATAAGTCCCAGATGGTACCTATTGTTGTCTGAAGACACGTTTGCCCATAGTTCGGTCAAGCCAACACTGAGCACTTTGAATTTTGTGCATTGAATAGGCACTGCAGTAGCCCCCGAGACAATGGTCGGGTGGCAACACCAGATCAGGGGATCGATGTTCCCCTTTAATATTAGTAAATGATAAGCCCGAAGCCCAGTAGCCCCCGAGCCTTAATGTGGGCATGGGTGACCGAATTAAGGATCGATATCTGGAGTAAATTCATTTTAATCACAATTTATGTGTAATGATTCTATGTATCCAAGTACTTTACGTCATTAATGCTCGGATGTGCATTGTACAAAACTTTGTTGACCGACCATCGGCTTCAACTTCCTTGGCCAGTAGTCAGGGAGTGTTTGTCCTACTTTATAAAGCCTTTATGAGGGCAAAGATTTATGGCAAACAAGGCAATCTGGCCATACGGTTTTATGAATAAAGGTATGCGGAGAGATATGGTATATTATGTTTTAACGTAAGAAACATCTTCTGCAAAAAATAGTTCCTTTACAAGTTCCTTCCCAGGCTATCATGTTGGCCATGATCATGAAACCTCAACTCCAATCAATGTGGGAGGAAAATATTGAGGATTTAGTACAGGGAAAGATCCCGAACTCTATGGTGTTAATGAACCAAAATTTTCACTTCCGTCATTGCCGGCCAATTATATTCTTTAAGATAGCTAGCTTTCGGCTTCACCCAGTCTGAGGTACTAACCCGGCTGACCCGGAAGTAACAATCATAGAGGTGCTCCCTTTACCCCCTAGTCGAACAATCGGGAACGTATGGTGTAAACACAGGAGCCAGGCAACCCAACTTGGCCAAAATCTTAAGTCAAATTGATGCATATTTATGGCTTTATAACGATAATTATGGAAGGAAGCACTTGTATATTGAATACAAACGCTGATGATATATGTTTATTTTGACTCCGTTGCGACCGTTTATCAGTTGAAAGTGGCTTCTACCCCTTCGTAGATACTACGCAGGGTGCTTCTGCAGTAACAAGACAACCCTTAGCCGACGTCTCGGTGCCCGGAGGCGGTTGTGTTAGCGGAAACAAGGCAATCAGATATGCTGGCTTTATAACTTTCACTCAGTCATAGGAGCTTTAAACTAGGGAAGCTAGCTACGAGCCCCCGGTTAGTGTTGTGCACCGACCGAAGTCTAGGCATTAACACTTCGGCCAATGTTATGAAAGGCCCATCTCTTAACATGGGGTAATCGGTATCGATCTATAGTTTGACATCGTCATCGGATCGCTGATCAGTTTACGCCCATTGTGGCAGTCAGTTTTCGGCTTTCTCCACTGAGGTGCTTAACCCATTCGAGCTGGAAGCACAATCGCAGTGGTTCTCCCTTTCCACACCTAGCCGAACAAAGCGAAACGTAGGAGGCAAGCACAGGAGCCGGGCAACCCAACTATTGACCGAAGACACAATTCAAAATCGATGCATATATAGCAATACCCGGGAATGTTTTTGCCGAATCTCTAAAGGTGTCCGTAGTTGCACTGCGAGACTAATGCTGGAAACACACAAATAGTTTAAAAGTGCCATAGGCTTGGAAAACCAAAAAACTTCAGTAAAAACTTTACGCCCGAACTAAATCAAGTCATTTGGTGCCAATCCAAAAATTGGTCTTACTTTTGTGCTTCTGTCATTCATTAATGTGACACATCCGATTTCAAGACTTCAAGCGGGTCAGCCTACGGCTGCAACCTCCTGTCCCGAAGGTGGAGTACTGCTCGTTAGGCCAGTTTAGCGAACTAAACTCGAGCAGCATTAGAGAGAAAACAGACTATCCGGCTATTGACCACACACCCGAGTCGAAAAAGGAGTGTCAGGAAAAGACTTTGCAACGACTAGGAAGAAAACAATTATTATAGAATGGCTCATTCAAATTTAAGAGCCCCCAATTAACTTGGGTAAAGGAAGTGTTTTTAACAAACAACGTTTGTTGACAAACTAAGTTTTTAACACAAATATAATGTTTGGTCGAACCGAACAAGAATAAAAAAACTAAGCATGGAAGCGACTTAACTGGTTAATGTGCTCAGTGTCGATGCACGGCCCGAGCTTACAGCGGGACGAGGTCCCAGCCCCCAAGCCGGTCCCGAGGTGGCGGATCAAAGAGCTCGGTATTCCGAAGTGGTGACATAGCACGACCAATGTGGCGAGATGAAACCCCTAGTCCGACTGAGGCGACAGAGCAGGCCGGCAGTATGACGACGAAGTCCCCGGCGTGGGTTAATGAAGTTATGATGAAGCCCCCGGTCCAGCCGAGGTGGCGTGGTACGTCGGCACGCCGAGGTGACGGCGCTGCCCAATCCGGATCATTTACCTGTGCACATAAAATAGTGCAAGCCGGAGATAATAGTAATAATAATAAATTAAAAAATTCGTAGCATAATAAATAATTTATGCAAAGTGAGTAATAAAAGAAATTTGGCACGTGTGCCGAAGACCCGACGAGGTAGAACTCTATCAGCGATGCCGAAGTCCCTAAGGCAACCGAACATGTCGGTATGGCAATTCGACCAACAAGGTGATCGCGCGAGCTGATTTATGCTGATTGGGAGGACGTCATCGGCTTGCCGAGGTGGCGGCACAGCACGACCATAGTTAATTTTCCTGCATGCATAAAGCAGCGCAAGATGGAAAATAAAAATAAAAAGGTCCTTTATATAATTTATTCACGCAAAATAAATAATTTAAGGAATATGGCATATGGAAGGGACGGCGACGTCAGTTCGTCGAGATGGTGATGCAGACCAGCCGAAGTTGGTTCACCCGTGCACATAAAATAGTGCAAGACAAAAGTGATAACAAGTAATGATAGTAATGATATACCTATTTTTTTTAAAAGTTCTTCTGCTTAATTAACTCAAGCGAAGTAAATAATTAATTAAAAATGACCTGAGCGCCGAGGTCGGCACGGCGGAGTGGCCGCGCGGAGATGTCGGCAGAGGGACGCGCGTCGAGGTGACGCCAAAACTTGGTCGACGCAGGCGGAATGATGACATCGGCTCGCCATGACACCGTCTACATGCATGAAGTAGCACAAGACATATAATAATAATAAAAGTAATTAAATAAAAATTTCTTGCAGAATTATTTATGCAAAATAAATTATTGAATGAGATGTGGCCTGGCGGAAGGATGATGTTAGCAAGCCCTGATGACCGCACATTGAAACTAGCCGTTGTGAGCGCGGTTTTTCCCGTACCAAGTTGTACGTGCAAAACTGGCCATACTGTTTATCAATCAAACCTTCAAATCTTGAAATGATTAGCACACTTAATTAAAATAGGTATACTCTGGTATGTTGGAGATGTAATCCACTAGCACTAGTACGTTAGCGGTGCATAAAAGACAGACTTTAGAAAAACATAGACTGCCTGCTTAATTAAATAATAAAGAGAAAAAAGGGGATGAAATCTTCCAGTGTGTTGCCGCCGATGTGAACACCTGTTGGCCGGCCCACCCTAGACTGTTCTGCGTGGGCAGTACTCGTGATCTTCTCGGCTGGGTAGCCGCCGCTTTAGATCGTGTTTTTTTATTTGAGCTATGCAGCGAGTTGCCAGACGGTAGATACATTCATTGCTGCTAAAATTTTCACGATCCGATCTGACTGCAGATGCTTTTTACCATCCGATCTGACTGCAGATGCGATGTCCACTGGACCGTGGACAAATAAAATCTAGCTGCGCTGATGAAACGACGGCTAGCACAACGCTGGTTTGCATTGTCCATCAATTAGATTAGACCTTGAAAGTCGTGCTAGAGAAGCTTTGATTAGTCATGCAGCAAAGAAAAACACAACTAGCGGACAGGCCAGCAACCACCTACGCATTGAATTAAAAAAGGAAGTAAAGAAGAGGAAAAGGAAAGGATTTTCCTGGACGGTCGCTACGGGATCAACCTCGGCTCCTGTGCAGTAGCCCCTCCTAGGCGTATAGTCTTCGGGAGCCAGCGTTGCACCCGCAAGGCCGACGCCAGCCGATCAGTAGGGACGCGTCCATTGCCTCGATTAGTCGCCGCCGTTGGAAATTTTGGGGAACCTTGATCTGCAAACAAAATTTGGAATCCGACGAGAATAGTGCCCTAGGAAAAGTAATTCATACAATGAGTCCAACTGAAATAATAGCACCTGATTCAGTGTTAGTTCAAGATTCCATGGTACCGCGACGACACCTAGCAGGCTCTCAATGAAAGCACCAATGTCGGTGTGAAATCCGGCGTATCTCGTAGCAGGGGTCCTAAGCTAGGCGTCTTGGAGCGATGGTAACATGGACACAGAGTTTTACCCAGGTTAGGGCTCTCTCGAAGAGATAATACCCTACATCCTCCTTTTGATTGTATTGATATGAGTGTAATACAGAGTACACGTGTCTACCACGAGATTGTTCTAATGAATATTAGATTGTCTATTGACTAGCCTGATCTCGGTTTATATAACACACCAGAGGCCTAGGGTTTAGGAGAGTCTTTGTCTTGGGCGCCAAGTATTGTGGAATTCTTCTTGTATGCGGCATGGGCTGCCCGAAGTGGCCCTTGAGTGAACCGCCACGGGAGTCCTCGGCCCGATACACCTGTTCGGGAGACGACGTGTTGAGTACCCCCTAGTCGAGGACACCGTCAACAGGGGCTTGGACTAGGGCTACTTTGAGGGTGATAAAAGCAGTTTCAGCAGCTAGTGTCCATACAAACAGTGTGCCTTTCTTTAGTAGTTCAGTCAATGGCCTACTAATCATAACATAGTTCTTGATGAATTTCCTGTAGTACCTAGTGAGGCTTAAAAATCCTCTGATCTCCTTGACATTGGCTGGAGTGGGCCAATTCTGGACAGCTAGCATCTTGGAAGGGTCAGTGGAAACTCCCTTGTCACTGATAATATGGCCCAAATAAGCAATTTGCTGTTGTTCAAAAGAACACTTGCTCAACTTGATCCTCCACTGCTTCTCTTGCAAGGTACTCAGCACTTTGTCCACATGCACCAAGTGTTCTTCTAGGGTTTTACTAAAAATCAAGATATCATCAAAAACACCAAAACAAATTCCCTGAGTGCAGGTGGATCAGAATTCATAGCACCTTGGAAGGTGCCAGGAGCTTCAGACAGTCCAAAACTCATGACCAAGAACTCATAATGTCCTTCATGAGTTTGAAATGCAGTTTTAAATTCCTCTCCAGGGGCCATTCTGATCTGATGATAACCAGCTCTCAAGTCTAGTTTAGTAAACGAGCAAGCTCCATGCAGTTCGTCAAATAACTCATCTATCACAGGAATAGGATATTTCCCTTTCATTTTTATAGCATTCAAATGCCTGTAATCAACCACCATACGCCAAGTGCCATCCTTCTTTTTGACCATAAGCACAGGAGAGGAAAAAGGGCTACGACTGAGTCTGATCATTCCATTTTGCAACAACTCTTTAACTTGTTTTTCCATTTCTGTTTTCAAATGTGGAGCCACTTTGTAAGGCCTGACAGCTACTGGTGTAGCTCCTGGGAGAAGGGGTATAGTATGGTCATATTGCCTTCTAGGGGGTAGTCCTTTTGGTTCCTCAAACGCAGTAGAGAATTTCTCCAGCAAGGCTTGTACTTCAGGAATATGAGAACTAGTGTCACTGTTGTCTTTCATTTGTTAGTTCAACACTCATAACTGTAAAAGTACAGTCAGCAGACAGTTCACCTTGCAATGTGATGCAAGTCCCTTGGACTGGAAGGAAAACCATTTCTGCTCCCAATCAATCACCATAGGACTATGACTTGCTAGCCAGTCAAGTCCAATAATTCCATCTTAATTGCCTAACTGAAGGAGTCTAAAGTCAGACTTGAAAGCAGCACTCTGACAATCCCAGCTGCATTGCTTCACCACCTGGTTGCAGTATAATTGAGCACCACCTGCTACTATCACTGCAATGGGTTTAATATCTTGAACAGCAGGCAACAGAGCAACTAAAGCTGAAATGAGAAAGGAATGGGTGCTGGCTGAGTCCACCAGGAAAGTGAGAGATTGGCCACAGACATTAACTCGAAGTTTCATTGTTAATGGAGATGATTCAGCTGAACAGGCCGCATCAGAAAGCAACATGAGATTATCTGAATCACTATTAGACGACTCCTGATGATAGTGAGCAGTGCTCTGAATATGTTCAATCATCTCCTGCACAATATGAAGTTGGACAGAAGATTTGCACTGGTGGTCATTAGACCATTTCTCCCCGCAAGTGAAACACAGCCCTTTTGATTTCCTATAAGTACGTAGAGCTCCCCATTTGTCCTCCGAGGGAACAACCTTGCTGCTCTCAACCGATATTCTGTCAGTGTTAACTTGAGCTCTCGGAACAGAAGTAGCTGTAGTCATCGTCTTCTTAAACTCAAATGTTGAGGAGTTACTGTCACTTAATTCTTCATGGAGCAAGGCGATGTCATAAGCTGAATCCAGGTCTTGTGGTTTCTGCAAAGCAACCGACATCCACACACCCGGCTTGAGGCCATCAATGAAGCGAGTGGTATAATATAGACTGTCAGGTACTTCCTCATATGCTGATAGCCGGTCATACAATTCTGCAAAAATGTTCCACATAATCTGACACTGTCGACTCTTGATCATTTCGAAACATCTGTCTCACCAGGGTCTGATGTTGGTTGCGACCGAATCTGTTCATCAAGAGCCGACAGAACTCTGCCCATGACAGATTAGGCGATCCGCGCTGTACAACCTCCAACCACCTGGCCGCAGCACCATCAAACTGGGAAGTGGCGAACGAAATCCACCTCGTTGCAGGCGTACCCCATGAAGGAAATATGCCCTAGAGGCAATAATAAAGTTGTTATTTATATTTCCTTATATCATGATAAATGTTTATTATTCATGCTAGAATTGTATTAACCGGAAACTTAGTACATGTGTGAATACATAGACAAACAAAGCGTCCCTAGTGTGCCTCTACTTGACTAGCTCGTTAATCAAAGATGGTTAAGTTTCCTAGCCATAGACATGTGTTGTCATTTGATGAACGGGATCACATCATTAGAAAATGATGTGATGGACTAGACCCATCCGTTAGCTTAGCACTATGATTGTTTAGTTTATTGCTATTGCTTTCTTCATGACTTATACATGTTCCTATGACTATGAGATTATGCAACTCCCGGATACCGGAGGAACACTTAGTGTGCTATCAAACGTCAGAATGTAACTGGGTGTGATTATAAAGATGCTCTACAGGTGTCTCCGATGGTGTCTGTTGAGTTGGCATATATCGAGATTAAGATTTGTCACTCCGAATGTCGGAGAGGTATCTCTGGGCCCTCTCGGTAATGCACATCACTATAAGCCTTGCAAGCAATGTGATTAATGAGTTAGTTGCGGAATGATTCATTACGGAACGAGTAAAGAGACTTGCTGGTAACGAGATTGAACAAGGTATGAGGATACCGACGATCGAATCTCGGGCAAGTAACATAACGATGACAAAGGGAACAACGTATGTTGTTATGCGGTTTGACCGATAAAGATCTTCATAGAATATGTAGGAGCCAATATGAGCATCCAGGTTCCGCTATTGGTTATTGACCGGAGATGTGTCTCGGTCATGTCTACATAGTTCTCGAACCCGTAGGGTCCGCACGCTTAACATTCGATGACGATTTGTATTCTGAGTTTATGTGATTTGATGACCGAAGGTTGTTTGAAGTCCCGGATGAGATCATGGACATGACGAGGAGTCTCGAAATGGTCGAGACATAAAGATTGATATATTGGACCATGTTATTCGGACACGGGAAGTGTTCTGGATAAGTTTCGAGTAAAACTGGAGTGCTGGAGGGGTTACCGGAACCCCCCGGGAAGTAATGGGCCTTAGTGGGCCTTAGGGGAGAGAGAGGGCAGCAGCCAGGAGGTGGCGCCCCCCCAAGGGGTGTCCGAATAGGACTAGGGGAGGGGGGCGCGGCCCCTCTTTCCCTCTCCCTCTCCCTCTCCTTCCTTCTTCCCCCTTCCACCAAAGTGGAATCCTACTAGGACTTGGAGTCCTAGTAGGACTCCCCTTTTTGGGCGCGCCCCCTAGGGCCGGCCGGCCTCCCCCTCCCTCCTTTATATACATGGGCAGGGGGCACCCTAGAGCACATCAAAGTTTCTCTTAGCCGTGTGCGGTGCCCCCTCCACGGTTACGCACCTCGGTCATATCGTCGTAGTGCTTAGGCGAAGCCCTACGCCAGTAACTTCATCATCACCATCGCCACGCCGTCGTGCTGACAGAACTCTCCCTCGGCCTCAACTGGATCAAGAGTATGAGGCACGTCATCGAGCTGAACGTGTGCTGAACACGGAGGTGTCGTACGTTCGGTGCTAGGATCGGTCGGATCATGAATACGTACGACTACATCAATAGCGTTAATATAACGCTTCCGCTTTCGGTCTACGAGGGTACGTGGACACACTCTTCCCGCTCATTGCTATGCTTCTCCTAGATAGATCTTGCATGATCGTAGGAATTTTTTTGAAATTGCTGCGTTCCCCAATAGTGGCATCCGAACCAGGTCTATGCATAGATGTTATATGCACGAGTAGAACACAAAGAGATGTGGGAAATAATAGTCATACTGCTTACCAGCATGTCTTTGATTCGGCGGTATTGTTGGATGAAGGGCCCAGACCAACATTACATGACCACGTTCATGAGACTGGTTCTACCGACGTGCTTCGTACACAAGTGGCTAGTGGGTGTCTGTTTCTCCAGCTTTAGTTGAATCGAGTGTGGCTATGCCCGGTCCTTGTTGAAGGTTAAAACAGCACACTTGACGAAAAATCGTTGTGGTTTTGATGCGTAGGTAAGAACGGTTCTTGCTAAGCCCGTAGCAGCCACGTAAAACTTGCAACAACGAAGTAGATGACGTCTAACTTGTTTTTGCAGGGCATGTTGTGATGTGATATGGTCAAGACGTGATGATATATAAATTGTTGTATGAGATGATCATGTTTTGTAACAGAGTTATCGGCAACTGGCTGGAGCCATATGGTTGTCGCTTTATTGTATGCAATGCAATCGCCATGTAATTGTTTTTACTTTATCACTAAGCGATAGCGATAGTCAAAGAAACAATAGTTGGTGAGACGACAACGATGTTACGATGGAGATCAAGGTGTCGCGCTAGTGACGATGGCGATCATGACGATGCTTCGGTGATGGAGATCATGAGCACAAGATGATGATGGCCATATCATGTCACACATTTTGATTGCATGTGATGTTTATCCTTTATGCATCTTATTTTGCTTAGTTTGGCGGTTGCATTATAAGATGATCTCTCACTAAATTTCAAGGTATAAGTGTTCTCCCTGAGTATGCACCGTTGCTATAGTTCGTTGTGCCGAGACACGACGTGATGATCGAGTGTGATCAGCTCTACATTCACATACAATGGGTGCAAACCAGTTTTGCACACGCAGAATACTCGTGTTAAACTTGGCGAGCCTAGCATATGCAGATATGGCCTTGGAACACTGAGACCGAAAGGTCGAGCGTGAATCATATAGTAGATATGATCAACATAGTGATGTTCACCATTGATAACTACTCCATCTCACGTGATGATCGGACATGGTTTAGTTGATTTGGATAACGTGATCACTTAGATGATTAGAGGGATGTCTATCTAAGTGGGAGTTCTTAAGTAATATGGTTAATTGAACTTTAATTTATCATGAACTAAGTACCTGATAGTATTTTGCATGTCTATGTTGTTGTAGATCAATGGCCCGTGCTACTGTTCCTTTGAATTTTAATGCGTTCCTAGAGAAAGCTAAGTTGAAAGATGATGGTAGCAACTACACGGACTGGGTCCGTAACTTGAGGATTATCCTCATTGTTGCACAGAAGAATTACGTCCTGGAAGCACCGCTAGGTGCAAGACCCGCTGCAGGAGCAACACCAGACGTTGTGAACGTCTGGCAGAGCAAAGCTGATGACTACTCGATAGTTTAGTGTGCCATGCTTTACGGCTTAGAACCGGGACTTCAACGACGTTTTGAACGTCATGGAGCATATGAGAAGTTCCAGGAGTTGAAGTTAATATTTCAAGCAAATGCCCGGATTGAGAGATATGAAGTCTCGAATAAGTTCTACAACTGCAAAATGGAGGAGAATAGTTCTGTCAGTGAACATATACTCAGAATGTCTGGGTACCACAACCACTTGACTCAACTGGGAGTTAATCTTCCTGATGATAGTGTCATTGACAGAGTTCTTCAATCACTGCCACCAAACTACAAAAGCTTCGTGATGAACTATAATATGCAAGGGATGAATAAAACGATTCCCAAGCTCTTCGCGATGCTAAAGGCTGCGGAGGTAGATATCAAGAAGGAGCATCAAGTGTTGCTGGTTAGCCAGACCACTAGTTTCAAGAAAAAGGGCAAAGGGAAGAAGGGGAACTTCAAGAAGAACGGCAAGCAAGTTGCTGCTCAAGTGAAGATGCCCAAGTCTGGACCTAAGCCTGAGACTGAGTGCTTCTACTGCAAAGGGACTGGTCACTGGAAGTAGAACTGCCCCAAGTATTTGGCGGATAAGAAGGATGGCAAAGTGAAAGGTATATTTGATATACATGTTATCGATGTGTACCTTACTAATGCTCGCAGTAGTGCCTAGGTATTTGATACTGGTTCTGTTGCTCATATTTGCAACTCGAAACATGGGCTACGGATTAAGCGAAGATTGGCTAAGGACGAGGTGACGATGCGCGTGGGAAATGGTTCCAAAGTCGATGTGATCACCGTCGGTATGCTACCTCTACATCTACCTTTGGGATTAGTTTTAGACCTGAATAATTGTTATTTGGTGCTAGCGTTAAGCATGAACATTATATCTGGATCTTGTTTGATGCGAGACGGTTATTCATTTAATCAGAGAATAATGGTTGTTCTATTCATATGAGTAATATCTTTTATGGTCATGCACCCCTCATGAGTGGTCTATTTTTATTGAATCTCGATAGTAGTGACACACATATTCATAGTATTGAAGCCAAAAGATATAACTTTAATAATGATTGTGCAACTTATTTGTGGCACTACCGTTTGGGTCATATTGGTGTAAAGCGCATGAAGAAACTCCATGCCGATGGACTTTTGGAATCACTTGATGCTTGCGAACCATGCCTCATGGGCAAGATGACTAAGACTCCGTTCTCCGGAACAATGGAGCGAGCAACAGACTTGTTGGAAATAATACATACTGATGTATGCGGTCTGATGAGTGTTGAGGCTCGCGGCGGGTATCGTTACTTTTTGACCTTCAGAGATGATTTGAGAAGATATGGTTATATCTACTTGATGAAACATAAGTCTGAAACATTTGAAAAGTTCAAAGAATTTCAGAGTGAAGTGGAAAATCATCGTAACAAGAAAATAAAGTTTCAACGATCTGATCGTGGAGGTGAATATTTGAGTTCTGAGTTTGGTCTTCATTTGAAACAGTGCGGAATAGTTTCGCAACTCACGCCACCTGGAACACCACAGCGTAATGGTGTGTCCGAACATCGTAACCTCACTTTATTAGATATGGTGCGATCTATGATGTCTCTTACTGATTTACCGCTATCGTTTTGGGGTTATGCTTTAGAGACAGCTGCATTCACGTTAAATAGGGCACCATCTAAATTCGTTGAGACGACACCATATGAACTGCGGTTTGGCAAGAAACCCAAGTTGTCGTTTCTTAAAGTTTGGGGCTATGATGCTTATGTGAAAAAGCTTCAACCTGATAAGCTCGAACCCAAATCGGAGAAATGTGTCTTCATAGGATACCCAAAGAAGACTGTTGGGTACACCTTCTATCACAGATCCGAAGGCAAGATATTCGTTGCTAGGAATGGATCCTTTCTAGAGAAGGAGTTTCTCTCGAAAGAAGTGAGTGGGAGGAAAGTAGAACTTGATGAGGTAATTGTACCTGCTCCCTTATTGGAAAGTAGTTCATCACAGAAATCAGTTCCAGTGACTCCTACACCAATTAGTGAGGAAACTAATGATGATGATCATGAAACTTCGGATCAAGTTACTACTGAACCTCGTAGGTCAACTAGAGTTAGATCCGCACCAGAGTGGTACGGTAATCCTGTTCTGGAGGTCATGTTACTTGACCATGACGAACCTACGAACTATGAGGAAGCGATGATGAGCCCAGATTCCGCGAAATGGCTTGAGGCCATGAAATCTGAGATGGGATCCATGTATGAGAACAAAGTATGGACTTTGGTTGACTTGCCCGATGACCGGCAAGCCCTAGAGAATAAATGGATCTACAAGAAGAAGACTGACACTGACGGTAATGTTACTGTCTACAAAGCTCGACTTGTTGTGAAAGGTTTTCGACAAGTTCAAGGAGTTGACTACGATGAGATTTTCTCACCAGTAGCGATGCTTAAGTCTATCCGAATCATGTTAGCAATTACCACATTTTATGATTATGAAATTTGGCAACTGGATGTCAAAATTGCATTCCTGAATGGATTTCTAGAAGAAGAGTTGTATATGATGCAACCAGAAGGTTTTATCGATCCAAAGGATGCTAACAAAGTGTGCAAGCTCCAGCGATCCATTTCTGGACTGGTGCAAGCCTTTCAAAGTTGGAATAAACGTTTTGATAGTGTGATCAAAGCATATGGTTTTATACAGACTTTTGGAGAAGCCTGTATTTACAAGAAAGTGAGTGGGAGCTCTGTAGCATTTCTAATATTATATGTGGATGACATATTGTTGATTGGAAATGATATAGAATTTCTGGATAGCATAAAAGGATACTTGAATAAGAGTTTTTCTATGAAAGACCTCGGTGAAGCTGCTTACATATTGGGCATCAAGATCTATAGAGATAGATCAAGACGCTTAATTGGACTTTCACAAAGCACATACCTTGACAAAGTTTTGAAGAAGTTCAAAATGGATCAAGCAAAGAAAGGGTTCTTGCCTATGTCACAAGGTGTGAAGTTGAGTCAGACTCAATGCCCGACCACTGCAGAAGATAGAGAGAAAAATGAAAGTCATTCCCTATGCTTCAGCCATAGGTTCTATCATGTATGCAATGCTGTGTACCAGACCTGATGTGTGCCTTACTATAAGTATAGCAGGGAGGTACCAAAGTAATCCAGGAGTGGATCACCGGACAGCGGTCAAGAACATCCTAAAATACCTAAAGAGTACTAAGGATATGTTTCTCGTTTATGGAGGTGACCAAGAGCTCGTCGCAAATGGTTACGTCGATGCAAGCTTTGACACTGATCCGGATGACTCTAAGTCACAAACTGGATACGTATTTATATTGAACGGTGGAGCTGTCTGTTGGTGCAGTTCTAAGCAAAGCGTCGTGATGGGATCTACGTGTGAAGCGGAGTAAATAGCTGCTTCGGAAGCAGCAAATGAAGGAGTCTGGATGAAGGAGTTCAAATCCGATCTAGGTTTCATACCTAGTGCATCGGGTCCAATGAAAATCTTTTGTGGCAATACTGGTGCAATTGCCTTGGCAAAGGAATCCAGATTTCACAAGAGAACCAAGCACATCAACAGACGCTTCAATGCCATCCGTCATCTAGTGTCGGAAGGGGACATAGAGATTTGCAAGATGCATACGGATCTTAATGTTGCAGACTCGTTGACTAAGCCTGTCTCACGAGCAAAACATGATCAACACCAAGACTCCATGGGTGTTAGAATCATTACTATGTAATCTAGATTATTGACTCTAGTGCAAGTGGGAGACTGAAGGAAATATGCCCTAGAGGCAATAATAAAGTTGTTATTTATATTTCCTTATATCATGATAAATGTTTATTATTCATACATAGACAAACAAATTGTCCCTAGTGTGCCTCTACTTGACTAGCTCGTTAATCAAAGATGGTTAAGTTTCCTAGCCATAGACATGTGTTGTCATTTGATGAACGGGTTCACATCATTAGAGAATGATGTGATGGACTAGACCCATCCGTTAGCTTAGCACTATGATCGTTTAGTTTATTGTTATTGCTTTCTTCATGACTTATACATGTTGAGATTATGCAACTCCCGGATACCGGAGGAACACTTAGTGTGCTATCAAACGTCACAACGTAACTGGGTGATTATAAAGATGCTCTACAGGTGTCTCCGATGGTGTCTGTTGAGTTGGCATAGATCGAGATTAGGATTTGTCACTCTGAATGTCGGTGAGGTATCTTTGGGCCCTCTCGGTAATGCACATCACTATAAGCCTTGCAAGCCATGTGACTAATGAGTTAGTTGCGGGATGATGCATTACAGAACGAGTAAAGAGACTTGCCGGTAACGAGATTGAACTAGGTATGTGGATACCGACGATCGAATCTCGGGCAAGTAACATACCGATGACAAAGGGAACAACGTATGTTGTTATGCGGTTTGACCGATAAAGATCTTCGTAGAATATCTAGGAGCCAATATGAGCATCTAGGTTCCGCTATTGGTTATTGACCGGAGATGTGTCTTGGTCATGTCTACATAGTTCTCGAACCCGTAGGGTCCGCACGCTTAACGTTCGATGACGATTTGTATTCTGAGTTTATGTGATTTGATGACCAAAGATTGTTTGGAGTCCCGGATGAGATCACGGACATGACGAGGATTCTCGGAATGGTCGAGACATAATGATTGATATATTGGACCATGTTATTCGGACACCAGAAGTGTTCCGGATAAGTTTCGGGTAAAACCGGAGTGCCGGAGGGGTTATCGGAACCCCCCGGGGATCTAGTGGGCCTTAGGGGAGAGAGAGGGCAGTAGCCAGGAGGTGGCACGCGCTGCTACCTCTTGAGCACTGCGTTGGTTTTCCCTTGAAGAGGAAAGGGTGATGCAGTAAAGTAGCGTAAGTATTTCCCTCAGTTTTTGAGAACCAAGGTATCAATCCAGTAGGAGACCACACGCGAGTCCCACGCACCTACACAAACAAATAAGAACCTCGCAACCAACGCGATATAGGGCTTGTCAATCCCTTCACAGTCACTTACGAGAGTGAGATCTGATAGATATGATAAGATAATATTTTTGGTATTTTTATGATAAAGAGTAAATAAAGATGTAAAGTAAAATAAACGGCGCCAGAAATAGCTTGTTGTCGGGAGATTAATATGATAGAAAATAGACCCGGGGGGCCATAGGTTTTACTAGTGGCTTCTCTCAAGATAGCATAAGTATTACAGTGGGTAAACGAATTACTGTCGAGCAACTGATAGAATTGAGCATAGTTATGCGAATATCTAGGTATGATCATGTATATAGGCATCACGTCCGTGACAAGTAGACCAAAACGATTCTGCATCTACTACTATTACTCCACACATCGACTGCTATCCAGCACACATCTAGAGTATTAAGTTCATAAGAACAGAGTCATGCTTTAAGTAAGATGACATGATGCAGAGGGATAAACTCATGCAATATGATATAAACCCCATCTTTTTATCCTCGATGGCAGCAATACAATACGTGTCGTTTCCCTCTCTGTCACTGGGATCGAGCACTGCAAGATTGAACCCAAAGCTAAGCACTTCTCCCATTGCAAGAAAGATCAATCTAGTATGCCAAACCAAACTGATAATTCGAAGAGACTTGCAAAGATAACCAATCATACATAAAAGAATTCAGAGGAGATTCAAATATTGTTCATAGATAATCTTGATCATAAACCCACAATTCATCAGATCTCGACAAACACACCGCAAAAGAAGATTACTTCGAATAGATCTCCAAGAAGATCGAGGAGAACTTTGTATTGAGATCCAAAGAGAGAGAAGAAGCCATCTAGCTAATAACTATGGACCTGAAGGTCTGAGGTAAACTACTCAAACATCATCGGAGAGGCTATGGTGTTGATGTAGAAGCCCTCCGTGATCAATGCCCCCTCCGGCGGAGCGCCGGAAAAGGCCCCAAGATGGGATCTCACGGGTACAGAAGGTTGCGGTGGTGGAAATAGGGTTTTTGCTCCGTATATGATGGTTTGGGGGTACGTAGGTATATATAGGAGGAAGAAGTACGTCGGTGGAGCAACGAGGGGCCCACGAGGGTGGAGGGCGCGCCCAGGGGGTAGGCGCGCCCCCTACCTCGTGCCTTCCTTGTTGATTGCTTTACGTAGACTCCAAGTCCTCTGGATCATGTTTGTTCCGAAAATCATGTTCCCGAAGGTTTCATTCCGTTTGGACTCCGTTTGATATTCTTTTCCTTCGAAACACTGAAATAGGAAAAAAACAACAATTTGGGCTGGGCCTCCGGTTAATAGGTTAGTCCCAAAAATAATATAAAAGTGTATAATAAAGCCCATTAAACATCCAAAATAGAATATAATATAGCATGGAACAGTAAAAAATTATAGATACGTTGGAGACGTATCAAGCATCCCCAAGCTTAATTCCTGCTCGTCCTCAAGTAGATAAATGATAAAAACAGAATTTTTGATGTGGAATGCTACTTAGCATAAATTTCAATGTAATTCTCTTATTTGTGGTATGAATATTCAGATCCGAAAGATTCAACATAAAAGTTTAATATTGACATAAAAATAATAATACTTCAAGCATACTAACTAAGCAATTATGTCTTCTCAAAATAACATGGCCAAAGAAAGTTATCCCTACAAAATCATATAGTCTGGCTATGCTCTATCTTCACCACACAAAATATTTAAATCATGCACAACCCCGATCGCAAGCCAAGCAATTGTTTCATACTTTTGGTGTTCTCAAACTTTTTCAATCTTCACGCAATACATGAGCGTGAGCCATGGACATAGCACTATATGTGGAATAGAATGGTGGTTGTGGAGAAGACAAAAAAGGAGAAGATAGTCTCACATCTACTAGGCGTATCAACGGGATATGGAGATGCCCATTAATAGATATCAATGCAAGTGAGTAGGGATTGCCATGAAACGGATGCACTAGAGCTATAAGTATATGCAAGCTCAACAATAGAAACTAAGTGGGTGTGCATCCAACTCGCTTGCTCATGAAGACCTAGGGCATTTTGAGGAAGCCCGTCATTGGAATATACAAGCCTAGTTTTATAATGAAAAATTCCCATTAGTATATGAAAGTGATATCATAGGAGACTCTCTATCATGAAGATCATGGTGCTACTTTGAAGCACAAGTGTGGAAAAAGGATAGTAGCATTGTCCCTTCTCTCTTTTTCTCTCATTTTTTGGGCCTTCTCTTTTTTTATATGGCCTTCCCCTTTTTTCCGTCCGGAGTCTCATCCCAACTTGTGGGGGAATCATAGTCTCCATCATCCTTTCCTCACTTGGGACAATGCTCTAATAATGATGATCATCACACTTTTATTTACTTACAACTCAAGAATTACAACTCAATACTTAGAACAAAATATGACTCTATGTGAATGCCTCCGGCGGTGTACCGGGATATGCAATGAATCAAGAGTGACATGTATGAAAGAATCATGAACGGTGGCTTTGCCACAAATACGATGTCAAGTACATGATCACGCAAAGCAATTATGACAATGATGAAGCGTGTCATAGTAAACGAAACGGTGGTAAGTTGCATGGCAATATATCTCGGAATGGCTATGGAAATGCCATGGTAGGTAGGTATGGTGGCTGTTTTGAGAAAGGTATATGGTGGGTGTATGATACCGGCGAAAAATGCGCGGTATTAGAGAGGCTAGCAATGGTGGAAGGATGAGAGTGCGTATAATCCATGGACTCAACATTAGTCATAAAGAACTCATATACTTGTTGCAAAAATCGACAAGTTATCAAAGCAAAGTATTACGCACATGCTCCTAGGGGGATAGATTGGTAGGAAAAGACCATCGCTCGTCCCCGACCGCCACTCATAAGGAAGACAATCAATAAATAAATCATGCTCCGACTTCATCACATAACGGTTCACCATACATGCATGCTACGGGAATCACAAACTTTAACACAAGTATTTCTCAAATTCATAACCACTCAACTAGCATGACTCTAATATCACCATCTTCATATCTCAAAACAATTATCAAGCATCAAACTTCTCATAATATTCAACACACTCATAAGAATATTTTTTTACTAATCTTGGATGCCTATTATATTAGGACTAATTTTTATGATTAAAGCAAATTACCATGCTGTTTTGTAGGACTCTCAAAATAATATAAGTGAAGCATGAGAGAACAAAAGTTTCTATAAAACAAATCCACCACCGTGCTCTAAAAGATATAAGTGAAGCACTAGAGCAAAAACTATATAGCTCAAAAGATATAAGTGAAGCACATAGAGTATTCTAATAAATTCCGAATCATGTGTGTCTCTCTCAAAAGGTGTGTACAGAAAGGATGATTGTGGTAAACTAAAAAGCAAAGACTCAAATCACACAAGACGCTCCAAGCAAAACACATATCATGTGGTGAATAAAAATATAGCTCCAAGTAAAGTTACCGATGGACGAAGACGAAAGAGGGGATGCCTTCCGGGGCATCCCCAAGCTTTGGCTATTTGGTGTCCTTAGATTACCTTGGGGTGCCATGGGCATCCCCAAGCTTAGGCTCTTGCCACTCCTTGTTCCATAATCCATCAAATCTTTACCCAAAACTTGAAAACTTCACAACACAAAACTCAACAGAAAATCTCGTGAGCTCCGTTAGCGAAAGAAAACAAAACACCACTTCAAGGTACTGTATTGAACTCATTCTTTATTTATATTGGTGTTAAAACTACTGTATTCCAACTTCTCTATGGTTTATAAACTCTTTTACTAGCCATAGATTCATCAAAATAAGCAAACAATACACGAAAAACAGAATTTGTCAAAAACAGAACAGTCTGTAGTAATCTGTAACTAATGCAAACTTCTGGATATCAAAAAATTCTACCAAAATAGGGAGACCTAGAAAATTTGTTTATTGATCTACTGCAATTGGAATCAGTATTTTATCACGTTCTGGTGATTTTAAACAATTGTTTTCGTGAACAGAAAGTTACTGGAATTTTCAGCAAGATCAAATAACTATCATCCAAGAAGATCCTATAGGTTTAACTTGGCACAAACACTAATTAAAACATAAAAACAAATCTAACAAGAGGCTAGATCAAATATTTATTCCTAAACAGAAGCAAAAAGCAAAAAATAAAATAAAATTGGGTTGCCTCCCAACAAGCGCTATCGTTTAACGCCCTTAGCTAGGCATAAAAGCAAGGATAGATCTAGGTATTGCCATCTTTGGTAGGCAATCCATAAGTAGCTCTCATAATAGATTCATATGGTAATTTTATTTTCTTTCTAGGAAAGTGTTCCATACCTTTCCTTAATGGAAATTGGAATCTAATATTCCCTTCCTTCATATCAATAATTGCACCAATCGTTTAAGGAAAGGTCTACCAAGAATAATAGGACATGAAGGATTGCAATCTATGTCAAGAACAATGAAATCTACGGGCACATAGTTCCTATTTGCAACAATAAGAACATCATTAATTCTTCCCATAGGTTTCTTAATAGTGGAATCCGCAAGGTGCAAGTTTAAAGAACAATCATCAAATTCACTGGAATCCTAGCAAATCACACAAGGTTTTTGGAATCGTGGAAACACTAGCACCCAAATCACACAACGCATAGCATTCATGATCTTTAATTCTAATTTTAATAGTAGGTTCCCACTCATCATAAAGTTTTCTAGGGATAGAAGCTTCCAACTCAAGTTTTTCTTCATAAGATTGCATCAAAGCATCAACGATATGTTTAGTAAAAGCTTTATTTTGACTATAAGCATGAGGAGAATTTAGCACGGATTGCAACAAGGAAATACAATCTATCAAAGAGCAATTATCATAATTAAATTCCTTGAAATCCAAAATAGTGGGTTCATTAATATCTAAAGTTTTGACCTCTTCAATCCCACTTTTACCAATTTTTGCATCAAGATCTAAAAACACTGAATTTTTGGGACGCCTTCTAGGTAAAGGTGACTCATCTCCAGTCCCATCATTATCAAGATTAATATTGCAAAACAAAGATTTAATTGGAGACACATCAATAACTTTTAGATCTTTATCTTTATTTTCATCAAAAATTTCCGGCTTAGCGGCCATCTTATTAACTAAGGTGGCCTGCTTATCCAAAACTTCAGCTATTAATTTTTTGAGGTGAGCAATCTGAGATTTCAAACCATAAAATTCTTTAGACATATCATCGAGCTCTTTATTCATATAACCCATAAAGCTTTTTTGTTCCTTAAGCTCGTTCCTAAAGAAATTATTATGCTCAAATTGTAAAGTCATAAAACTCCTTACGTTGCTTTCGATCTCTTCTAACCTTTTAAGGCGAAGATCACCAAATCTAGGTAGAGCCGTCATGGCAAGCAGGCAATCCAACACACAAGCAAACAAGAAGGAAGCGAAAAAGAGGCGAACGGAAAAAGAGGGCGAATAAAACGGCAAGGGTGAAGTGGGGGAGAGGAAAACGAGAGGCAAATGGCAAATAATATAATGCGAGGGATAAGAGTTTGTGATGGGTACTTGGTATGTCTTGACTTGTGCGTAGACTCCCCGACAACGGCGCCAGAAACCCTTTTTGCTACCTCTTGAGCATCGTGTTGGTTTTCCCTTGAAGAGGAAAGAGTGATGCAGTAAAGTAGCGTAAGTATTTCCCTCAGTTTTTGAGAACCAAGGTATCAATCCATAGGAGACCACGCGCGAGTCCCACGCACCTACACAAACAAATAAGAACCTCGTAACCAACGCGATAAAGGGGTTGTCAATCCCTTCACGGTCACATACGAGAGTGAGATCTAATAGATATGATAAGATAATATTTTTGGTATTTTTATGATAAAGAGTAAATAAAGATGCAAAGTAAAATAAACGCCGCCAGAAATAGCTTGTTGTCGGGAGATTAATATGATAGAAAATAGACCCGGGGGCCATAGGTTTCTCTAGTGGCTTCTCTCAAGATAGCATAAGTATTACGGTGGGTAAACGAATTATTGTCGAGCATATGATAGAATTGAGCATAGTTATGAGAATATCTAGGTATGATCATGTATATAGGCATCACGTCCGTGACAAGTAGACCGAAACGATTCTGCATCTACTACTATTACTCCACACATCGACCGCTATCCAGCATGCATCTAGAGTATTAAGTTCATAAGAACAGAGTAATGCTTTAAGTAAGATGACATGATGTAAAGGGATAAACTCATGCAATATGATATAAACCCCATCTTTTTATCCTTGATGGCAACAATACAATACATGTCGTTTCCCTTTCTGTCACTGGGATCGAGCACCGCAAGATTGAACCCAAAGCTAAGCACTTCTTCCATTGCAAGAAAGATCAATCTAGTAGGCCAAACCAAACTGATAATTCAAAGAGACTTGCAAAGATAACCAATCATACATAAAAGAATTCAGAGGAGATTCAAATATTGTTCATAGATAATCTTGATCATAAACCCACAATTCATCGGGTCTCGACAAACACACTGCAAAAGAAGATTACATCGAATAGATCTCCAAGAAGATCGAGGAGAACTTTGTATTGAGATCCAAAGAGAGAGAAGAAGCCATCTAGCTAATAACTATGGACCCTAAGGTCTGAGGTAAACTACTCACACATCATCGGAGAGGCTATGGTGTTGATGTAGAAGCCCTCCGTGATCAATGCCCCCTCCGGCGGAGCGCCGGAAAAGGCCCCAAGATGGGATCTCACGGGTACAGAAGGTTACGACGGTGGAAATAGGGTTTTTGCTCCGTATATGATGGTTTGGGGTACGTAGGTATATATAGGAGGAAGAAGTACGTCGGTGGAGCAACAAGGGGCCCACGAGGGTGGAGGGCGTGCCCGGGGGGGTAGGCGCGCCTCCCCGCCTCGTGCCTTCCTCGTTGATTGCTTTACGTAGACTCCAAGTCCTCTGGATCATGTTTGTTCCGAAAATCACGTTCCCGAAGGTTTCATTCCGTTTGGACTCCGTTTGATATTCTTTTCCTTCGAAACATTGAAATAGGCAAAAAACAGCAATTTGGTTTGGGCCTCCGGTTAATTGGTTAGTCCCAAAAATAATATAAAAGTGTATAATAAAGCCCATTAAACATCCAAAACAGAATATAATATAGCATAGAACAATAAAAAATTATAGATACGTTGGAGACGTATCACGCGCCCCCCAAGGGGAGTCTGAATAGGACTAGGGGAGGGGGGCACGACCCCTCTTTCCCTCTCCCTCTCCCTCTCCTTCCTTCCCCCCTTCCACCAAAGTGGAATCCTACTATGACTTGGAGTCCTAGTAGGACTCCCCTCTTTGGGCGCGCCCCCTTGGGCCGGCCGGCCTCCCCCTCCCTCCTTTATATATGTGGGCAGGGGGGTACCCTAGAGCACATCAAAGTTTCTCTTAGCCGTGTGCGGTGCCCCCCTCCACGGTTACACACCTCGGTCATATCATCATAGTGCTTAGGCGAAGCCCTGCGCCGGTAACTTCATCATCACCGTCGCCACGCTGTCGTGCTGACGGAACTCTCCCTCGACCTCAACTGGATCAAGAGTACGAGGGACGTCATCGAGCTGAACGTGTGCTGAACACGGAGGTGCCGTACGTTCGGTGCTAGGATTGGTCGGATCGTGAAGACGTACGACTACATCAACCGCGTTGATATAACGCTTCCGCTTTCGGTCTACGAGGGTACATGGACACACTCTCCCCGCTCATTGCTATGCTTCTCCTAGATAGGTCTTGCGTGATCGTAGGAATTTTTTTGAAATTGCTGCGTTCCCCAACACCCCAGAGCTTGAAACAATCCTCACAACGCGATTGCCACAGTCGCGGGTTCGTGCCATCGAACCGCGGCAATTCCACACGAGGAGCAGATTGGTATATGTTAGAAACGTCTGACGCAGCGAAATCTCTAGGAGAAAATTTTCTCGAGGGGATCCGGAATCACATGGACCTCTGACCGGAGGAGGCACATAAACCTGATGCGCCTTCCCCCGGTGGAACTTGTCGAAGCCAAGGGAGTCCGCCGCTGTCGATTCGCGGCCGCCCCAACATCCTTGCTGGTCGACGGGCTCGTCTGCTTGCACGGGGGCTCCGCCTTGCCGCAGTGCTCGAGTTCAGCACGGATTTGCTCGACGTCAAGGTTGAACTCGGATCTGGTGCCGTCGATCCGCGTCGTGATGAGGCGGTCGAGCGCCATAGTAGTCTCCTTGAGCATTTTGCTGACGAACTTGATGATTTCGTCACCGTGCGCCTTGAATCGCTGGTCCAAAGCCTCGGCGAAATCCGCTCGAAGCAGCTCCTGGATCTGCCGCCCCTCGGACGGCAGCTTGTCCATGGTGGCGCTCCGCTGTTGAAGCTTGAAGCGCGTGGCGTGGACGTGGCTCGGGATCTCCAGGATCAAAAAGCACCGAGTACCAGATGTAAGGTTCCTACTGCCTCCATGGATGAGATCTAGGTTTTGAGAATTGTATTAGCTGTCCGCCCAACCACCCACACAACGATTCAAATTACAAGCCTCTCTCTCGAGCCTGGCCGAAGCCGCCGATTCCTTCCTCCCCCTCCACTCAGGAGACGACCAGTGCTATTTAAACGTACTACCATTGCACCCGCCTTAGCGGGCCCAGTTTGAGCTTGCAAGCCACCGGGGAATTCTCTTGCTACGAGTGGGCCGGCCTGTCGGCCCATGACTTGAGTTGCTTGCTTCCCGCCTCTCCCTTGGATCGTATGCAGCATCTTCAGTGATGCCGCTGGTAGTGGCCGAAGTGATGCCGCTGGTAGTGGCCAGCACAGTGATGAGGAGAAGAAGGGCGGCGTTCGCCATTGTGGAGACAGGAAGAAAGTAATGCCGATGCAGGTGTTTGGCTTATTGGCTCTCGTTGCTCTTGATTAGTAGGGAGATGAAGGATGTGCTTTTTGTGTGTGGAGGAAATGTCTCTCAAGAGCCGCGCTTTATATAGAAGAAATCATGGGCAGGAAGTCAGGGTGTTAGCTCAGCTCTATTGCGGTTGACTTTTGATGCAAATTTGACTTCAACATGACATCAAGAAGCCACTTTTGTCCGGAAGAGAAAACTGATTGAAAATAAACAAAGGGTTTCAGGTACAATGTTCATGGAGTGAAGAGGTTTGAGAAAGATTAAATTAAAGATTGATTAGTCCATAATCCAGGTACATCTTAAGCAGCCAGTTCGCAACAATAGTGTTGACACAGAGAATGGCTGCGAGATTGTCGTAGCACGAAGAAACGCCAGTAAAGCTCCACGTAGCCCTAATTTTGAATAACTAATGCACGGGATGTAACGCCTGCGGTCCTCACATGCTAGACGTGCTGGGTGATGATAAGCCATAGATTTATAATAATTTAAGCAACGATTAAGTATCATAAACTCAACACTCAAACTAATGTACATGCATGGTGGTGGCTTTGCATGCGACACCCTCAAATCATGCAGAAGGGAAAAGGCCATCAAGTCAGCCTCTGTCAAATTACATAAACGATACATTGTACTTAGCTGAGACAAAGAAAAACCGATAACATATATATACGCCAAGATCATCCTTCCAAGATTGTGGTTGCTACGGATTGTCTTTCGGTGGTGAACAATATCCATGTGAATAATATATGGGACAATGGAGTGATCATCAAGGAGTTAAATGGACGTCAACTTGCTTGGCAGGAAGTCATATTTATTCATGGGAGGTGAGAATTTAACTTTCAAGCCCACAAGCGAGGTAAGGGGAAAATGTAAGCCTTGGGTTTGGTTGTCGTGTCTAGTTATCACCTGCCATATACTCACTCTATTCAAAATTATCTTGTGTATAAGGTCTCTTTAGGGCAAATGTTTGATCGACAATTATACTATTAGTGTATAACATTTGTCATACACAATCAAAATTACAAACATATACTTCAGAATACGAATCTAATGACATCAACTTTATGTCACATAAAATAAATACATACTAATAGGTAATAGTCAAAAACTCATCCTAATGAAACCTAATATGCAGCGTATTTTGAAGCAGTGGAAATGTTGACCTTGTTCCTGAAACTGCTATTTTAGGATTATAAAGCCATTGACATTTTCCCTCAAAAAAGGGTTTATCCATTTGGATGTTCTAATAACGTTGGGAGAAAAGAAAGCTCTCTACTTTGGTATTTGTGCCAACTATGCGCAAAGTTGTGCCATTATACAAAGTTTGTCAAACTAGGAAATAGACTAACAAGTCAGCTCTCAAGACGAAAACACACCATTGCATCCAAGCTACCAGTTTGTGACACTGATACTAACCTAAGATGGGACACCATTGATGTCATGATGATTGGTTTCTCCATTGGCATTCTCACCTTCTCGAACTCTGGACACTACCTAAAGATGGAACATCACACATGCATGGACGGTGCCGATCAACCTGTGAAAGTCGGATCAAGGTTGCTCACCCTAGACAAACAACATAAGATCCTTATTGCAAATCCAACAAGTGAGCCATGTCACTAGACTAACCCCTTTGCTAAGCTTACCTTTTTTTACGGGATTTTTTTATTATTTATCTTCAATCATGGCAATATAACGAACACCAGAAATAAGAAAAATTGCATCCAGATCTGCAGGCCGCCTAGCGACGATTACAAGCATTGAAGCGATCCAAAGGCGCGCCGCCGTCATCACCCCTCCCTCGTTGTAGACGGAAAAAAACTTGTTGTAATAGACAATCGGAAAGTTGTCATACTAAGGCCTATAGGACCAGCGCACCAGAACAACATTCGCCGTCGTTGAAGAGAAGCGTAGATCAGAAGAATCCAACCCGAAGACACACGAACATAGACAAACGAAGACCGGGCCTAAGCAGTTCCACCAAAGACAACCACCGACCGAATCTTTCGAGATCCGCCAGAGACAGACCACCACACGCCCTCTGAAGATGGCGCACCACCGATATGGGGGGTAGGCAGGGAGAACCTTAGTCCATCTCCAGAGAGCTGCCGCCGTTTCGGCTTTATGAGGAGGACGCAAACCCTGACAGAACTCAAAGAAATATCTAAAAATAGAGCACTCCCACCAGTAAGGGCCGGGTGTTACAGAGATTGGGAGAAGTCGCCTAACATTGCTTAGGCGGGCAGGAGGAGGACAATGTTGATAGAACCATGTTTTTGTTTTCTAGTTTTAAGATGGTAATGTAGAGAATTTCATATATATTGTTTTGGCCTTCTCATAATTTTTAAAAGGGAAAGTAGTGGTTGAACCCACCCTAGATGCACCCACGATGCACCCACGCAAGAAAACATTTCAAAAAACATTTCAAAAATGATCATGAACAAATGTTAGAGAGGCTTGCCAAGTTTGGTGGTCAAATGACATCCGAGTGATAGATCCATGGGATCGTGTAGGGTAGGATTTCCGATAGCCCTACCTTCTCCTTGGCTCGATGAGCTCGAACCAGCAGCCATGATGGTGTTGTGGCGGCGGTGATTGCAGTGAGATGGCGAGGTGATGGCGGTGCTTCCCGTCAGCACTGCACTAACCCTAGATCAGAAGGGATTGTCGGTGGGGTGTGCGGCTGGCAACGAACCTCGTGTTGCGAGCCGCCGGCCCCCACCTCTTTATCTAGTGCAGGTGACAGGGCCCGTCAACCATAGTGGGTTGAGCGCCCCCGATCAGGGCGCGGATCTAAGGGTGGGCCCACACGGTGAGATCATCCTAACACCGAGGAGCTCTATATAAAAAAGACAAAATTACTCAAAATGTACGTGCACTGTTTGATTTGTAATTTTGTCTTTTTTGTATAGAGCTCCGCCGATGTCATTTGACCACGAAAATTTGCAAGCCTCTCTAACATTTATTGATGATCATTCTCACAAAGTTTCAGATTTTTTTCAAAATGTTTTGGTATGTTTTCTTGTGTGGGTGCACCAAGGGTGGGTGTAGAAAAACCACTCTCATTTTTAAAACATGTATGCATGTACATTCTCTTTTGAGGTAACTGGAATTGCATTTCAAGGATGTCGAATAAACTATGGGTTCTGCACTGACAAACTTGCAGGATGGCTAACAAATCACTAATTAATCGTAATCTCAACATATCAAGAAGTTCGGATTTGATCTGTTTTGTTTTGATTCACGGATAGATAAACTGATATGACTGTTTTTTCCAGTTAATCAGAAACATTATTACTAGCGGATACCACTGCTACAACGGCAGCAATACAAATTATCACAATTTCAGGCCGTATTAGAAGGGCTGACAATAATTATAGTAAATCAGTACGTTGGGAAACTGTAGCTCAATGCCTCCCTTGCTTCTGCATGCGCATGCACTATATATAGTGCAGATCGTCAGCTAAGACTTTCGACAGCAGACAATAGTGTTGAATTCAGATTACTGCGCGTAGTCACAGAAGCCGTAGCTGCACTTGCTGCTGCATCGGTTAGAGCAGGTGCCGCAGTTCTTCTTGTCGGAGAGCAGATCCACGCAGCGCCCGCCACAACACGTCCGGCCGTGCTTGCACGCCTTGTTGCAGCCGCCGCAGTGCTGGGCGCTGGCGACGGTGTCCACGCACTGGCCGCTGCAGCATGTCGTCCCCGTCGCGAGGCATGCTTCGGCCGACTTCTTCGAGCACTCGTACGCCGACAGAGGCAGGTGGGCAGCGCCGCCAGCAAGCAGAAAACGGCTCCTCCTTGCCGACGGCCATTGCGCTCCGCTGCTGGCGGCCGTGGCTGAAGCGATGCCGCTGGTAGTGGCCAGCACAGTGATGAGGAGAAGAAAGGCGGCGTTCGCCATCATGGAGACAAGAAGAAAGTAATGCCGATGCAGGTGTCTGGCTTATTGGCTCTCGTTGCTCTTGATTAGCAGGGAGCTAAAGGATGTGCTTTTTTGTGTGGAGGGAATGTCTCTCAAGGGTCGCGCTTTATATATAAGAAATCATGGGCAGGAAGTCAGGGTGTTAGCTCAGTTCTATTGAGGTTGACTTTTGATGCAAAATTTGACTTCAACATGATGTCAAGAAGCTACTTTTGCCCGGAACAGAAAACTGATTGAAAATAAACGAAGGGTTTCAGGTACAATGTTCATGGAGTGTAGAGGTTTGAGAAAGATTTACTAAAGGTTTGATTAGTCCATAGTCCAGGTACATGCTAAGCAACATAGTTCGCAACAATAGTGTTGAGAACAGAGAATGGCTGCGAGATTGTCGTAGCATGAAGTGCAACTAAACTAAACGTCTGTAAAGCTCCAGGTAGCACTAATTTTGAACAACTGATGCACGTGATGCAATGAACCAAGCGCCGGCGGTCCTCGCATGCTAGACGTGCTGCATGATCATAAGCCGGAGACTTATAAAGTTACAATAAGGTAAGCAACGATTAAATATGATAAAATCAACACTTAAACTAATGCACATGCATGGTGGTGGCTGGTGGCTTTGCATGCTACACCCTCGAATCGTGCAGAAGAGCAAAGGCTATCAAGCTATCCTCTGTTAAATTACATAAACCATAGAGTATATATATATTTACCACCTCCCCCTGGGCGAGGAATAGTTATTCTTCACCCCCCTCTATTTTACCATCAATGCATCGTAATTTTACGTTTAGTAAGTTTTGTCTTATTTCTGACGTAAAAAGAGACCGTAAGAAAATATATAATCGTCGTAAAAAATATTTTATGTTAAGTACAATTACAAACGTAAAAACATAGTGTAAAATACACATAAACTGCAAATTTTCTTGTCTTATGCCCTATATTTTTATTTTTTTAGCCAAATTTTACGTAGTGAATCAATAAGAATGTAACTATTTGAATTCCAAACTTAATTTAATTATGAAATGATCGTAAGATTACCTCGGGTGAAGAATAATTTATTCTGCACCCTGGATGATGAATAGTAACACTATATATATATATATATATATATATATATATATATATATATATATATATATATATATATATATATATATATATTGTCTTTCGGTGGTGAACAACATCCATGCGAATAATATATGGGACTATGGAGTGATCATAGAGGAGTTATTTGAACGTCACCCTAGCTTCGCAGGAAGTCATTTTTATTCATGAAAAGTGACAGTTTAATTTTGAAGCCCATAAGCGAGGTAGGGGGCAAATCTAAGCCTCGAATTTGGCCGTCATGTTGTACTAGTTATCACCTGCCATAAAATTTGTCCATTCCAAATTATGTTGTGTTTTTTTGCGGGGGTCCAAATTATGTTGTGTATAAGTTCTCTTTTGGACAAATCTTTGATCAACAATTACACTATTAGTATATAACGTTTGTCATACACAATCATAATGACAAACAAGTACTTTGGAATACGAATCTAATGGATCAACTTTATGTCAAATAAATTCAGTTGAGACCGAGACATTTAAACCTACTAGAGGGTTACGGCAGGGGATCCTCTCTCCCCTTATTTATTTCTCCTTTGCACTGAGGGACTAACAGGTTTACTATCTCATGTTGAGCAAGTTGGAGATTTAGTGGGAGTCAAGGTTTGTCGTGAGGCGCCAGCTATCACAAATTTACTCTTTGCTGATGACTCACTGATTTTGATGAAGGCCAATGTTCAGAATGCAGTCTGTTTGAGATCTATACTGGACACATATTTTGCAACTTCTGGACAACTAGTAAGTTTGGACAAATCTAGTATTTTTTTCCAGTCCTAGTACAAGAGTTAATATGAAGGCCGAGGTATGCTCTTCTCTGAATATTATGACTGAAGCCTTGAATGACAAATATCTGGGACTACCGGCTACTCTTAGCCTTGATAAAAGTGACAACTTTCAATATCTGATTGACCGACTAGTTCTGAGATTGAGTGGTTGGAAGGAAAAATGCCTATCCACGGGAGGGAAAGAGGTCCTTATAAAGTCAGTTGCGCTTGAGTGGTTGGAAGGAAAAATGCCTATCCACGGGAGGGAAAGAGGTCCTTATAAAGTCAGTTGCGCAAGCAATACCAACTTACGCGATGTCCGTCTTCAAAATTCCTAAAAAAATTGCAAAGGAATCACGGATGCGATATCTCGGTTTTGGTGGGGTGATGATGCAACTCACAAGAGGATGCACTGGTTCGCGTGGTGGAAGATGTGCATTCCAAAAAAAACAAGGTGGAATGGGCTTTAGAGACATCCACTGTTTTAATTTGGCTTTACTAGCAAAACAGGTGTGGAGGCTTATTGATAATCCCGATTCTCTTTGTGCGACGATCCTCAAAGCGAATTATTTCAGTGATGGAGATGTCTTGAATGCTACTTTGAAGAAGAAATCCTCGTATACTTGGCAAAGTATTATGGCTGGTGTTGAAGTCCTAAAGATTGGGCACATATGGAGAGTTGGTGATGGGACAAAAATTAAGATTTGGAAGGATGAATGGATTCCGCGATCCCCAACCAAAAAGGTATTAACTACTCGTGGTAACCATCTTCTATCACGTGTGTGTGATCTCATTGACCCTATGACGGGTGATTGGGACGAACAACTTGTTAGGCAAACATTCTGGCAGGTGGATGCTCAACGCATACTTGCAATTCCACTACCTTTGAATGATATGACCGATTTTGTCGCGTGGAATATGACTAGAACAGGAGTATTCACAGTACGGTCAGCTTATCATGGTGTATGGGAGTCTCAGTACGGCTATAAAATTCAGAATTCAGTGGGGTCCTCTAAACAGAGAGATACTTGGGAATCCGTGTGGAGTTTGCTATGCCCGTCGAAAATAATATTTTTTTGGAGGGCACTTCACAGTGCAGTCCCTTGACGATCTATTCTTGCCAATAAACATATCAAAATCAACCCTAGTTGCCCTGCGTGCAATTTAGGTCCTGATAATATCAAGCATTTGCTATTTGAGTGTAAGTTAGCAACATATTTGTGGAAATTATTAGGTGTAGATGATATCATCAGGAAGGCCTGCTTGCTGGACAGGGCGGGAGAAATTATTCTTGAACACTTGCTATGTTTGAAAGACCATGACATTCACATCTTGGATCTACCGAAATATACTTATCTACTTATATATAAAAAGTACTTGATGGGTTCACAGAAAAAAGAGAATAAGAAATAAATTACCACAAAAATCAGAATCATCAGGCCGTCTATTTAGCATCATACAATTTTATAGCCATTAGATAAGATTTCAGCGAAAAATTACCCACCATTGCCATTATTAATGCAATATATTATATATTAATATAGATGCTAACAAAAAAAGGAAACGTTGTTAACAACCCTAGGGCATCCTCACCCACGCCGCCGCCGTACGTATGCCACCGATGCAGTCGGCCAGTCGACCTCCTCCGATCGAGTACATGCACATCGGCGGCTCATCCTCGGCCAGTCAAGCTCCTCCGATCCGGTGCATGCACGTCGACGGCTTAGGTCTCAATTTTGCTGTCACAAGCACACACGAGTCCACAGGCCTTTCAGTCCTTCATGCGGCTCTCCAAGATCGATTGAAGCCATGCAACTCTCCAAGATCGATTCAAGTATTTACGTACAGACAGCTCTCCAATGTTACTGCGTCATGGGGTGTCTGCTGGGTAAGGGCCACAATTTATTTTCTTGTCCATCGTGCATGCAACCTAGCCATAATTTATGAGAGATGCGCCCTACAGGATTTGCATGCTTGGGTTGACCGTGGAGACCGGAACATAGGGTCCAGAGGTGGCCACGGGAGATGACATACAGCCAAGGTAGAAACACGTTCTAGGTTTGAAATATTGTTTGTGCCCATCCATCGTCCGGTTGACTGTACGTAGCGTGCAAGGCCCATGCCATACCGAAGCAATGGCTGGTGCTCAACTAATTTGTAGGAAGTCGTGTGTACATTAGTTGGTTATCAATGTGTTGTGTGTTTATTAGTTGCCCACTAATTTACATTGAGGTGTTGAGCCGACAAATAATGAGCATCATCTTTTGTATATGGATGATGCATCGCATTCTAAATTACAAATATAAATTGATTATTTTGTCAGGGGAGCAAAGATAATTAGAAGTTATGGCCATGCAAAAGAGAGGTTGGTGAGGCCTCTGTTGGTTAAAAGCGAAGGTGCGCAAAGGAGGACTACTAACAGGTATGTGTGTAGGACTAAGAAATTCCTCTCCAAAATTATTTCCTACACGAGATAGTCTTTACACAATTTCCATTTATTTTCTTGATAGGCGCACCGGAAGAGATGTTCTCATTTTCTAGGAAATGTACCACAAATCATTATGAAAGATATTGTTTTCTCTCCAGTACGTACAAAATAGTAAGGTAATCTTCTATAATTTATACTGTACAATTTTCTCAATCATACGAGGAGTGGTGTAAAGTTTGTATAAAAAATTGTGAGTTTTTTTTGTGTTTCATGCAGCTAAAAATATATACCTTGTGACTGTGCTCATGTATAGCATGAACTGTTATGTAAATTACACTTGCAATAAAATTGTACTGTAAATTATCATTAACTTTTTATCCCTATAAAGCTTTTCTATATCGATTTGGTTTGCAGAGCTCTTCTTCACGTGTTTAGTAGTTTGAAGCTGACTGCAAGTTTATTATATTCTCAGTACATAATTAACTGGGAAATCAATGGTGTACACACATAATACAATGGTTATGTGTGTCCAATACATTGTGATTCTTGCAAGTTTCCTATGTTGTGCAACGAAGGAACACACAGTGTACATAATCATCGTGCTATATTGTGCTTCAGAAGTGTAGCAATACTGCCTTTTGAGAAGAAATTAGATATGTAGATGGTGACTTTTAAATAGTGTGCCTTCAAGACTATTGTTAGCGATTCTAAAAAAAGACTATTGTTAGCATTGGGTACAGTATAGCTTTTGAGAAGAAAGATCGTGTATGCAGATGGTGACTTTGACAAGAAGATCAGGACTTCAAGACTACTGTCAACGGTTCTATTTTTGTCCCGAGTACAGTTTTTCTTTGAGATGATCGTGCCCACTTGACGAGGAGTCCGATCAGACTCAAAATGGGAGAATGGATACCCTGGCCAATGAATATCATAGATGTTGAGCCAAAGGACCTCAGGCTGATTGGTGTCGAGCATCACTCTTTGGATGTACTACTCATGAAAAAAATACTATGACCTTAGTACATCTATATTAAGGATTTTTCTGTTGTTATCCAGTGTCCATGCCCCATTCAATATATATAGCTCCTGAAAAACTATATAAATCTTTTACTGAATATCTAACTGACCTATGCATGCATGTTTGCACTTCTTAGAAAACTCTTCAGAGTAATGTTTCTCTATTTGTTATGTTATATCATTGGGATTTGACAAGAAAAAATCTGAACCACAAGATTAGCATTGGAGTAATATTGCAAGAGATTTATTTAGAGATAGGCTATTGATTACTGGACCAGTCCCCATATCTTTCAATATGATGTACCAGAAATTGAGGAATAGAAGAATACTGAAAGTGCTTGAATGTCAGATCTTTCAAAACATACAAGGATTATATCATTCTTTCTGGTATTTCATCTTATATTGCATATCTAATTGCATAACACCGAAAAAATATTGGTACCATTGAAAAATATTTTTTTTACATACTCCCATTGATTGTGCTAGAAAACAATTGATTATCGTTTCCTTACAGATGATCAAGGTATAAGTCCCCATCCTTCCAAAGATCTGATATATTTCGATCAGTCAGTCTTCTAAAATGTAAATAATTTATTTAGATATGATTATGTTGCAGTGATGGTCTACTTGCTACTATGTGGATGTTAGTTTCACTTGCGTAACACCAAAAAAAGAAATATATATTTACCATATAAGAAAAAGTTAATGTTGACATATCCCCATTGATTGCGCCAGAACATATTCATATCGTCTCCACCACAGGTGAACAAGGCAGTGACGACACGGTCTAGCAAGGTTGACAGTCCCTTGGCATGTTCTTCCTTCTGAAAACCTGATGCAGCTTTGTACTAAATCTGCGACACTTATTTTGGGACGTAGGAGTATTCGGGTTAGCCAACAATCCAAAGAATACATAATTTATTAATGTAAGGTTAATGGAGTAGTGACGCTCTATGTGTTATGTATATGATGTTACTTTAACTTCATCTTTACTATATTTGAAATAACATCTATGTACACTTGGCGCCAAAGATTACAGTGACTAAATATGTTTGCTCTGTTGTAATTGTTCAGACGATGCCTGGATTTATTGCCAAGTTTTTGGCCTCGATTTTCAGCGCTGCTACCTGAACTTCTAATTGAAGAGCTTGAGGTGAAGGGGTTATTTAACCATCAAACTAACTTTTTTCAGTTTTTTTATTTAGATGATTGATACACAGATTGGTCGAGTGTACCCTTTCTATACGCAGAAGTTATTTCTTCAGGTCATTGTAACTCTTAGTTAAACCTGTTAGTGATGAGGAGATAAAAGTTATCTCTATAATACAAGAAATATAGTGCTAATTTTTTTTAAATAATACATTTTTTTATTAATTTTCATAAATATTACGCTGGGTAATTTTTTTTTCAAAAATAATACACCGTC
The DNA here is from genome assembly GCF_018294505.1 of Triticum aestivum. NCBI lineage: Eukaryota > Viridiplantae > Streptophyta > Magnoliopsida > Poales > Poaceae > Triticum > Triticum aestivum. Next base: position 387,035,560 of record NC_057811.1, on the reverse strand, counting down.
GGCCCGCTGCAGGCCGACTGGGCCTAGTCGGCCCACAGCAGGCCGATTGGACTCCAGTCGGCCTCCAGCTGGCCGACTGGCCCCTGTCGGCCCACTGTGGGCTGATTGGGTGTCGGCCGACTGGAGCTAATTGGCTCGTTGTGGTCTAATTGTTTTCGCAAAAAAAGTAGGCATAAAAAATATATGTTTAAAAAAATGTTAATCATGTCATTAAAAAATGTTAAACGTGTATAAAAAATGTTCTTGATGTATACAAAAAATGTACAATATATATGCAAAAAAGGTGACTAAAAATATGTTTTAAAAAGTGTTAATCATGCATTTAAAAATTGTTAAATGTGTATATAAAAAATGTTCCTTATCTATACAAAAAATATAGAATGTGTATGAAAAAAAGTTGACACCAAAAAAATATGTTTGAAAAAAATGTTAATCATGTATTTGAAAAAATGTTCCTTATTTATACAAAAAATATAGAATGTGTGTGAAAAAAAGTTGACACCAAATTTTTTTTTGAAAAAAATGTTAATCATGTATTTGAAAAAATGTTCAACGAGTACACAAAAATGTTTCATGTATTGGAATAAAAGGTTAAACGTGTATAAAAAAATGTTCCAGCTCCGGATCCGGTATTGGAGCATCACGGACCTAAGTATGATTGGTTGCTCTTTTTGTATGGAACTGGAACATTTTTTCAAACATATTTTTTTGGTGTCAACTTTTTTTCATACACATTCTATATTTTTTGAATAGATAAGAAACATTTTTTATACACACATTTAACAATTTTTAAATACATGCTTAACACTTTTTAAAACATATTTTTTATGTCAACTTTTTTGCATATATATTGTACATTTTTTGTATACATCAGGAACATTTATTTATACACGTTTAACATTTTTTAATTACATGATTAACATTTTTTAAACATATATTTTTTATGCCTACTTTTTTTGCAAAAACAATTAGCCCACAGCAAGCCAATTAGCTTCAATCGGCCCACAGTGGGCCGACAGGACGCAATCAGCTATCCAATCGGCCTGCTGTGGGCCGACTAGGCCCAGTCGGCCTGCGGCGGGCCGACGGTGTATTATTTTTGAATTTTTTTATCCAGCGTAATATTTATGAAAATTAATAAAAAAAATTATTATTTAAAAAAAAAGTTGGCAGCTACCCATCAAACTACAAGTACACATGGAAATTATGCTACAATTTTTCAGTGTGTTTTGTGGATAAGAACGGGAGTATTTGTCCGGAGCCATAGAGACACTGTGGTGTCAACTTTACCGTGGACATTAGCATGGCTAGGCATATACCTATTTTATGCCAAGCTTTCAAATATAACTGATCAGGTCAAGACACTGTTTCGGCTTAACTCACTCCTCACATTGTCTATCCTATCACATAGGTCTAACTTCTCAGCAGTCATTGTCCATACCATGCTTAATTTTCTATTATAGATTTTTTTTATTGAGGTTCTTAAGTTAGTTTGTCAAAACATTGAAATAATTTTTAATTTAATGCTAGATATATTTTTACAAGGTAAGAGATATGTGCATGGACAACTCACCAGCTTCTGTTTATAAAATATCAAATATTATAGGTTTTTCATACGTTGCTTAGAAATAAATAAATACTTAAATGCGTATATAGAACTAGAGAGAGAAAGAGTGATAGCTATGTAGTGTGCAAACAAAGAAGGTCACAAAATTAATGGGTATGTAACCACAGGGTTTAACATTTTAGAGCTCTTTGACGCTATCAACATTTTGAGTAGTTGTCATATAGGTCCTAACTTTATAAAAGAAAACTATTGAGATGTCACCCGCATGGTATGACATCAAATTCAAATTGATTATGTTTCAGTCGAGATGCTGAAATGACGACCATTGAATTTGTGTTTATAGAAAAATACATTATAATGCAACATGATAAAAATGTGAAAAAACGTATACAAATATAATTTGCACAATGCGACTGGTCATAAAAAATACAGTTAGTACAAAACGAAGCATAATTAGAAGGTAAAATATAAATCGATACCATACATATCCATATAGAAATAAACACCGAACATACACAAGACAAAACTAGGTTCACAAAGCGTTGTATTAGCAAATGTCATCACATTCGGTTCCCATTTTTCCTTAGAAAAAACAAATAGTATGTTGTCGATATTAAACTTTAGAAAATTCTAGCCCGCGCATCGAGCGGGCCACTCTCCTAGTTGAGAGAAACAATAGCAACTGCAGCATGGTATTTGTGGTATGAAAGAAGAAAATTAACACATGGGGAGAACGTCCAAAGTGTAGCTCAAATCAGCTTGGCTGTGAGAGGACTCGCTGCGAAGTTCATTATTTCATGCACACCTAAGGCCAAACTGAAACAAAATATGTGGTTAAAGCCAAGGTATGGATATGTTAAACTGAATGTGGATGCTGGTTTTGACGTAGATACACTAGAAGGAACGGCGGGGCAGTTCTTCGGGACCACAACGGCAAGTTCATCGCTGCTGCGAATGAAAAGATTGATATATGTTTTGACTCGTTTACAGCAGGCAGAACGATTTGGGATGAATCTAGCACGTACAACAGGGTGTAGCAAAATCGAGATCAACTCAGATAGTATGGAAGTGGTAGAGGCTCTAATGGAGGGCTACTCTTCATCAGTTCCTAGTGCCATATTCGATGATTGTAATTTCATGTCCTTAGATTTCAATCATGTTACTTATGCTCATTGTAATAGAGAGAGTAACGTGGTAGCTCATGAGTTTGCTAGGTTAGCTAAATTTTTTACTACTGGTTGTTGGTTGGATACTGCCCCTAGTGCGGTTATCCCGTTGCTTGTAAACGATGCTACTGTTTTGATGCTTGAATAGAGGAGGAGTTTTCTGTCAAAAAAAAAACTCATCCTAATGAAACCTAATATGCGCAAAGGTGACATTTTCCTGAAATAGTATTTTGGGATTATCAAGCTGTTGACATTTTCCCTAAAAAGAAGGGTTACTTCATTTTGATGTTCTAAAAACGTCTGCAGAAAAGAAAACTCCTCTACTTTGGTATTTACACCAACTATGCACAAAATTGTGCCATTATAGAAAGGCCGTCAAGCTAGGAAATAGGCTAACAAGACAGCTCACAAGATGAAAACACGCCATTGCATAGAAATTGCCATTATTTTACACTGATACTAAGAGCATCTCCAGCCGTGCCCCCAACAGCCCCCCAAGGGCCATTTTTTGGCGCCAGCTCCCAAAAACCGGCCTAGTCGCGCCCCCAGGAGCCCATTTTTTGCCGATTTGGCCCGAAACTGGCACCGGCGGACCCAGACCGAACCCGGCGCGCTGGGGGGCGCCGGGGCAATCGTTTTTGGCGCGAACGAACGGCGGGCCCGCCGAGTCAGCGACCCCCGCCTCGTCGTCCTCACAACGCCTCGGTTTTCCGCGGGGAATCGATGCAAAGGGTGTCGCCGGTCAGCCTTCCATTGATTCCTCACGGGCGGCGCGGTGCAGCGACGCGTCCCTCCCGCCACGCGTACGCACAACACCGTCCCCCCGGCCGCTATATAAAGCAACACCTCCCTCACCGGGATGCACCCGCCCGCAGCCCCCCTCTCTCCCCGTGCACAGCCACCACCGATGAACTCTTTCCGTCGCCGCAGACGATGGGCGAGAGGTTCCCAGGCGATGGGGCGGCGGCCAATGGCTTCAGCCGCCGCTCGCTGCACGAGTGGGAAGCCCACCTCCTGCATGAAGCAAACATCCCGGCGCCTCCCGACATGCGCGCGCCGGGGCGGTGGAGGCTCAGCGCCGGGGGCCTCCCCGTTCCCCCGCTGCCCGACATCACGCGCCCCGACTACTTCAACGGCGAGTTCGAGCGCGTGTGGGCGTCGCTGACGGAGGAGCAGCGGGCCGGCCCGGAGTACGCCGCCGGCAACCACGAGGCGTGGGCGGCATACTATGAGCGTTGGGAGGCGGAGCGGCTGGCCTCCACCAACAACGCACCAGTGGTGCGGGGGACCAAGAACAGCGACGACCGCCGCCTGTTGTGGGGCGCCCCCGGCCGCACGCTCCAGGCCGTCCTCGAGCACCTCGAGGGCGGCAACGAGCCGCCGTTCACGTACCCTGCCGCCCCGGTCCCCCGTCGGAGCGGCGGCCAATGGATGCCGAGGAGGACCGGCTCCTCTTCCTCCTCCTCCTCCCACTCCTCCGGGTCGCCGGCGCTCTTCAGCGTCAAGGCCGAGCCCGCGGAGATGCCTCTCGGCCGGCGCACCCGCAGCGCCGGCATCGTCATCAACGAGGGCGGGCGCGCCTCCTCGGCTCCTCCTCGCCTCGTCAAGCTGAAGACGGAGCCGGGGCTCGCCGCCGTGAAGACAGAGCCAGGGCTCGCCGGCGTGAAGACGGAGCCGGGGCTCGATGACGCCGCGGCCATGAAGTGGGCGCGGCTGGAGTTGGAGCGCCAGCGCCGCGCCGTAGAGGAGATCGACGCTCGACGCTGTGGCCGCGACGAGGGAGGCGTCGTCGTTCTCTACGACAGCGACGACGACGCGCCGCCCCCGGTCCGCCAGGGCGACTCCGGGCAGGGGTCCAGCAGGGGCGGCTGCGTGAAGGAGGAGAAGGATGACGACGACGACGGCGACTTCGCCGCGTTCAGCGAGTTCTTCGGCCTGTAGTCGCGGCCTTTGTTTTTTTAAAGTACATTTTAAGTTTGCTATGTAAAAAACTGCTTCAGTCGCCGAAGTTTATGTCCTTGCCGAATCTTTGTCCGGTTTGCCGAATTATAGCCGAATTTCTTTTCAAAAAAGTTTTTAAAAGCCGTCTGGGGGCGACCCGGGCCGGCGGCTGGGAACCCGATCGACCCCAAGCCGATTTTAGCGCCGGTTCGCTCCCAGGCGGCGATTTTTCGAGCCCCCCGGGGCCAACGGCTGGAAATGCTCTAACCTAAGATGTGACACCACTGACGTCACAATTGGTTTCCCCATTGTCATTCACAATTGTAGCGTCATAGTGATGTTGTCTTCAAAGGCGACATCGCAAGAATAAGTTGGTAATATAAAATAGTGTCTTCAAGAAATAGAAAACTTGTATGTTCATGGTGTTGGTTTCAGGCATTCTCACTTTCTCGAATTCTGAACACTACATAAGATGGAACACCACACATGCATGGATGGTGCCGATCAACCAGTGAAAGTCGGATCAAGGTTGCTCACCCTAGAGAAACAACATAAGATCCGTGTTGCAAATCCAACCGGTGAGCCATGTCACCAGACTAACCCCTTTGCTAACTGAGCTTACTGCTTACGTAGCAATATTTATTTGGGACTTTAATTTCTAGTTGGCCTAACTATGGTCCATTATTTGTTGCTAACTTTGTGGCTCCCTTATGACTACCGACCAGTTACCAGAATATCAAATTATTTGTGTCTAAAAAAATTAAATTATTTGAAAATATAAATTCCAGTTGTGATCAGAAACCTCATAGAATAATAGTTTGGTATATCCCAATATCCATACAAAACCCAGCATCGCGCCACTTAGTAACCAAAGGCTAGGTCTCACTTTTTTTTGAGCACAATACAGATGCAAGCGCTCATATAAACGCGCATACACTCATCCCTATGAACGCATACACGCACACCCTACCCCTATGAGCACCTCCGAAAGACTGAGCCGGCATATCATCTTGAAATTTACGAAGTCACCATAGGCACCTCGTCGTCGACGGGAACGTCTCCTCCCACTGAATGCGCATCGCACCAGGAATTGAACCCTGGTGGGCCGGGGATACCACAGTCCCTCTAACCATCCAACCACAGGTTGGTTCGCGTCTAGGTCTCACTTTATCATGTCAACTTATACGCTTGCCTTCTTTTGTTTTATTTTGACGAAAAAGAGTGGGGATTTTTCCTACTACATGTATCTTTAATTTTTACGAGCATTTGAACAAAAAACATATGTAATGAGAGTACAACATAGAAAAGGGTATCAGAAAAGAGAGGCCAAAATGCTTGCCTTATAGAGAAGCAACATAATTGTATAAGACGTGTTTCATGGTTGCATCATGACAAATCTTATTAGTTCACTTGATCAAGTCAACTAAGTTATAAATATTTCATATATTGATAGTCAGACATAAATATAAAAAGTTTGATTGCACACATTTTAGAATGCTACTTGTTTCCTAGTGCATGCAGTAAGTCTTAAAACATTTTTTCTAGAATACGCACGAGCGCGTGTATCATTAATTAAAGAGGGGAGAAAGGGGTAGAGAAAGCCCCATCCACCAGGTTTTGCATGTGGTTACAAGATCGCATTCCGCGTCCACATTGATCGTACAAACTAGCTAACCTCTCGCACTAGCATGCCTAGCTACCTCACCAAAGTGAAGAAAATATGCCCTAGAGGCAATAATAAAGTTGTTATTTTATATTTCCTTATTTATGATAAAGGTTTATTATTCATGCTAGAATTGTATTGATCGGAAACCTTAATACATGTGTGAATACATAAACAAACATCGTGTCCCTAGTAAGCCTCCACTAGACTAGATCGTTGATCAAAGATGGTTAAGGTTTCCAAACATAGACATGAGTTGTCATTTGATAACGGGATCACATCATTAGGAGAATGATGTGATGGACAAGACCCATCCGTTAGCTTAGCATAATGATCGTTCAGTTTTATTGCTATTGCTTTCTTCATGTCAAATACATATTCCTTGGACTATGAGATTATGCAACTCCCGGATACCAGAGGAATACCTTGTATGCTATCAAACATCACAACGTAACTGGTGATTATAAAGATGCTCTACAGGTATCTCCGAAAGTGTTTGTTGGGTTGGCATAGATCGAGATTAGGATTTGTCACTCCGAGTATCGGAGAGGTATCTCTGGGCCCTCTCGGTAATACACATCATAAGCTTGCAAGCAAATGACTAAGGAGTTAGTCATGAGGTGATGTATTATGGAACGAGTAAAGAGACTTGCTGGTAATGAGATTGAACTAGGTATAAAGATACCGACGATCGAATCTCGGGCAAGTAACATACCGATAGACAAAGGGAATAACGTATGTTGTCATAACGGATCGACCGATAAAGATCTTCGTAGAATATGTAGGAGCCAATATGAGCATCCAGGTTCCGCTGTTGGTTATTGACCGGAGAGGTGTCTCGGTCATGACTACATAATTCCCGAACCCACAGGGTCGCACGCTTAACGTTCGTTGACGCTAGAGTAGTATTGGGATATTTGATGAGTGGTAACCAAATGTTGTTCGGAGTCCCGGATGAGATCCGGACGTCACAAGGAGTCTCGGAATGGTCGAGAGGTAAAGATATATATATATATATATATATATATATATATATATATATATATATATATAGATGCAGTATTTTCGGTATTGTACCGGGAAGCTTCTAGAAGGTTCCGGAGGATTCCGGAGGGGTCCGGAAGTCCACAAGTGGTTCCACCACGACCCAAGGGCTAACATGGGCTGTGGGGAGGTGCCCTCCTGGTCTTATTGGGTGAGGCGCACCAAGTCCTCAAAAGCCCATGTGGCTAGGGAAGGCAAAAAAGGAAGGAGTCCTAGTAGGAATAGGATTGGACTTGGAGTCCAAGTCCTCTCCCCCTTAGCTGCGCCCTAGGGCTTGGAGGGGCTGTTTACCACGCCCCTCTACCTATATATAGAGGGGAGGGGGTGCCCCAAGAGAACACACCAAGCCCTTGGCGCCCCTCTGTCTCCCGTTACTCCGTAGTTCCACCGCCTCGTCCCGGCGACGCTTAGCGAAGCGCCGTCGGTGTTCCACCACCACCATCACCACCATGCCGTCGTGTTGGTTGTGATCCCATCTACTTCTCCTCTCCCGCTTGCTGGATCAAGAAGGAGGAGACATCATCGAGCCGCATGTGTGCTAAACTCGGAGGTGCCGTCCGTTCGGCACTAGATCGGTTGGATCGTGATCGGATCGCGAAGAGTATGACTACATCAACCGCGTGATAAATGCTTCCGCTTAACGGTCTACGAGGGTACGTAGACACACTCTCCCCTCTCGTTGCTATGCATCTCCTAGATAGATCTTGCGTGAGCGCATGATTTTTTTGAAATTGCATGCTACGTTCCCCAACAGTGGCATCCGAGCCAGGTCTATGCGTAGATGATATGCACGAGTAGAACACAAAGAGTTGTGGGCGGTGATCTTCATACTGCTTACCACCAATGTCTTATTTTGATTCGCCGGTATTGTTGGATGAAACGGCCCGGACCAACCTTACATGACCACGTTCATGAGACCGGTTCCACCGACAGACATGCAACTAGTTTTGCATAAAGGTGGCTGGCGGGTGTCTGTTGCTCCTACTTTAGTTGAATTGAATTTGACTGCGGCCGGTCCTTGTTGAAGGTTAAAACAGCAAACTTGATAAATCAGCGTTGTGGTTTTGATGTGTAGGTAAGAACGGTTCTTGCTAGAAGCCCATAGGAGCCACATAAAACTTGCAACAACAAAGTAGAGGACGTCTAACTTGTTTTTGCAGGGCATGTTGTGATGTGATATGGTCAAGACATGATGTGATATACATTGTTGTATGAGATGATCATGTTTTGTAAAAGTTATCGGCAACCGACAGGAGCCTTATGGTTGTCTCTTTATTGTATGAACTGCAAACGGCATGTAATTGCTTTAATTTATCACTATGCGGTAGCGATAGTTGTAGAAGCAATAGTTGGCAAGACGACCACGACGCTGTTGGGAAACACAGTAATTTGAAAAATTTCCTACGATCACGCAAGATCTATCTAGGAGATGCATAGCAACGAGAGGGGAGAGTGTGTCTACGTACCCTCGTAGACCGAAAGCGGAAGCGTTAAGTAACGCGGTTGATGTAGTCGAACGTCTTCGCGATCCAACCGATCAAGTACCGAACGCACATCACCTCCGCGATCTACACACGTTCAGCTCAGTGACGTCCCTCGAACTCTAGATCCAGCTGAGGCCGAGGGAGAGTTCCATCAGCACGACGGCGTGGTGACGGTGATGATGAAGTTACCGGCGCAGGGCTTCGGCTAAGCACTACGACGATATGATCAAGGTGTAAAACTGTGGAGGGGGGCACCGCACACGGCTAAGAGATTGTCTATTGTGCTATTGGGGTGCCCCCTGGCCACGTATATAAAGGAGGGAGGGAGATAGGAGGCCGGCCAGGTTTGGGCGCGCCAGGGGGAGTCCTACTTGGACTCCTAGTCCAAGTAGGATACGCCCCCCTTTTTCCTTTCTTCCACCGGAGGGAAAGGTAAGGGAGAGAGAGGGGGAAGGAAACAGGGGGGCCGGCCCCCTCCCCTAGTCCAATTCAGTTTGGGCAAGGGAAGGGGCGCCCCTCTCACGTGGACCTTTATCCTCTCCTCCAATAAGGCCCACTAGGCCCAATACTTCTCCCGGGGGGTTCCGGTAACCTCCCGGTACTCCGGAAAAATGCCCAAACCACTCGGAACCATTCCGATGTCCAAATGCAACTTTCCAATATATGAATCTTTACCTCTCGACCATTTTGAGACTCCTCGTCATGTCCGTGATCTCATCCAGGACTCCTTGTTGGCCTTGTCCATTAGACAAGTTGCATGGAATGTGCTCTCTTTCGAGAAATCAACCGTGTAAAGGTTGCCATCCAACTCTCCAACAAAGGCCACTTCAAGAGTACCTCTCTTAAACACTTTCACATCCGTTAGTCCAAAGAGTGTATCATAACCAACATAAGCCAATTGGCGAACAGAAAGCAAATGGTATTTAAGGGATTGGACAAGCATGACATTTGCAAGAGACATGTCATTTGTGATAGCCACCTTGCCCAACCCGAGTACCTGTCCTTTTGATCCTCCACCAAACATAATGCTCATAAATGGTTGAATAGCTTCCATGAAATCGTAGAGAAATTTGCTATCTCCGGTCATATGATTTGTACATCCACTATCAATCACCCATTTTACTCCACCGGATAAGGCAACCTACACACAATTATGACTTGGTTAGAGGCACCCATTTTGCAATGGGACCTCTCAAGTTAGTCACAAGGGTCTTAGGGACCCAAATAGCATAAAACCGAAATGCATTTCGAGTACCAACAAACTATGCATAAAATTCTCCATCCTTAGTCTTACGAAGTACATAGGATGGAGGCATGAACTCTTTTGGCTTGTTGAGAGTGGGCATGCCCCTTGTGGCCTTCCCACTAACAACCTTACCTTTCTCCTTGTGCCCTTCTCGTACAAAAGTTTATTTTAGAGGGGTGGTGCACCTTTGAGAGGACATCTTCTTCTTGCTTGTGCTTGGGTTAAACCCGAGCCCCTCTTTGGCAAACACTTCATTATGTTGGCTCAATACCTCATTGAGGTTCTTTTGTCCTTGAGCACATGTCATGAGACCTTTCTCGATTTGAGCCTTGAGAAAGCGATTCTCCTCAAGAATAGATGCTAGATCACTACTAGAGTTAGTAGTACAAGCATCAACATTGATAATAGGAGAAGAGTAAGCCTTGGCTAGAGTTTCAAGATAAGTAAGCTTGAGCGTCTCAAAACTCTTTGTAAGAACGGTGAGCTCTTATTCCTTAGTCGTGAGGGACACGGATAGGAGCTCACAATCCTTAGAGAGAGAAGCATGAGACTTCACAAGCTTACTTTTATCATTCATCAACTCTTCGCAAGAGTCACTAGCCTTTTTCAGGGAGGCAAGATCTTTAGTATGAACATCAATGTTTGTACCATTTTCAAGCATAGTTCATCATTTCGTGTTTCCTCACATTGGACTTTCCACTCAAGGATTTCATATTTTTCATTTTCCTCGGTGATGAGGGTTTTGAGTTCCTTAATGGTGATGGTGTGCTTACTCACCATCTCCATAAGCATACGAAACGTAGTGAGCTTCTTTCCTTTGAGGGAGCACATGAACTTATTTAATTTAGCAAGCATATGATCATCTATATCATCATCCTCATAACTATCCTCTGCATCAAGATAGTCATCACTAGGAGTAGGAGGAGTGAAAAGAGGAGGGTTTGATCGTGGGGTTACCTTGACCTTGTTAGAAGAGCTTTGATCCTCTCCATCTTCTACCACAGCCTTTGCCATTAGGCACTTGTGAGCGTTGCCCTTGTAGTCCTTCATATAGTTGTAGGTGACGACATCACCACTCTTGTTGACTAGCCTCAACGTGTTTTGAGAATCTTGAGCAACTCCGGCAAAACCACTAACATCATCCGGATCGGATTCTTCAAGAGCAACCATTGCTTTCCCATCCCTCTTCTTGAGCTTGGAGTTCAGAAGATTTGGCAACTTCTTCTTGGGAAAGGTCTTGGGAAACCTCGGTTTATCTTCTCTCTTCTCATAAGGGCACTCGTTGGAGAAGTGGTTGGTTTCTTCATAGTTGTAGCATTTTCTCACTTTCTTCTTCTAGAATCTTCCTTTGAATTTTCCCACGCTAAACTTCTTGACAAAGAGAGCCATGTCTTCATATGAAGGGCCCTCATCAGATTCAATCTCATCACCATCTTCATCATCATCATCTTCTTCTTCTTCACTTTGCTCATCTTCACATACATGCTTGGCCTTCAATGCAACATTGATCTTTGATGTTGAGGTACCATGCATGGCAAAATGTTTTGTAGCATTTTCCTTTGATTCTTCAAATAGCTGGAAAGTGGATATGATGTCATCCAGAGTCATTTCCCTGAAGGAATGGTGTTGTCTTATGTCCCACACCATTTGGTGATGATATGGAGCAAGAGCATGGAGCAGCTTGTCCACAAGAAATTTCTTAGTCATGTTGAATCCATCTTGTGTCTTGACACACTCACACGACTCAATGTCAGCAGTGAGAGTCATGAGACGCTCAAGAAGTTGATTGGGAGATTCACCTTTCTCCATAAAAAAGTTTTGCAATTGCCCCTTGGCAATTTCATATTGAGCAAGTCGGAGAGTGGAGGTACCGGTCTTGGTTCCTACAATACTTTCCCATAGTTCCTTGGCACTTGTGATGTGTATGAATGGTCTCCTTTGCTTTTCAACCATACATCTCCTTATACACATGGTTGCGGTGTCATTGAGATTCTTGTCATAAATTTCTCTTGGTGTAGGGTTCTTTGGATCAACCACATGGTAACCATACTCCATGATCTCCAGCATCTTATCATTTCCATATCGAAGATGATCCTGCATAGCAACTCTCCACAAGGCAAAATCGGAAGTGGCATCAAGTAAAGGAGGTTTGCCTTGAGGGTTATAGTTAGGTTTATCTATTTGAGGTCTTGCATAAAGCCAAGGAACACTAGAGTGTTCATTGCTAGGAGGTTGTTGGCCAAGTGAAGGAGTAGGCACAGCTGGCCTCGAGGCCGCACCACCAGAAAGTGGTGGAAGCATCATGGTTAGTGTGGCTAACCTCATTTGGACCAAGGCCTCAAGAGAGGCATCATGCTCCTCATTTTGCTTAGCAAGAGCTCGTTCCAGATCCTCTGAAGTAAAGGACCTGGCTTCTGTGGAAGCCGCACCCGTATTCTTCGGATCTGCAACAATGGGAGTTCCATCGGGGTTCATCTCGCTCTAAGGCGGTTAAGCCACAGAAATAGAGCACGAGGCTCTGATACTAATTGAAAGGATCGAGATGGACCTAGAGGGGGGGGTGAATAGGTACAATTACACATTTTAATTATTACTTAGCAATTTTAGGCAATAATGCGGAATATGAAAGTGTGGCTAACAATTGCAAGTATGATACTAATGAGCTAAGCAAGATAAACAAGTGACACAAATATATGAGTAAGCAAGCACAATATGATACAAGTAAGTGCTAAGAGACAAGTAACCACAAGTAGAGAGTTAGGGTTAGGAATAACCGCAACTCCGAGAGACGAGGATGTATGCCGATGTTCACTTCCTTGGAGGGAAGCTACGTCACCGTTTAGAGAGGTGGATGTTACGACGAAGGCACACCAACGCCACGAAGGCTCACCCTATTCTCTCTTTGAGACAACACCACGAAGGCGTTTCTCAACCACTAGTGGTAGACCTTGGGGTGGTCTCCAAACCCTCACAAATTTTCCGGGGGAAATCACAATGGTCGATTCCTCGCCGGAGCACTCCTACCGCCTAGGAGTCTCCAACCTCCTAGAGTAACAAGATGCACCACAAAAACAAAGGGGGGAATCAACTTTCGCTTTGGTGAATGTGTAGATCGAGCACTTCTTCTCTTCTCAAAAGATCAAGAGCTTTGGTTGGCTAAGTAGGGAGATCTCCAAGAAATCGAGGTGTGAAAATGGAGGTGAGAGAAATGGAGTCATCAACTTCTTCGTGAGGAAGAAGAAGACTATTTATAGGTGGGGATGAAATCTGGCCGTTGGAGGCAGATTTCTGCGTAGCCCGGAAGTTCCGGCGACGGACAGAAGTTCCGGACCCCGGAAGTTCCGGCCAATTTCCGGACAGGTTCCGGGCTACACAGAGAGTTTGCACCACTCAATAGTACCCCGGAAGCTGCTGAAACAGCGGACGGAAATTCCGGTGCCCGGAAGTTCCGGCCGCCCCGGAAGTTCCGGGGGACAGAAGTTCCGGCCAGGGTCTGGCGAGGTTCCAGGCTGCACAGAGAGATTGCACGAAAAGTGCAGTTTCTCCGGGTACCCCGGAAGCTTCCGGGACCCCTCCCGGACATTCCGGTCCCTGGAAGTTTCGGCCGTCCCGGAAGTTCCGGCCTGAACAGAAACTTGGCACTAAGATTTCCAGATCAATGTGAGAAGGTAAGTTGACTCCCCGGATGTTTTTATGATGCACCCCCTCTTAATAGTGCGGCTGCCCTAAGGACTCAAGAAATAAGAAAACTTTATGGTACTCTTCTTTTCTTGAGCGCACCGCTTTTCCTTTTTCCAATTTAAGAGGAACTAACCATCCATGCTTCACTTTAGCTTAATCAGGGCTGTTAACACTTAGAGCATGTGGTTAGAAACACAAATGAAGTTGTCATAGATGTAAAAAACACTTTAGTGCAATATTGCACTTTCAGGGGGGCCGGCCCCCTCCCCTAGTCCAATTCGGTTTGGGTAAGGGGAGGGGCGCCTCTCTCACGTGGCCCTTTCTCCTCTCCTCCAATAAGGCCCACTAGGCCCAATACTTCTCCCGGGGGGTTCCGGTAACCTCCTGGTACTCCAGAAAAATGCCCGAACCACTCGGAACCATTCCGATGTCCAAATGCAACCTTCCAATATATGAATCTTTACCTCTCGACCATTTCGAGACTCCTCGTCATCTCTGTGATCTCTGTTGGGGATCGTTGCAGAAATTAAAAAATTTCTACGCATCACCAAGATCAATCTATGGAGTTTACTAGCAACGAGAGGGGAGTGCATCTTCATACCTTTGAAGATCGCGATGCGGAAGCGTTGCAAGAACGCGGTCGGTGGAGTCGTACACGAAGTGATTCAGATCGCGGCCGATTCCGATCTTGGCACCGAACAACGGTGCCTCCGCGTTCAACACACGTGCAGCCCGGTGACGTCTCCCGCGCCTTGATCCACCAAGGAGAGAGGGAGAGGTTGGGGAAGACTCCGTCCAGCAGCAGCACAACGGCGTGGTGGTGGTGGAGGAGTGTGGCACTCCAGCAGGGCTTCGCCAAGCACTGCGAGAGACGAGGAGGGAGAGGGGTAGGGCTGCGCCAAGAGAGAGGGAGACTCGTGTCTCTGGCAGCCCCAAAACCCCCACTATATATAGGGGAAGGGGAGGGGGGCCGGCCCCCTAGATCCATCTAGAGGGAGGGGGACGGCGGCCCCTCGGGGGGGGGGGTGGGGCAGCGGCCCCCTTAGGGTTTCCAACTAGGGGGGGGGCCGCCCCGGGGGGGGGGGGTAGCGGCCCCCTAGGGTTTCCAACCCTAGGCGCCTTGGGCCCTTGGGGGGGGGGTGCACCAGCCCACTAAGGGGCTAGTTCCCACCCAACTACAACCCATTAGGTCCTTCGGGGCAGGTGGACCCTCCCGGTGGACCCCCGAAACCCCTTCGGTGGTCCGAGTACAATACCGATAAACCCCGAAACCTTTCCGGTGACTGAAACTGGACTTCCCATATATAAATCTTCACCTCCGGACCATTCCGGAACTCCTCGTGACATCCGGGATCTCATCCGGGACTCCGAACAACATTCGGTAACCACGTACATCTATTCCCTATAACCCTAGCATCATCGAACCTTAAGTGTGTAGACCATACGGGTTCGGGAACTAAGCAGACATGACCGAGACATCTCTCCGGCCAATAACCAACAGCGGGATCTGGATACCCATGTTGTCTCCCACATGTTCCACGATGATGTCATCGGATGAACCATGATGTCAAGGATTCAATCAATCCCGTATACGATTCCCTTTGTCTACCGATATAGCACTTGCCCGAGATTTGATCGTCGGTATACCGATACCTTGTTCAATCTTGTTACGGCAAGTCTCTTTAGTCGTTCCGTAACACATCATCCCGCGACCAACCCCTTAGTCACATTGAGCTCATTACGATGATGTCTTATCGAGTGGGCCCAGAGATACCTCTCCGTCATACGGAGTGACAAATCCGAGTCTCGATTCGTGCCAACCCAACAGATAGTTTCGGGGATACCTGTAGTGTACCTTTATAGCCACCCAGTTACATTGTGACGTTTGGCACACCCAAAGTACCCTTACGGTATCCGGGAGTTGCACAACCTCATGGTCTAAGGAAAAGATACTTGACATTAGAAAAGCTTTAGCAGACGAACTACACGATCTTGTGCTATGCTTAGGATTGGGTCTTGTCCATCACATCATTATCCTAATGATGTGATCCCGTTATCACTGACATCCTATGTCCATGGTTAGGAAACCGTAACCATCTATTGATCAACGAGCTAGTCAACTAGAGGCTCACTAGGGACATGTTGTGGTCTATGTATTCACACATGTATTACGATTTCCGGATAACACAATTATAGCATGAACAATAGACAATTATCATGAACAAGGAAATATAATAATAACCATTTTATTATTGCCTCTAGGGCATATTTCCAACAGTCTCCCACTTGCACTAGAGTCAATAACCTAGTTACATTGTGATGAATCGAACACCCATAGAGTTCTGGTGTTGATCATGCTTTGCACGTGGAAGAGGTTTAGTCAACGGATCTGCGACATTCAGGTCCGTATGCACTTTACAAATCTCTATATCTCCATCTTGAACATTTTCACGAATGGAGTTGAAGCGACGCTTGATATGCCTGGTCTTCTTGTGAAACCTGGGCTCCTTGGCAAGGGCAATAGCTCCAGTGTTGTCACAGAAGAGAGCCATCGGGCCCGACGCATTGGGAATAACTCCTAGATCGGTCATGAACTCCTTCATCTAGATTGCTTCATGTGCTGCCTCCGAGGCTGCCATGTACTCCGCTTCACATGTAGATCCCGCCACGACGCTTTGCTTGCAACTGCACCAGCTGACTGTCCCACCATTCAAAATATACACGTATCCGGTTTGTGACTTGGAGTCATCCAGATCTGTGTCGAAGCTAGCATCAACGTAACCCTTTACGACGAGCTCTTCGTCACCTCCATAAACGAGAAACATATCCTTAGTCCTTTTCAGGTACTTCAGGATATTCTTGACCACTGTCCAATGTTCCATGTCGGGATTACTTTGGTACCTTCCTACCAAACTTACGGCAAGGTTTACATCAGGTCTGGTACACAACATGGCATACATAATAGACCCCATGGCCGAGGCATAGGGGATGACACTCATCTTTTCTCTATCTTCTGCCGTGGTCGGGCATTGAGCCGCACTCGATCTCACACCTTGCAATACAGGCAAGAACCCCTTATTTGACTGATCTATATTGAACTTCTTCAATATCTTGTCAAGGTATGTGCTTTGTGAAAGACCAATGAGGCATCTCGATCTATCTCTATAGATCTTGATGGCTAATATATAAGCAGCTTCTGCAAGGTCCTTCATTGAAAAACACTTATTCAAGCAGGCCTTTATGCTTTCCAAGAGTTCTATGTTATTTCCCATCAATAGTATTTCATCCACATACAATATGAGAAATGCTACAGAGCTCCCACTCACTTTCTTGTAAACACAGGCTTCTCCATAAATCTGCGTAAACCCAAACGCTTTGATCATCTCATCAAAATGAATGTTCCAGCTCTGAGATGCTTGCACCAGCCCATAGATCGAGCATTAGAGCTTGCATACCTTGTCAGCATTCTTAGGATTGACAAAACCTTCCGGCTGCATCATATACAATTCTTCCTTAAGGAAACCATTAAGGAATGCCGTTTTGACGTCCATTTGCCATATCTCATAATCATAGAATGCGGCAATTGCTAACATGATTCGGACAAACTTCAGCTTCGCTATAGGTGAGAAGGTCTCATCGTAGTCAACCCTTGAACTTGTCGATAACCCTTAGCGACAAGACGAGCTTTATAGATGGTCCAATTGCCATCCGCGTCCGTCTTCTTCTTAAAGATCCATTTATTTTCTATGGCTCGCCGATCATCGGGAAAGTCCATCAAAGTCCATACTTTGTTTTCATACATGGATCCTATCTCGGATTTCATGGCTTCAAGCCATTTGTCGGAATCCGGGCCCGCCATCGCTTCTTCATAGTTCGAAGGTTCACCATTGTCTAACAACATGATTTCCAGGATAGGGTTGCCGTACCACTCTGGTGCGGAACGTGTCCTTGTGGACCCACGAAGTTCAATAGCAACTTGATCTGAAGTTTCATGATCATCATCATTAACTTCCTCTCTAGTCGGTGCAGGCACCACAGAAACATTTTCTTGAGCTGCGCTACTCTCCGGTTCAAGAGGCAATACTTCATCAAGTTCTACTTTCCTCCCACTTACTTCTTTCGAGAGAAACTCTTTCTCTAGAAAGGATCCATTCTTAGCAACAAAGATCTTGCCTTCGGATCTGAGGTAGAAGGTATACCTAATAGTTTCCTTAGGGTATCCTATGAAGACGCATTTTTTTATTTGGGTTCGAGCTTTTCAGGTTGAAGTTTCTTGACATAAGCATCGCATCCCCAAACTTTCAGAAACGATAGCTTAGGTTTCTTCCCAAACCACAATTCATACGGTGTCGTCTCAACGGATTTCGACGGAGCCCTATTTAAAGTGAATGCGGCAGTCTCTATAGCATAACCCCAAAATGATAGCGGTAGATCGGTAAGAGACATCATAGATCGCACCATGTCCAATAGAGTGCGATTACGACGTTCGGACACACCATTACGCTGAGGTGTTCCAGGCGGCGTGAGTTGTGAAACAATTCCACATTTCCTTAAGTGTGTGCCAAATTCGTGACTCAAATATTCTCCCCCACGATGTGATCGTAAGAACTTTATTTTCCTGTCACGTTGATTCTCAACCTCACTCTGAAATTCCTTGAACTTTTCAAAGGTCTCAGACTTGGGTTTCATTAAGTAGACATACCCATATCTACTTAAGTCATCAGTGAGGGTGAGAACGTAACGGTAACCACCGCGAGCCTCAACGCTCATTGGATCGCACACATCAGTATGTATGATTTCCAATAAGTTGGTTGCTCACTCCATTGTTCCGGAGAACAGAGTCTTGGTCATTTTGCCCATGAGGCATGGTTCGCACGTGTCAAATGATTCATAATCAAGAGACTCCAAAAGTCCATCTGCAAGGAGTTTCTTCATGCGTTTGACACCAATGTGACCAAGGCGGAAGTGCCACAAGTATGTGGGACTATCATTATCAACCTTACATCTTTTGGCATTCACACTATGAATATGTGTAACATCACGTTCGAGATTCAATAAGAATAAACCATTGACCAGCGGGGCATGACCATAAAACATATCTCTCATATAAATAGAACAACCATTATTCTCAGATTTAAATGAATAGCCATCTCACATTAAACGAGATCCAGATACAATGTTCATGCTCAAAGCTGGCACTAAATAACAATTATTGAGGTTTAAAACTAATCCCATAGGTAAATGTAGAGGTAGCGTGCCGACGGCGATGACATCGACCTTGGAACCATTCCCGACGCGCATCGTCACCTCGTCCTTCGCCAGTCTCCGCTTATTCCGCAGCTCCTGTTTTGAGTTACAAATATGAGCAACCGCACCGGTATCAAATACCCAGGAGCTACAACGAGCGCTGGTTAGGTACACATCAATAACATGTATATCACATATACCTTTGGTATTGCCGGCCTTCTTATCCGCTAAGTACTTGGGGCAGTTCCGCTTCTAGTGACCGTTTCCCTTGCAATAAAATCACTCAGTCTCAGGCTTGGGTCCATGCTTTGGCTTCTTCCCGGCAGCTGGCTTACCGGGCGCGGCAACTCCCTTGCCGTCCTTCTTGAAGTTCTTTTTACCCTTGCCTTTCTTGAACTTAGTGGTTTTATTCACCATCAACACTTGATGTTCCTTTTTGATCTCCACCTCCGCTGATTTCAGCATTGAATATACCTCAGGAATGGTCTTTTCCATCCCCTGCATATTGAAGTTCATCACAAAGCTCTTGTAGCTAGGTGGGAGCGACTGAAGGATTCTGTCAACGACCGCATCATCCGGGAGATTAACTCCCAGCTGAGACAAACGGTTGTGCAACCCAGACATTTTGAGTATGTGCTCGCTGACAGAACTATTCTCCTCCATCTTACAACTGTAGAACTTGTCGGAGACTTCATATCTCTCCACCCGGGCATGAGCTTGGAAAACCATTTTCAGATCTTGGAACATCTCATATGCTCAGTGCTACTCAAAACGCTTTTGGAGCCCCGGTTCTAAGCTGTAAAGCATGCCGCACTGAACCAGGGAGTAATCATCACTACGCAACTGCCAGGCGTTCATAACGTCTTGAGTTGCTGGGAAAACAGGTGCTTCACCTAGCGGTGCTTCAAGGACATATGCTTTCTTGGCAGCTATGAGGATAATCCTCAGGTTATGGACCCAGTCCGTGTAGTTGCTACCATCGTCTTTCAGCTTGGTTTTCTCTAGGAACGCGTTGAAGTTGAGGGCAACATTAGCGTGGGCCATTTGATCTATAAGACATATTGCAAAGTTTTAGACTATGTTCATGATAATTAAGTTCATCTAATCAAATTATTTAATGAACTCCCACTCAGATAGACAGTCCTCTAGTCATCTAAGTGATACATGATCCGAGTCAACTATTCCGTGTCCGATCATCACGTGAGACGGACTAGTCATCTTCGGTGAACATCTTCATGTTGATCGTATCTTCTATACGACTCATGTTCGACCTTTCGGGCTTCCGTGTTCCGAGGCCATGTCTGTACATGCTAGGCTCGTCAAGTCAACCTAAGTGTATTGCGTGTGTAAATCTGGCTTACACCTGTTGTATTCGAACGTTAGGGGGAACACTTTCTTGAAATTATTGCAAGGGATCATCTTATTTAAGCTACCGTCGTTCTAAGCAAATAAGATGTAAAACATGATAAACATCACATGCAATCAAATAGTGACATGATATGGCCAATATCATTTTTCTCCTTTTGATCTCCATCTTCGGGGCGCCATGATCATCATCGTCACCGGCATGACACCATGATCTCCATCATCGTGTCTTCATGAAGTTGTCTCGCCAACTATTACTTCTACTACTATGGCTAACGGTTAGCAATAAAGTAAAGTAATTACATGGCGTTTTCATTGACACGCAGGTCATACAATAAATTAAGACAACTCCTATGGCTCCTGCCGGGTGTCATACTCATCGACATGCAAGTCGTGATTCCTATTACAAGAACATGACCAATCTCATACATCACATATATCATTCATCACATCCTTTTGGCCATATCACATCACACGGCATATGCTGCAAGAACAAGTTAGACGTCCTCTAATTGTTGTTGCAAATTTTTACGTGGCTGCTATAGGTTTCTAGCAAGAACGTTTCTTACCTACGCCAAAACCACATCGTGATATGCCAATTTCTATTTACCCTTCATAAGGACCCTTTTCATCGAATCCGATCCGACTAAAGTGGGAGAGACAGACACCCGCTAGCCACCTTATACAACTAGTGCATGTCAGCCGGTGGAACCTGTCTCACGTAAGCGTACATGTAAGGTCGGTCCGGGCCGCTTCATCCCATGATGCCGCCGAATCAAGATAATACTAGTAACGGCAAGTAAATTAACAAAATCGACGCCCACAACAACTTGTGTTCAACTCGTGCATAGAAACTACGCATAGACCTAGCTCATGATGCCACTGTTGGGGATCGTTGCAGAAATTAAAAAATTTCTACGCATCACCAAGATCAATCTATGGAGTTTACTAGCAACGAGAGGGGAGTGCATCTTCATACCTTTGAAGATCGCGGTGCAGAAGCGTTGCAAGAACGCGGTCGGTGGAGTCGTACACGAAGCGATTCAGATCGCGGCCGATTCCGATCTTAGCACTGAACAACGGTGCCTCCGCGTTCAACACACGTGCAGCCCGGTGACGTCTCCCGCACCTTGATCCAGCAAGGAGAGAGGGAGAGGTTGGGGAAGACTCCATCCAGCAGCAGCACGACGGCGTGGTGGTGGTGGAGGAGAGTGGCACTCCAGCAGGGCTTTGCAAAGCACTGCGAGAGACGAGGAGGGAGAGGGGTAGGGCTGCGCCAAGAGAGAGGGAGACTCGTGTCTCTGGCAGCCCCAAAACCCCCACTATATATAGGGGAAGGGGGGAAGGCCCCCTAGATCCATCTAGAGGGGGGGGGGCGGCGGCCCCTCGGGGAGTGGGGGGGCAGCGACCCCCTTAGGGTTTCCAACTAGGGCGGGGGGGGGGGGCAGCGGCCCCCTAGGGTATCCAACCCTAGGCGCCTTGGGCCCTGGGGGGGGGCACCAGCCCACTAAGGGGCTGGTTCCCACCCAACTACAGCCCATTAGGTCCTTCGGGGCAGGTGGACCCTCCCGGTGGACCCCCGGAACCCCTTCGGTGGTCCCGGTACAATACCGATAAACCCCGAAACCTTTCCGGTGACTGAAACTGGACTTCCCATATATAAATCTTCACCTCCGGACCATTCCGGAACTCCTCGTGACGTCCGGGATCTCATCCGAGACTCCGAACAACATTCGGTAACCACGTACATCTATTCCCTATAACCCTAGCGTCATCGAACCTTAAGTGTGTAGACCCTACGGGTTCGGGATCTATGCAGACATGACCGAGACATCTCTCCAGCGAATAACCAACAACGGGATCTGGATACCCATGTTGGCTCCCACATGTTCCATGATGATCTCATCGGATGAACCACGATGTCAAGGATTCAATCAATCCCGTATACGATTCCCTTTGTCTGCCAATATAGCACTTGCCCGAGATTCGATCGTCGGTATACCGATACCTTGTTCAATTTCGTTACGGCAAGTCTCTTTACTCGTTCCGTAACACATCATCCCGTGACCAACCCCTTAGTCACATTGAGCTCATTACGATGATGTCTTACCGAGTGGGCCCAGAGATACCTCTCCGTCATACGGAGTGACAAATCCCAGTCTCGATTCGTGCCAACCCAACAGATACTTTTGAGGATACCCGAAGTGTACCTTTATAGCCACCCAGTTATGTTGTGGCGTTTGGCACACCCAAAGTACCCTTATGATATCTGGGAGTTGCACAATCTCATGGTCTAAGGAAAAGATACTTGACATTAGAAAAGCTTTAGCAGAAGAACTACACGATCTTGTGCTATGCTTAGGATTGGGTCTTGTCCATCACATCATTATCCTAATGATGTGATCCCGTTATCAATGACATCCTATGTCCATGGTTAGGAAACCGTAACCATCTATTGATCAACGAGCTAGTCAACTAGAGGCTCACTAGGGACATGTTGTGGTCTATGTATTCACACATGTATTACGATTTCCGGATAACACAATTATAGCATGAACAAGGAAATATAATAATAACCATTTTATTATTGCCTCTAGGGCATATTTCTAACAATCTCATCCAGGACTCCGAACAAACTTCGGTACATCAAATCACATAACTCATAATACAAATCGTCATCGAACGTTAAGCATGCGGACCCTACGGGTTGGAGAACTATGTAGACATGACCGAGACACATCTATGGTCAATAACAAATAGCGGAACCTGGATGCTCATATTGGCTCCTACATATTCTACGAAGATCTTTATCGGTCAAACCGCATAACAACATACGTTGTTCCCTTTGTCATCGGTATGTTGCCCGAGATTCGATCGTCGGTATCATCATACCTAGTTCAATCTCGTTACCGGCAAGTCTCTTTACTCGTTCCATAATGCATCATCCCGCAACTAACATATTAGTCACATTGCTTGCAAGGCTTATAGTGATGTGCATTACCGAGAGGGCCAAGAGATAACTCTCCGATACACGGAGTGACAAATCCTAATCTCGATCTATGCCAACCCAACAAACACCTTCGGAGACACCTGTAGAGCATCTTTATAATCACCTAGTTATGTTGTGAAGTTTTATAGCACACAAGGTGTTCCTCCGGTATTCGGGAGTTGCATAATCTCATAGTTCGAGGAACATGTATAAGTCATGAAGAAAGCAGTAGCAATGAAACTGTAACAATCATAATGCTAAGCTAACGAATGGGTCTTGTCCATCACATCATTATCCTATTGATGTGATCCCGTTCATCAAATGAAAACACATGTCTATGGTTAGGAAACATAACCATCTTTGATAAACAAGCTATTCAAGTAGAGGCATACTAGGGACACTTTGTTTTGTCTATGTATTCACACATGTACTAAGTTTCCGATTAATACAATTCTAGCATGCATAATATACATTTATCATGAAATAAGGAAATAAATAATAACTTTATTATTGCCTCTAGGGCATATTTCCTTCAGTCTCCCACTTGCACTAGAGTCAATAATCTAGTCCACATCGCCATGTGATTTAACACTAATAGTTCACATCACCATGTGACATCGCCATGTGACCAACACTCAAAATGTTTACTAAAGTCAGTAATCTAGTTCACATTGCCATGTGATTAACACCCAAAGAGTACTAAGGTGTGGTCATCTTTTGTTTGTGAGAGAGGTTTAGTCAATGGGTCTGCCACATTCAGATCTGTAGGTATTTTGCAAATTTCTATGTCTACAATGCTCTGCACGGAGCTACTCTAGCCGAATGCTCCCACTTTCAATATGCATCCAGATCGAGACTCAGAGTCATCCAGATTGGTGTCAAAGCTTGCATCGACATAACTCTTTACGATGAACTCTTTATCACCTCCATAATTGAGAAATATTTCCTTAGTCCTCTAATGATAATTTTGACCAATGTCCAGTGATCTACTCCTAGATCACTATTGTACTCCCTTGCCAAACTCAGGGTAGGGTATACAATCGGTCTGGTACATAGCATGCATGCTTTATAGAACCTATGAATGAGGCATAGGGAATGACATTCATTCTTTCTCTCTCTTCTGCCGTGGTCAGGCTTTGAGTCTTACTCAACTTCACACCTAGCAACACAGACAAGAACTCCTTCTTTGACTGTTGCATTTTGAACTACTTCGAAATCTTGTCAAGGTATGTACTCATTGAAAAACCTTATCAAGCGTCTTGATCTATCTATATAGATCTTGATGCTCAATATGTAAGCAGCTTCACCGAGGTCTTTCTTTTAAAAACTCCTTTCAAACACTCCTTTATGCTTTCCAGAAAATTCTACATCATTTCCGATCAACAATATGTCACACACACATATACTTATCAGAAAGGTTGTAGTGCTCCCACTCACTTTCTTGTAAATACAGGCTTCACCGCAAGTCTGTGCAAAACTATATGCTTTAATCAACGTATCAAAGCATATATTCCAACTTCGAGATGCTTGCACCAGTCCATAGATGGATCGCTGGAGCTTGCCCATTTTGTTAGCACCTTTAGGATTGACAAAACCTTCTGGTTGCATCATATACAACTCTTCTTTAATAAATCCATTAAAGAATGCAGTTTTGTTATCCATTTGCCATATTTCATAAAGTGCGGCAATTGCTAACATGATTCGAACAGACTTAAGCATCGCTACGAGTGAGAAAATCTCATTGTAGTCAACACCTTGAACTTGTCGAAAACCTTTCATGACAAGTCGAGCTTTGTAGATAGTAACAGTACCATCAGCGTCCGTCTTCCTCCTGAAGATCCATTTATTCTCAATGGCTTCCCGATCATCGGGCAATTCCACCAAAGTCCATACTTTGTTTTCATGCATGGATCCTATCTCAGATTTCATGGCCTCAAGCCATTTCGCGGAATCTGGGCTCATCATCGCTTCCTCATAGTTCGTAGGTTCGTCATGGTCAAGTAACATGACCTCCAGAACAAGATTACCATACCACTCTGATGCGGAACGTACTCTGGTCGACCTACGCGGTTCGGTAGTAACTTGATCCGAAGTTTCATGATCATCATCATTAACTCCCTCACTAATTGTGTAGGCATCACTGGAAATGATTTCTGTGATGAACTACTTTCCAATTCGGAAGAAGGTACAATTACCTCATCAAGTTCTACTTTCCTCCCACTCACTTCTTTCGAGAGAAACTCCTTCTCTAGAAAGGATCCATTCTTAGCAACGAATATCTTGCCTTCGGATCTGTGATAGAAGGTGTACCCAACAGTCTCCTTTGGGTATCCTATGAAGACACATTTCTCCGTTTTGGTTTCGAGCTTATCAGGTTGAAGCATTTTCACATAAGCATCGCAGCCCCAAACTTTAAGAAACGACAGCTTAGGTTTCTTCCTAAACCACAGTTCATACAGTGTCATCTCAACGGATTTAGATGATGCCGTATTTAACATGAATGCAGCTGTCTCTAATGCATAACACCAAAACGATAGCGGTAAATCAGTAAGAGACATCATAGATCGCACCAAATCTAATAACGTGCGGTTACGACGTTCGGACACACCATTACGATGTGGTGTTCCGGGTGGCGTGAGCTGCGAAACTATTCCACATTGTTTCAAATGAAGACCGAACTCGTAACTCAAATATTCTCCTCCACGATCAGATCGTAGAAACTTTATTTTCTTGTTACGATGATTTTCTACTTCACTCTGAAATTCTTTGAACTTTTCAAATGTTTCAGACTTATGTTTCATCAAGTAGATATACCCATCTCTGCTCAAATCATCTATGAAGGTCAGAAAATAACGATACCCGCCGCGAGCCTCAACAGTCATCGGACCACATACATCAGTATGTATTATTTCCAATTAGTCAGTTGCTCGCTCCATTGTTCCGGAGAACGGAGTTTTAGTCATCTTGCCCATGTGGCATGGTTCTCAAGCATCAAGTGATTCCAAAAGTCCATCATCATGGAGTTTCTTCATGCGCTTTACACTAATATGACCTAAACGGCAGTGCCACAAATAAGTTGCCCTATCATTATTAACTTTGCATCTTTTGGCTTCAATATTATGAATATGTGTATCACTACGATCGAGATCCAACAAACCATTTTCATTGGGTGTATGACCATAGAAGGTTTTATTCATGTAAACAGAACAACAATTATTCTCTGACTTAAATGAATAACCATATTGCAATAAACATGATCAAATCATATTCATGCTCAACGCAAACACCAAATAACATTTATTTAGGTTCAACACTAATCCCGAAAGTATAGGGAGTGTACGATGATGATCATATCAATCTTGGAACTACTTCCAACACACATCGTCACTTCACCCTTAACTAGTTTCTGTTCATTATGCAACTCCCGTTTCGAGTTACTACTCTTAGCAACTGAACGAGTATCAAATGCCGAGGGGTTGCTATAAACACTAGTAAAGTACACATAAATAACATGATATCAAATATACCTTTGTTCACTTTGCCATCCTTCTTATCTGCCAAGTATCTAGGGCAGTTCCACTTTTAGTGACCATTTCCATTGCAGTAGAAGCACTCAGTCTCAGGCTTAGGTCCAGACTTGGGCTTCTTCACTTGAGCAGCAACTTGCTTGCCGTTCTTCTTGAAGTTCCCCTTCTACCCCTTTGCCCTTTTCTTGAAACTAGTGGTCTTGTTAACCATCAACACTTGATGCTCTTTCTTAATTTCTACCTTCGTCGATTTTAGCATCCCGAAGAGCTCGGGAATTACTTTCGTCATCCCTTGCATATTATAGTTCATCACGAAGTTCTAGTAACTTGCAGATAGTGACTAGAGAACTTTGTCAATTACTATCTTATCTGGAAGATTAACTCCCACTTGATTCAAGCAATTGTAGTACCCAGACAATCTGAGCACATGCTCACTGGTTGAGCTATTCTCCTCCATCTTGTAGGCAAAGTACTATCAGAGGTCTCATACCTCTTGATACGGGCATGAGTATGAAATACCAATTTCAACTCTTGGAACATCTTATATGCTCCATGGCATTCAAAACATTTTTGAAGTCCCGGTTCTAAGCCGTAAAGCATGGTGCACTAAACTATCAAGTAGTCATCATACCGAGCTTTTGTCAAAACATTCATAACATCTGCATCTGCTCCTGCAATAGGTCTGTCACTTAGCGGTGCATCAAGGACATAATTCTCCTGTGCAGCAATGAGAAAAAACCTCATATTACAGACCAAGTCCGTATCATTGCTACTATCATCTTTCAACTTATATTTCTCTAGGAACATAAAATTTAAACGGGGAGCTACATCGCGAGCTATTGATCTACAACATAGATATATTAATACTACCAGGACTAAGTTCATGATAAATTAAAGTTCAATTAATCATATTACTTAAGAACTCCCACTTAGATAGACATCCCTCTAATCATCTAAGTGATCACGTGATCCAAATCAACTAAACCATGTCCGATCATCACGTGAGATGGAGTAGTTTTCAATGGTGAACATCACTATGTTGATCATATCTACTATATGATCACGCTCGACCTTTCGGTCTCAGCGTTCTGAGGCCATATCTGCATATGCTAGGCTCGTCAAGTTTAACCCGAGTATTCTGCGTGTGCAAAACTGGCTTGCACCCGTTGTATGTGAACGTAGAGCTTATCACACCCGATCATCACGTGGTGTCTCGGCACGACAAACTGTCGCAACGGTGCATACTCAGGGAGAACACTTGTACCATGAAATTTAGTGAGGGATCATCTTATAATGCTACCGCCGTACTAAGCAAAATAAGATGCATAAAGGATAAACATCACATGCAATCAATATAAGTGATATGATATGGCCATCATCATCTTGTGCCTTTGATATCCATCTCCAAAGCACCGTCATGATCACTATCGTCACCGGCTTGACACCTTGATCTCCATCGAAGCATCGTTGTCGTCTCGTCAACTATTGCTTCTACGACTATCGCTACCGCTTAGTGATAGAGTAAAGCAATTACATGGCGATTGCATTTCATACAATAAAGCGACAACCATAAAGCTCCTGCCAGTTGCCGATAACTTTTACAAAACATGATCATCTCATACAACAATTTATATATCATCACATCTTGACCATATCACATCACAACATGCCCTACAAAAACAAGTTAGACGTCCTCTACTTTGTTGTTGCAAGTTTTATGTGGCTGCTATGGGCTTAGCAAGAACGGTTCTTACCTACGCATCAAAAATCACAACGATTTTTTGTGAAGTGTGTTGTTTTAACCTTCAACAAGGACCGGGCGTAGCCACACTCGATTCAACTAAAGATGGAGAAACAGACACCCACTAGCCACCTGTGTGCGAAGCACGTCGTTAGAACCAGTCTCGCGTAAGCGTACGTGTAATGTCGGTCTGGGCCGCTTCATCCAACAGTACCGCCGAATCAAAGTATGACATGCTGGTAAGCAGTATGACTATTATCGCCCACAACTCTTTGTGTTCTACTCGTGCATATAACATTTACGCGTAGACCTGGCTCTGATGCCACTATTGGGAACTGCAGTAATTTCAAAAATTTCCTACGATCACGCAAGATCTATCTAGGAGATGCATAGCAACGAGAGGGGAGAGTGTGTATACGTACCCTCGTAGACCGAAAGCCGAAGTGTTAAGTAACGCGGTTGATGTAGTCGAACGTCTTCGCGATCCAACCGATCAAGTACCAAACGCACGACACCTCCGCGATCTGCACACGTTCAGCTCGGTGACGTCCCTCGAACTCTAGATCCAATTGAGGCCGAGTGATAGTTCCGTCAGCACGACGGCGTGGTGACGGTGATGATGAAGTAACCGGCGCAGGGCTTCACCTAAGCACTATGACGATATGACCGAGGTGTAAAACTGTGGAGGGGGGCACCGCACACGACTAAGAGATTGTCTGTTGTGCTATTGGGGTGCCCCCTGGCCACGTATATAAAGGAGGGAGGGAGAGAGGAGGCCGGCCAGGTTTGGGCGCACCAGGGGGGAGTCCTACTTGGACTCCTAGTCCAAGTAGGATTCGGCACCCCTTTTTCCTTTCTTCCACCGGAGGGAAAGGTAAGGGAGAGAGAGGGGGAAGGAAAGAGGGGGTGAAAGGATCGAGATGGACCTAGAGGGGGGGTGAATAGGTACAATTACAAATTTTAATTATTACCTATCAATTTTAGGCAATAATGCGGAATATGAAAGTGAGCCTAACAATTGCAAGTATGATACTAATGAGCTAAGCAAGATAAACAAGTGACACAAATATATGAGTAAGCAAGCACAATATGATATAAGTAAGTTCTAAGAGACAAGTAACCACAAGTAGAGAGTTAGGGTTAGGAATAACCGCAACCCCGAGAGAAGAGGATGTATGTCGATGTTCACTTCCTTGGAGGGAAGCTACATCACCATTTAGAGAGGTGGATGTTACCACGAAGGCACACCAACGCCACGATGGCTCACCCTATTATGTCTTTGAGACAACACCACGAAGGCGTTTCTCAACCACTAGTGGTAGACCTTGGGGTGGTCTCCAAACCCTCACAAACTTTCTGGGGGAAATCACAATGGTCGATTCCTCGCCGGAGCACTCCTACTGCCTAGGAGTCTCCAACCTCCAAGAGTAACAAGATGCACCACAAAAACAAAGGGGGGAATCAACTTTTGCTGTGGTGAATGTGTAGATCGAGCACTTCTCCTTCGCTTCTCAAAAGATCCAGAGCTTTGGTTGGCTAAGGAGGGAGATCTCCAAGAAATCGAGGTCTGAAAATGGAGGTGAGAGAAATGGAGTCGTCAACTCCTTCGTGAGGAAGAAGAAGACTATTTATAGGTGGGGATGAAATCACGCCATTGGAGGCAGATTTCTACGTAGCCCGGAAGTTCCGGCCAAGTTCCGGACAGGTTCCGGGCTACACAGAGAGTTTGCACCACTCAATAGTACCTCGGAAGCTGCTGAAACAGGGGACGGAAATTCCGGTGCCCGGAAGTTCCGGCCGCCCTAGAAGTTCCGGGGGACGGAAGTTCAGATCAATGTGAGAAGGTAAGTTGATTCCCCGGATGTTTTTATGATGCACCCCCACTTAATAGTGCGGCTGCCCTAAGGACGCAAGAAATTAGAAAACTTTATGGTACTCTTCTTTTCTTGAGCGGACCGCTTTTCCTTTTTCCAATTTAAGAGGAACTAACCATCCATGCTTCACTTTAGCTTAATCAGGGCTGTTAACACTTAGAGCATGTGGTTCGAAACACAACTGAAGTTGTCATAGATGCCAAAAACACTTTAGTGCAATATTGCACTTTCAGTCTCCCCCTTTTTGACATAGATGACAACAGCTTGAGAGGGTAAACTCATAAAGTATATACAGAATTAAGCAATTTCAATGACAGGAAGGTACTCCCCCACAACCCATGCCTTATTTTAAGATTGCATTTGAATGAAATGACATGGTTAGAGGATTCTCCCCCTATCACTGTGCATACCCACACAAGAATGATATATCGACATAGAACACTTTACTAACCTTTGTTCTTCATAGTGAGGGTACGAATATAGATATAACATAGCCTGATAGATATCTCTCACAATATGAGCAAATAGAATATGCTATGTAACCTCCTTGCCATAAGTTGCTCACACACAGATAGATAATTTAGCGTAACATAAATAGGTTCAAATAGCAAGCTAAGATCCAAATGGAGGCAAATAAAAGCAATGGTTCAAGGTTCAACGATAAATAGGCAGATAAACAAAGATAAACGATAAACGATAAGCCCTATCAAGCACCACAACATCTCCCCCTGTTGTCACCTAGATGGCAAAAAGGAAAGATGGAGGAATCCATAAACATCCCCTAGGAGAGGGATGTGGAAGGGTCATCAGACGACTCTCCAGAAGATTCTAAGCCATGAGGGCGGTGAGAAGAGGCTTCATCGCCAGCTTCAACATCAAACCGAGCAAACTTGGACTGGTATTTCTCAAAAGGAGTCACATGAGACTCGGAGCCATGAGCAATGTCCATACCAGATGCACGCATACCATCCTTAAGAGCCTTCATGCTCTCCTTCCTAGACTTGTGCTCCTCCCACTACTTCTTATGCATATCTTGCTGAAGACAAAACATGTTCTTGAGAAGACGCCGAATTTTGTTGCTCTTCTTGGACCTGGAGTCACTGGACTCCCCAGGATGAAAAGTACGAGAGCGGGGACGAAGCTCAAAGTGGTGTGGATCTCCAGCATGTAGCTCCTCTTCCTCCTCATCCTCACCCTCATGAGCAGTTGCCTTGCCCTTCTTAACAAGCAAGTTAACACTGGAGTGGCCAGTCAGACACCGACCCGCAAGTGCATCAGGAGCAATCTCAGCAATCAAGGCAGTAATATACAGAGCATAGATAGGAACCTTGCGGTTCATTAACACATTGTACATCTCATGCCACATAAAGTCCATCACATCAATGGGGCCCTGCTCAGAGTTGTGACAAGTGTAGTGAAGAAGGTTGATGAGGTGGCCAAGAATCTTGTTCTTGTCACCCACCTTGACCGCAAGGATCTCTCTAAAGATCCGGTGCATGATGTCATAGAAAGGCAGAAGATCACCAACATATCCAACCTTTCCGGATGGAGGATACAAATCAGCCAAGTGAATAGCCTGGAAGACCCCTTTGTCGTGAATCTTGTAGCCATGGTTAACTGTAGTGTCAGTATACTCATAGCCCAGAAGACCGGCCAGCACTGAAAACGGAGCCGAGAACTTCTCATTACCACTCATCCAAGTAAGAGTGTGTTGCATATCTGTCCCAAAATGCACAGTGGCATAGAATTGGGCCACAAGAGGCGGAGACACATCATGTTGAAAGTGCATGAGTGGAATGAGGTTGAGCTTCACACGCATGTTCTGGATCCCCTCAAAGTAAGCAAAATTTGTTGGAGTCTTGTCAAAGCGAGCAATGGTTATACTCTTCTGAATGACACACTTGTTGATGAACTGAGAAAAAATCTCTTCATAGTTGCGTTGCTGGAAAAGTGTCCAAAACTTGGAATCAGCCACATGTCACGGTCTTGACGATAGGGATTGACACGGTGCAGAGAAATCCACTCCGGTGCGGGCATTTCCTTCATGGTGACTGGCTCAGGAGGAGGAGGTTGGAAATTTGGTGCTTTGGCCTTCTTGGAAGTAGTCTTCCGCTTCTTGGAGTGGACGGGAGCAGCAGGAGGAGATGCACTGTCTTCAGCCTCAGCATCTTCCTCAAGAAGGCAGTCAAACATGTTCTCACGCCCCAAAACAACAGTCGTTGTCTTCTTGACCCTAGCTTTGGATTTCCGTTCATACACCTTGGATGAGTGAGCATGCGAACCAGACCCTCCTGCTGACAGAGAGAGAGAATAACATGGAGACAGAATAAGTACACAAGCTTCAAAAAAAAAGAAAATCAAAGAATCTCACTGGTCGAAAATTTGACAGAACTCTGCTTAGATCGGAAGTTCCGGGGGAGGATGGATGTTCCGGGAGCCGGAAGTTCCGGGGTGCCCGGAAGTTCTGGCCAACGGAAATACCGGCCCTGCCCGAACATTGAAACCCTAGCGAGGCCGGAAGTTCCGGGCACCAGCATGGTCGCAAGGCTCCTTCCGAATCTAAGCAGGGGACAGACATGGATCGACCAATCGAGAAATGAAAGTCATGGAGTACTGTAGATCTAAAGTGGATGCAGGACTCGAGATGTGAAGTTTTTGTTTATCCTAGAACCATAAGCGTAGCCTACAATCCCAAGGAATCTAGAGAGAGCTGAGAGAAGCTTAGGTTACCTTCCTCCATGGAGATGGTGGAGACGACAGATCCCCTCCAAGCACGATGAAAGGGAAGAAGGGGCCGGAGGTTCCGGGGGCTGGCAGCTCGCCCGGAAGTCGTCGATGGGTGAGGGGCGCCGCAGGGAGAGAGAGCAGTGGAACAGAGGAGAAAGGGAAAAAGGACCCCTTTGTTATCCCATGCCCATAATATGTGCCCACGACCCGCGTCGCCCGGAAGTTCCAAGCAAGGCCGGAAATTCCGGCGGCCGGAAGTTCCAGACCCCACCTCGGAAGTACCGGGATATCCAGAGAGATTATAGTCTCTCTGAACTCTTGAGAACTAGAGGGAGGGGGTCCGAAAGCTCCCAAGACCACCACACACCACATCAATATTTATGTGGTTATGATTTGAAGCTTGTGCACTAGAAAAATATCAGATGGTTTCGAGATGAGAGAGGCTTGGGTAGAACCTGAGCTAGGGGCAAAACACAAGAGCAACAACCAGAACACTCAAATAGAGAGAAAAACACTGGACAAACACACAGACAAAAAAATGAAGAATAAGTCCAGCCTCTCTAAGAGAGGGAGGTGGACGAGTCCACCATGTTTGAGTATATGTGACTTGGTACTGCAAATATTTTAACCTTGAGCCAAACATCACAACTCCATCATTTAAAGTACTAAGTCACAAAGTGATAACATAGTAACTTTGAGAGTGTTTGGTTTATTTATGCATCATATAGGGTGAGATACCTCATGAGTTGAATGTCTCCCCCTAAATACATGCCTACATCTAGACAAGACATGAAGCAAATGCATGGATGAGTACTAGATTTCACATAATGTTGTTAAGCTCCAAGATACCAAGTTCACGTCTAAGTTGAAAAAACCTTGCTTCATCCAATGGCTTGGTGAAAATGTCTGCAAGTTGCATATCTATACGAACATGAGCAATATTGATGTCACCCTTTTCCACATGATCCCTCATGAAATGATACCTAATATCAATGTGCTTGGTGTGGGTATGATCTTTGGGATTCTTAGCAATATTGATGGCACTTTCATTATCACATAGAAGAGGCACATGTCTATAGGTGATACCGTAATCCTTTAAAGTTTTCCTCATCCATAGTAATTGAGTTGCACAACTGGCAGTTGCAATGTATTCTGCTTCGGCGATGGAGAGGGCAATACAATTTTGTTTCTTCGAGGACCAACTTACCAAGGAGCGTCCAAGAAATTGACATGCACCGGAGGTGGACTTACGATCCACTTTGTCTCTAGCCCAATTCGCATCCGTGTATCCAATGAGATCAAACTTAGCATCCTTGGGATACCATAGACCCAACTTTGGGGTGTGAACAAGGTATCTAAGAATATGCTTAACCGCCTTATGATGACTTTCCCTAGGGGAAGCTTGAAATCTAGCACACATCCATACACTGAACATGATATCTGGTCTAGATGCACAAAGGTACATCAATGAACCGATCATAGAGCGGTAAATAGAAGGGTCGAAAGGGATACCGTTTGTGTCTTCAGTGAGTACAATTTTTGTAGGCATAGGTGTGTTACATGGACTGGCATCTGACATTCCAAACTTCTCTAGAATATCCTTGAGGTACTTTGCTTGAGAGAAGAAAATTCCTTCTTTAAATTGTTGAATTTGGAAACCGAGAAAGAACTTTAAATCCGCATTGAGTGACATTTCAAAGTTCTTGGTCATGGAGGCCGCAAACTTCTTGCACAAATGAATGTTAGGAGAACCAAAAATGATATCATCTACATAGATTTGGCATAAGATCAAATCACCTTTTTCCCTGTTAGTAAAAAGAGTGGGATCGATCACCCCTCTCACAAAACCATCATCGAGTAAAAACTTCTTAAGATGATCATACCAAGCACGAGGTGCTTGTTTGAGGCCATACAAAGCCTTATGAAGTTTATACACATAGTCTTTGTGATCGGGATCAACGAACCCAGGTGGTTGTGATACATATACTTCTTCTTGTAGAGGACCGTTAAGGAAAGCACTCAGAACCATTCCGATGTCCAAATGCAACCTTCCAATATATGAATATTTAACTCTCGACCATTTCGAGACTCCTCGTCATGTCCGTGATCTCATCTAGGACTCCTTGTCGGCCTTGGCCATTAGACAAGTTGCATGGAATGTGCTCTCTTTCGAGAAATCAACCATGTAAAGGTTGCCATCCAACTCTCCAACAAAGGCCACTTCGAGAGTATCTCTCTTAAAGACTTTCACATCCATTAGTCCAAAGAGTGTATCATAACCAACAGAAGCCAATTGGCGAACAGAAAGCAAATGGTACTTAAGGGATTGGATAAGCATGACATTTGCAAGAGACATGTCATTTGTGATAGCCACCTTGCCCAACCCGAGTACCTGTCCTTTTGATCCTCCACCAAACATAATGCTCATAAATGGTTGAATAGCTTCCATGAAATCGTAGATTTGTACATCCACTATCAATCACCCATTTTACTCCACCGGATAAGGCAACCTACACACAATTATGACTTGGTTAGAGGCACCCATTTTGCAATGGGACCTCTCAAGTTAGTCACAAGGGTCTTAGGGACCCAAATAGTATAAAACCGAAATGCATTTCGAGGACCAACAAACTTTGCATAAAATTCTCCATCCTTAGTCTTACGAAGTACATAGGATGGAGGCATGAACTCTTTTGGCTTGTTGAGAGTGGGCATGCCCCTTGTGGCCTTCCCACTAACAACCTTACCTTTCTCCTTGTGCCCTTCTCGTACAAAAGTTTCTTTTAGATGGGTGGTGCACCTTTGAGAGGACATCTTCTTCTTGCTTGTGCTTGGGTTAAACCTGAGCCCCTCTTTGGCAAACACTTCATTGTTTTGGCTCAATACCTCATTGAGGTTCTTTTGTCCTTGAGCACATGTCATGAGACCTTTCTCGATTTGAGCCTTGAGAAAGCGATTCTCCTCAAGAATAGATGCTAGATCACTACTAGAGTTAGTAGTATAAGCATCAACATTGATAATAGGAGAAGAGTAAGCCTTGGCTATAGTTTCAAGATAAGTAAGCTTGAGCGTCTCAAAACTCTTTGTAAGAACGGTGATCTATTCTTCCTTAGTCTAGAGGGACACGGATAGGAGATCACAATCCTTAGAGAGAGAAGCATGAGACTTCACAAGCTTTTTTTTATCATTCATCAACTCTTCACAAGAGTCAATAGCCTTTTTCAAGGAGGCAAGATCTTTAGTATGAACATCAGTGTTTGTACCAATTTTCAAGCATAGTTCATCATTTCGTGTTTCCTCATATTGGACTTTCCACTCAAGGATTTCATATTTTTCATTTTCCTCGG
This sequence comes from Triticum aestivum, assembly GCF_018294505.1. Taxonomy (NCBI): domain Eukaryota; kingdom Viridiplantae; phylum Streptophyta; class Magnoliopsida; order Poales; family Poaceae; genus Triticum; species Triticum aestivum. The sequence continues at coordinate 386,998,951 of NC_057811.1, read as the reverse complement.
TGATGAGGGTTTAGAGTTCCTTAATGGTGATGGTGTGCTTACTCACCATCTCCATAAGCATACGAAACATAGTGAGCTTCTTTCCTTTGAGGGAGCACATGAACTTATTTAATTTAGCAAGCATAGGATCATCTATATCATCATCCTCATAACTATCCTCTGCATGAAGATACTCATCACTAGGAGTAGGAGGAGTGAAAAGAGGAGGGTTTGATCGTGGGGTTACCTTGACCTTGTTAGAAGAGCTTTGATCCTCTCCATCTTCTACCACAGCCTTTGCCATTAGGCACTTGTGAGCGTTGCCCTTGTAGTCCTTCATATAGTTGTAGGTGACGACATCACCACTCTTGTTGACTAGCCTCAACATGTTTTGAGAATGTTGAGCAACTCCGGCAACACCACAAACATCATCCGGATCGGATTCTTCAAGAGCAACCATTGCTTTCCCATCTCTCTTCCTGAGCTTGGAGTTCAAAAGATTTGGCAACTTCTTCGTGGGAAAGGTCTTGGGAAACCTCGGTTTATCTTCTCTCTTCTCATAAGGGCACTCGTTGGAGAAGTGGTTGGTTTCTTCATAGTTGTAGCATTTTCTCACTTTCTTCTTCTGGAATCTTCCTTTGAATTTTCCCGCGCTAAACTTCTTGACAAAGATAGACATGTCTTCATATGAAGGGCCCTCATCAGATTCAATCTCATCACCATCATCGTCATCATCTTCTTCTTCTTCTTCACTTTGCTCATCTTCACATACATGCTTGGCCTTCAATGCAAGATTGATCTTTGATGTTGAGGTACCATGCATGGCAAAATGTTTTGTAGCATTTTCCTTTGATTCTTCAAATAGATGGAAAGAGGATATGATGTCATCCGGAGTCATTTCCTTGAAGGAATGGTGTTGTCTTATGTCCCACACCATTTGGTGATGATATGGTGCAAGAACATGGAGCAGCTTGTCCACAAGAAATTTCTTAGTCATGTTGATTCCATCTTGTGTCTTGACACACTCACGTGACTCAATGTCAGCAGTGAGAGTCATGAGACGCTCAAGAAGTTGATTGGGAGATTCACCTTTCTCCATAAAAAAGTTTTGCAATTGCCCCTTGGCAATTTCATACTGAGCAATTCGGAGAGTGGAGGTACCAATCTTGGTTCTTACAATACTTTCCCATAGTTCCTTGGCACTTGTGATGTGTATGAATGGTCTCCTTTGCTTTTCAACCATACCTCTCCTTATACACATGGTTGCGGTGTCATTGAGATTCTTGTCATAAATTTCTCTTGGTGTAGGGTTCTTTGGATCAACCACATGGTAACCATACTCCAAGATCTCCAGCATCTCATCATTTCCATATCGAAGATGATCCTGCATAGCAACTCTCCACAAGGCAAAATCGGAAGTGGTATCAAGTAAAGGAGGTTTGCCTTGAGGGTTATACTTACGTTTCTCTATTTGAGGTCTTGCATAAAGCCAAGGAACACTGGAGTGTTCATTGCTAGGAGGTTGTTGGCCAAGTGAAGGAGTAGGCACAGCTGGCCTCGAGGCCACACCACCAGAAAGTGGTGCCAGCATCGTGGTTAGTGTGGCTAACCTCATTTGGACCAAGGCCTCAAGAGAGGCATCATGATCCTCATTTTTCTTAGGAAGAGCTCGTTCCAGATCCTCTGAAGTAAAGGACTTGGCTTTCGTGGAAGCCGCACCCGTATTCTTCGGATCTGCAACAAGGGGAGTTCCGTCGGGGTTCATCTCGCTCTAGGGCGGTTAAGCCACAGAAATAGAGCACGAGGCTCTGATACCAATTGCAAGGATCGAGATGGACCTAGACGGGGGGGGGGGGGGGTGAATAGGTACAATTACAAAATTTAATTATTACTTAGCAATTTTAGGCAATAATGCGGAATATGAAAGTGAGCCTAACAATTGCAAGTATGATACTAATGAGCTAAGCAAGATAAACAAGTGACACAAATATATGAGTAAGCAAGCACAATATGATATAAGTAAGTGCTAAGAATCAAGTAACCACAAGTAGAGAGTTAGGGTTAGGAATAACCGCAACTCTGAGAGACGAGGATGTATGCCGATGTTCACTTCCTTGGAGGGAAGCTACGTCACCGTTTAGAGAGGTGGATGTTACCACGAAGGCACACCAACGCCACGAAGGCTCACCCTATTCTCTCTTTGAGACAACACCACGAAGGCGTTTCTCAACCACTAGTGGTAGACCTTGGGGTGGTCTCCAAACCCTCACAAATTTTCCGGGGGAAAGAACAATGGTCAATTCCTCGCCGGAGCACTCCTACCGCCTAGGAGTCTCCAACCTCCAAGAGTAACAAGATGCACCACAAAAACAAAGGGGGGAATCAACTTTCGCTTTGGTGAATGTGTAGATCGAGCACTTCTTCGCTTCTCAAAAGATCAAGAGCTTTGGTTGGCTAAGTAGGGAGATCTCCAAGAAATCGATGTCTGAAAATGGAGGTGAGAGAAATGGAGTCGTCAACTCCTTCGTGAGGAATAAGACTATTTATAGGTGGGGATGAAATCTGGCCGTTGGAGGCAGATTTCTACGTAGCCCGGAAGTTCCAGCGACGGACAGAAGTTCCGGACCCCGGAAGTTCCGGCCAAGTTCCGGACAGGTTTCGGGCTACACAGAGAGTTTGCACCACTCAATAGTACCCCGGAAGCTGCTGAAACAGGGGACGGAAATTCCGGTGCCCGGAAGTTCCAGCCGCCTCAGAAGTTCCGGGGGATAGAAGTTCCGGCCAGGGTTCGGCGAGGTTCCGGGCTGCACAGAGAGATTGCACGAAAAGTGCAGTTTCACCGGGTACCCCGGAAGCTTCCCGGACCCCTCCCGGACATTTCGGTCCCCGGAAGTTCCGGCCGTCCCGGAAGTTCCGGCCTGAACAGAAACTTGGCACTAAGATTTTCAGATCAATGTGAGAAGGTAAGTTGACTCCCCGGATGTTTTTATGATGCACCCCCTCTTAATAGTGTGGCTGCCCTAAGGACTCAAGAAATAAGAAAACTTTATGGTACTCTTCTTTTCTTGAGCGCACCGCTTTTCCTTTTTCCAATTTAAGAGGAACTAACCATCCATGCTTCACTTTATCTTAATCAGGGTTGTTAACACTTAGAGCATGTGGTTAGAAACACAAATGGAGTTGTCATAGATGTCAAAAACACTTTAGTGCAATATTGCACTTTCAGGGGGGCCGGCCCCCTCCCCTAGTCCAATTCGGTTTGGGTAAGGGGAGGGGTGCCTATCTCACGTGGCCCTTTCTCCTCTCCTCCAATAAGGCCCACTAGGCCCAATACTTCTCCTGGGGGGTTCCGGTAACCTCCCGGTACTCCGGAAATATGCCTGAACCACTCGGAACCATTCCGATGTCCAAATGCAACCTTCCAATATATGAATCTTTACCTCTCGACCATTTCGAGACTCCTTGTCATCTCTGTGATCTCTGTTGGGGATCATTGCAAAAATTAAAAAATTTCTACGCATCACCAAGATCAACCTATGGAGTTTACTAGCAACGAGAGGGGAGTGCATCTTCATACCTTTGAAGATCGCGATGCGGAAGCGTTGCAAGAACGCGGTCGGTGGAGTCGTACACGAAGCGATTCAGATCGCGGTCGATTCCGATCTTAGCACCGAACAACGGTGCCTCCGCGTTCAACACACGTGCAGCCCGGTGACGTCTCCCATGCCTTGATCCAGCAAGGAGAGAGGGACAGGTTGGGGAAGACTCCGTCCAGCAGCAGCACGATGACGTGGTGGTGGTGGAGGAGCATGGCACTCCAGCAGGGCTTCGCCAAGCACTGCGAGAGACGTGGAGGGAGAGGGGTAGGGCTGCGCCAAGAGAGAGGGAGACTCGTGTCTCTGGCAACCCCAAAACTCCCACTATATAGGGGAAGGGGAGGGGGCCCGGCCCCGTAGATCCATCTAGAGGGCGAGCGGCGGCCCCTCGGGGGGGGGCAGCGGCCCCCTTAGGGTTTCCAACTAGGGGGGCGCCCCCCCGGGGGGGCGGCCCCCTAGGGTTTCCAACCCTAGGGGCCTTGGGCCCTTGGGGGGCGCACCAGCCCACTAAAGGGCTGGTTCCCACCCAACTACAGCCCATTAGGTCCTTCGGGGCAGGTGGACCCCCCCGGTGGACCCTCGGAACCCCTTCGGTGGTCCCGGTACAATACCGATAAACCCCGAAACCTTTCCGGTGACTGAAACTGGACTTCCCATATATAAATCTTCAGCTCCGGACCATTCCGGAACTCCTCGTGACGTCCGGGATCTCATCCGGTACTCCGAACAACATTCGGTAACCACGTACATCTATTCCCTATAACCCTAGCGTCATCGAACCTTAAGTGTGTAGACCATACGGGTTCGGGAACTATGCAGACATGACCGAGACATCTTTCCGGCCAATAACCAACAGCGGGATGTGGATACCCATGTTGGCTCCCACATGTTCCACGATGATCTCATCGGATGAACCATGATGTCAAGGATTCAATCAATTCCGTATACGATTCCCTTTGTCTACCGATATAGCACTTGCCCGAAATTCGATCGTCGGTATACCGATACCCTGTTCAATCTCGTTACGGCAAGTCTCTTTACTCATTCCATAACACATCATCCCGCGACCAACCCCTTAGTCACATTGAGCTCATTACGATGATGTCTTACCGAGTGGGCCCAGAGATACCTCTCCGTCATACGGAGTGACAAATCCCAGTCTCGATTCGTGCCAACCCAACAGATACTTTCGGGGATACCCGTAGTGTACCTTTATAGCCACCTAGTTACGTTGTGACATTTGGCACACCCAAAGTACCCTTACGATATCTGGGAGTTGCACAATCTCATGGTCTAAGGAAAAGACACTTGACATTAGAAAAGCTTTAGCAGAGGAACTACGCGATCTTGTGCTATGCTTTGGATTGGGTCTTGTCCATCACATCATTATCCTAATGATGTGATCCCGTTATCCATGACATCCTATGTCCATGGTTAGGAAACCGTAACCTTCTATTGATCAACGAGCTAGTCAACTAGAGGCTCACTAGGGACATGTTGTGGTCTATGTATTCACACATGTATTACGATTTCCGGATAACACAATTATAGCATGAACAATAGACAATTATTATGAACAAGGAAATATAATAATAACCATTTTATTATTGCCTCTAGGGCATATTTCCAACAGTCTCCCACTTGCACTAGAGTCAATAACCTAGTTACATTGTGATGAATCGAACACCCATAGAGTTCTGGTGTTGATCATGCTTTGCACGTGGAAGAGGTTTAGTCAACGGATCTGCGACATTCAGGTCCGTATGCACTTTACAAATCTCTATGTCTCCATCTTGAACATTTTCACGAATGGAGTTGAAGCGACGCTTGATATGCCTGGTCTTCTTGTGAAACCTGGGCTCCTTGGCAAGGGCAATAGCTCCAGTGTTGTCACAGAAAGAGAGTCATCGGGCCCGACGCATTGGGAATAACTCCTAGGTCGGTAATGAACCCCTTCATCCAGATTGCTTCATGTGCTGCCTCCGAGGCTGCCATGTACTCCGCTTCACATGTAGATCCCGCCACGACGCTTTGCTTGCAACTGCACCAGCTGACTGCCCCACCATTCAAAATATACACGTATCCGGTTTGTGACTTGGAGTCATCTAGATCTGTGTCGAAGCTAGCATCAACGTAACCCTTTACGACGAGCTCTTCGTCACCTCCATAAACGAGAAACATATCCTTAGTCCTTTTCAGGTACTTCAGGATATTCTTGACCGCTATCCAGTGTTCCATGCCGGGATTACTTTGGTACCTTCCTACCAAACTTACGGCAAGGTTTACATCAGGTCTGGTACACAGCATGGCATACATAATAGACCCTATGGCCGAGGCATAGGGGATGACACTCATCTTTTCTCTATCTTCTGTCGTGGTCGGGCATTGAGCCGCGCTCAATCTCACACCTTGCAATACAGGCAAGAACCCCTTATTTGACTGATCTATATTGAACTTCTTCAATATCTTGTCAAGGTAGGTGCTTTGTGAAAGACCAATGAGGCGTCTCGATCTATCTCTATAGATCTTGATGCCTAATATATAAGCAGCTTCTGCAAGGTCCTTCATTGAAAAACACTTATTCAAGTAGGCCTTTATGCTTTCCAAGAGTTCTATGTTATTTCCCATCAATAGTATGTCATCCACATACAATATGAGAAATGCTACAGAGCTCCCACTCACTTTCTTGTAAACACAGGCTTCTCCATAAATCTGCGTAAACCCAAACGCTTTGATCATCTCATCAAAACGAATGTTCCAGCTCCGAGATGCTTGCACCAGCCCATAGATCGAGCATTGGAGCTTGCATACCTTGTCGGCATTCTTAGGATTGACAAAACCTTCCGGCTGCATCATATACAATTTTTCCTTAAGGAAACCATTAAGGAATGCCGTTTTGACGTCCATTTCCCATATCTCATAATCATAGAATGCGGCAATTGCTAACATGATTCGGACAGACTTCAGCTTCGCTACGGGTGAGAAGGTCTCATCGTAGTCAACCCCTTGAACTTGTCGATAACCCTTAGCGACAAGCCGAGCTTTATAGATGGTCACATTGCCATCCGCGTCCGTCTTCTTCTTAAAGATCCATTTATTTTCTATGGCTCGCCGATCATCGGTCAAGTCCATCAAAGTCCATACTTTGTTTTCATACATGGATCCTATCTCGGATTTCATGGCTTCAAGCCATTTGTTGGAATCCGGGCCCGCCATCGCTTCTTCATAGTTCGAAGGTTCACCATGGTCTAACAACATGATTTCCAGGACAGGGTTGCCGTACCACTCTGGTGCGGAACGTGTCCTTGTGGACTTACGAAGTTCAGTAGCAACTTGATCTGAAGTTTCATCATCATCATCATTTACTTCCTCTCTAGTCGGTGCAGGCACCACAGAAACATTTTCTTGAGCTGCACTACTCTCCGGTTCAAGAGGCAATACTTCATCAAGTTCTACTTTCCTCCCACTTACTTCTTTCGAGAGAAACTCTTTCTCTAGAAAGGATTCATTCTTAGCAACAAAGATCTTGCCTTCGGATCTGAGGTAGAAGGTATACCCAATAGTTTCCTTAGGGTATCCTATGAAGAAGCATTTTTCCGATTTGGGTTCGAGCTTTTCAGGTTGAAGTTTCTTGACATAAGCATCGCATCCCCAAACTTTCAGAAACGACAGCTTAGGTTTCTACCCAAACCACAATTCATACGGTGTTGTCTCAACGGATCTCGACAGAGCCCTATTTAAAGTGAATGCGGAAGTCTCTATAGCATAACCCCAAAATGATAGCGGTAGATCGGTAAGAGAAATCATAGATCGCACCATATCCAATAGAGTGCGATTACGACGTTCGGACACACCATTACGCTGAGGTGTTCCAGGCGGCATGAGTTGTGAAACAATTCCACATTTCCTTAAGTGTGTGCCAAATTCGTGACTCAAATATTCTCCCCCACGATCTGATAGTAAGAACTTTATTTTCCTGTCACGTTGATTCTCAACCTCACTCTGAAATTCCTTGAACTTTTCAAAGGTCTCAGACTTGTGTTTCACTAAGTAGACATGCCCATATCTACTTAAGTCATCAGTGAGGGTGAGAACATAACGATAACCACCGCGAGCCTCAACGCTCATTGGACCGCACACATCAGTATGTATGATTTCCAATAAGTTGGTTGCTCGCTCCATTGTTCCGGAGAACGGAGTCTTGGTCATTTTTCCCATGAGGCATGGTTCACACGTGTCAAATGATTCATAATCAAGAGACTCCAAAAGTTCATCTGCATGGAGTTTCTTCATGCATTTGAAACCAATGTGACCAAGGCGGCAGTGCCCCAAGTATGTGCGACTATCATTATCAACCTTACATCTTTTGGCATTCACACTATGAATATGTGTAACATCACGTTCGAGATTCAATAAGAATAAACCATTGACCAGCGGGGCATGACCATAAAACATATCTCTCATATAAATAGAACAACCATTATTCTCAGATTTAAATGAGTAGCCATCTCGCATTAAACGAGATCCAGATACAATGTTCATGCTCAAAGCTGGCACTAAATAACAATTATTGAGGTTTAAAACTAATCCCGTAGGTAAATGTACAGGTAGTGTGCCGACGGCGATCACATCGACCTTGGAACCATTCCCGACGCGCATCGTCACCTCGTCCTTCGCCAGTCTCCGCTTATTCCGCAACTCCTATTTTGAGTTACAAATATGTGCAACCGCACCGGTATCAAATACCCAGGACCTACTACGAGTGCTGGTTAGGTACACATCAAAAACATGTATATCACATATACGTTTGGTATTGCCGGCCTTCTTATCCGCTAAGTACTTGGGGCAGTTCCGCTTCCAGTGACCGTTTCCCTTGCAATAAAAGCACTCAGTCTCAGGCTTGGGTCCATGCTTTGGCTTCTTCCCGGCAGCTGGCTTACCGGGCGCGGCAACTCCCTTGCCGTCCTTCTTGAAGTTCTTTTTGCCCTTGCCTTTCTTGAACTTAGTGGTTTTATTCACCATCAACACTTGATGTTCCTTTTTGATCTCCACCTCTGTTGATTTCAGCATTGAATATACGTCAGGAATGGTCTTTTCCATCCCCTGCATATTGAAGTTCATCACAAAGCTCTTGTAGCTAGGTGGGAGCGACTGAAGGATTCTGTCAACGACCGCATCATCCGGGAGATTAACTCCCAGCTGAGACAAGCGGTTGTGCAACCCAGACATTTTGAGTATGTGCTCACTGACAGAACTATTCTCCTCCATCTTACAACTGTAGAACCTGTCGGAGACTTCATATCTCTCGACCTGGGCATGAGCTTGGAAAACCATTTTCAGCTCTTGGAACATCTCATATACTCCGTGCTGCTCAAAACGCTTTTGGAGCCCCGGTTCTAAGCTGTAAAGCATGCCGCACTGAACCAGGGAGTAGTCATCACTACGCGACTGCCAGGCATTCATAACGTCTTGAGTTGCTGGGAAAACAGGTGCTTCACCTAGCGGTGCTTCAAGGACATATGCTTTCTTGGCAGCTATGAGGATAATCCTCAGGTTATGGACCCAGTTCGTGTAGTTGCTACCATCGTCTTTCAGCTTGGTTTTCTCTAGGAACGCGTTGAAGTTGAGGGCAACATTAGCGTGGGCCATTTAATCTACAAGACATATTGCAAAGTTTTAGACTATGTTCATGATAATTAAGTTCATGTAATCAAACTATTTAATGAACTCCCACTCAGATAGACATCCTTCTAGTCCTCTAAGTGATACATGATCCGAGTCAACTAGGCCGTGTCCGATCATCACGTGAGACAGACTAGTCATCATCGGTGAACATCTTCATGTTGATCATATCTTCTATACGACTCATGGTCGACCTTTCGGTCTTCTGTGTTCCGAGGCCATGTATGTACATGCTAGGCTCGTCAAGTCAACCTAAGTGTATTGCGTGTGTAAATCTGGCTTACACCCGTTGTATTCGAACGTTAGAATCTATCACACCCGATCATCACGTGGTGCTTCGAAACAACGAACCTTCGCAACGGTGCACAGTTAGGGGGAACACTTTCTTGAAATTATTGCGAGGGATCATCTTATTTAAGCTACCGTCGTTCTAAGCAAATAAGATGTAAAACATGATAAACATCACATGCAATCAAATAGTGACATGATATGGCCAATATCATTTTGCTCCTTTTGATCTCCATCTTCGGGGCACCATGATCATCATCGTCACCGGCATGACACCATGATCTCCATCATCATGATCTCCATCATCGTGTCTTCATGAAGTTGTCTCGCCAACTATTACTTCTACTACTATGGCTAACGGTTAGCAATAAAGTAAAGTAATTACATGGCGTTTTCATTGACACGCAGCTCATACAATAAATTAAGACAACTCCTATGGCTCCTGCCAGTTGTCATACTCATCGACATGCAAGTCGTGATTCCTGTTACAAGAACATGATCAATTTCATACATCACATATATCATTCATCACATTCTTTTGGCCATATCACATCACACGGCATATGCTGCAAGAACAAGTTAGACGTCCTCTAATTGTTGTTGCAAATTTTTACGTGGCTGCTATAGGTTTCTAGCAAGAACGTTTCTTACCTACGCCAAAACCACAACGTGACATGCCAATTTCTATTTACCCTTCATAAGGACCCTTTTCATCGAATCCGATCCAACTAAAGTGGGAGAGACAGACACCCGCTAGCCACCTTATGCAACTAGTGCATGTCACTCGGTGGAACCTGTCTCACGTAAGCGTACGTGTAAGGTCGGTCCGGGCCGCTTCATCCCACGATGTCGCCGAATCAAGAGAAGACTAGTAACGGCAAGTAAATTGACAAAATCGACGCCCACAACAACTTGTGTTCTACTCGTGCATAGAAACTACGCATAGACCTAGCTCATGATGCCACTGTTGGGGATCGTTGCCGAAATTAAAAAATTTCTACGCATCACCAAGATCAATCTATGGAGTTTACTAGCAACGAGAGGGGAGTGCATCTTCATACCTTTGAAGATCGCGATGCGGAAGCGTTGCAAGAACGCGGTTGGTGGAGTCGTACACGAAGCAATTTTTTTCAGATGGCGGCCGATTCCGATCTTAGCACCGAATAACGGTGCCTCCGCGTTCAACACACGTGCAGCCCGGTGACGTCTCCCACGCCTTGATCTATCAAGGAGAGAGGGAGAGGTTGCGGAAGACTCCATCTAGCAGCAGCACGACGGCGTGGTGGTGGTGGAGGAGCGTGGCACTCCTGCAGGGCTTCGCCAAGCACTGCGAGAGACGAGGAGGGAGAGGGGTAGGGCTGCGCCAAGAGAGAGGGAGACTCGTGTCTCTAGCAGCGCCAAAACCCCCACTATATATGGGGGAAGGGGAGGGGGGCCGGACCCCTAGATCCATCTAGAGGGGGGGCGGCGGCCCCCGGGGCGGCGGCCCCCTTAGGGTTTCCAACAAGGGGGCGCCCGCCACCCGGGGGGGGGCAGCGGCCCCCTAGGGTTTCCAACCCTAGGCGCCTTGGGCCCTTGGGGGGAGCACCAGCCCACTAAGGGGCTGGTTCCCACCCAAATACAGCCCATTAGTTCCTTTGAGGTAGGTGGACCCTCCCGGTGGACCCCTGGAACCCCTTCGGTGGTCCCGGTACAATACCGATAAACCCCGAAACCTTTCCGGTGACTAAAACTGGACTTCCCATATATAAATCTTCACCTCCGGACCATTCTGGAACTCCTCGTGACGTCCGGGATCTCATCCGGGACTCCGAACAACATTCGGTAACCACGTACATCTATTCCCTATAACCCTAGCGTCATCGAACCTTAAGTGTGTAGACCCTACGGGTTCGGGAACTATGCAGACATGACCGAGACATGTCTCCGGCCAATAACCAACAGTGGGATCTGGATACCCATGTTGGCTTCCACATGTTCCACGATGATCTCATCAGATGAACCACGATGTCAAGGATTCAATCAATCCCGTATACGATTCCCTTTGTCTACCAATATAGCACTTGCCCGAGATTCGATCGTCGGTATACCGATACCTTGTTCAATCTCGTTAGAGCAAGTCTCTTTACTCGTTCTGTAACACATCATCCCGCGACCAACCCCTTAGTCACATTGAGCTCATTACGATGAAGTCTTACTGAGTGGGCCCAGAGATACCTCTCCGTCATACGGAGACAAATCGCAGTCTCGATTCGTGCCAACCCAACAGATACCTTCGGGGATACCCGTAGTGTATCTTTATAGCCACCAAGTTCCATTGTGACGTTTGGCACACCCAAAGTACCCTTACGGTATCCGGGAGTTGCACAATCTCATGGACTAAGGAAAAGATACTTGACATTAGAAAAGCTTTAGCAGACGAACTACACGATCTTGTGCTATGCTTAGGATTGGGTCTTGTCCATCACATCATTATCCTAATGATGTGATCCCATTATCAATGACATCCTATGTCCATGGTTAGGAAACCGTAACCACCTATTGATCAACGAGCTAGTCAACTAGAGGCTCACTAGGGACATGTTGTGGTCTATGTATTCACACATGTATTACGATTTCCGGATAACACAATTATAGCATGAACAATAGACAATTATCATGAACAAGGAAATATAATAATAACCATTTTATTATTGCCTCTAGGGCATATTTCCAACAATCTCATCCAGGACTCCGAACAAACTTCGGTACATCAAATCACATAACTCATAATACAAATCGTCATCGAACGTTAAGCGTGCGGACCCTACGGGTTCGAGAACTACGTAGACATGACCGAGACACATCTATGGTCAATAACCAATAGCGGAACCTGGATGCTCATATTGGCTCCTACATATTCTACGAAGATCTTTATCGGTCAAACCGCATAACAACATACGTTGTTCCCTTTGTCATCGGTATGTTACTTGCCCGAGATTCGATCGTCGGTATCATCATACCTAGTTCAATCTCGTTACCGGCAAGTCTCTTTACTCGTTCCGTAATGCATCATCCCGCAACTAACTCATTAGTCACATTGCTTGCAAGGCTTATAGTGATGTGCATTACCGAGAGGGTCCAGAGATACCTCTCCGATACATGGAGTGACAAATCCTAATCTCGATCTATGCCAACCCAACAAACACCTTCGGAGACACCTGTAGAGCATCTTTATAATCACCCAGTTATGTTGTGACGTTTTATAGCACATAAGGTGTTCCTCCGGTATTCGGGAGTTCCATAATCTCATAGTCTGAGGAACATGTATAAGTCATGAAGAAAGCAGTAGCAATGAAACTGTAACAATCATAATGCTAAGCTAACGAATGGGTCTTGTCCATCACATCATTATCCTAATGATGTGATCCCGTTCATCAAATGAAAACACATGTCTATGGTTAGGAAACATAACAATCTTTGATAAACGAGCTATTCAAGTAGAGGCATACTAGGGACACTATGTTTTTTCTATGTATTCACACATGTACTAAGTTTCCGATTAATACAATTCTAGCATGAATAATATACATTTATCATGAAATAAGGAAATAAATAATAACTTTATTATTGCCTCTAGGGCATATTTCCTTCAGTGTCCCACTTGCACTAGAGTCAATAATCTAGTGAATATCGCCATGTGATTTAACACTAATAGTTCACATCACCATGTGACATCGCCATGTGACCAACACTCAAAAGGTTTACTAAAGTCAGCAATCTAGTTCACATCGCCATGTGATTAACACCCAAAGAGTACTAAGGTGTGATCATGTTTTGTTTGTGAGAGAGGTTTAGTCAATGGGTCTGCCACATTCAAATCCGTATGTATTTTGCAAATTTCTATGTCTACAATGCTCTGCACGGAGCTACTCTAGCCGAATGCTCCCACTTTCAATATGCATCCAGATCGAGACTCGGAGTCATCCAGATCAGTGTCAAAGCTTGCATCAACATAACTCTTTACGACGAACTCTTTATCACCTCCATAACCGAGAAATATTTCCTTAGTCCTCTAATGATAATTTTGACCAATGTCCAGTGATCTACTCCTAGATCACTATTGTACTCCCTTGCCAAACTCAGGGCTGGGTATACAATCGGTCTGGTACATAGCATGCATACTTTACAGAACCTATGGCTGAGGCATAGGGAATGACTTTCATTCTTTCTCTCTCTTCTGCCGTGGTCGGGCTTTGAGTCTTACTCAACTTCACACCTAGCAACACAGGCAAGAACTCCTTCTTTTACTGTTCCATTTTGAACTACTTCAAAATCTTGTCAAGGTATGTACTCATTGAAAAAACTTATCAAGCGCCTTGGTCTATCTATATAGATCTTGATGCTCAATATGTAAGCAGCTTCACCGAGGTCTTTCTTTGAAAAACTCCTTTCAAACACTCCTTTATGCTTTCCAGAAAATTCTACATCATTTCCGATCAACAATATGTCACACACATATACTTATCAGAAAGGTTGTAGTGCTCCCACTCAATTTATTGTAAATACAGGCTACCGCAAGTCTGTGTAAAACTATATGCTTTAATCAACTTATCAAAGCGTATATTCCAACTTCGAGATGCTTGCACCAGTCCATAGATGGATTGCTGGAGCTTGCACATTTTGTTATCACCTTTAGGATTGACAAAACCTTCTGGTTGCATCATATACAACTCTTCTTTAATAAATCCATTAAAGAATGCAGTTTTGTTATCCATTTGCCATATTTCATAAAATGCGGCAATTTCTAACATGATTCGGACAGACTTAAGCATCGCTACGAGTGAGAAAATCTCATTGTAGTCAACACCTTGAACTTGTCGAAAACCTTTCGTGACAAGTCGAGCTTTGTAGATAGTAACAGTACCATCAGCGTCCGTCTTCCTCCTGAAGATCCATTTATTCTCAATGGCTTCCCGATCATCGGGCAATTCCACCAAAGTCCATACTTTGTTTTCATGCATGGATCCTATCTCAGATTTCATGGCCTCAAGCCATTTCGCGGAATCTGGGCTCATCATCGCTTCCTCATAGTTCGTAGGTTCGTCATGGTGAAGTAACATGACCTCCAGAACAGGATTACCATGCCACTCTGATGCGAAACGTACTCTGGTTGACCTACGCGGTTCGGTAGTAACTTGATCCGAAGTTTCATGATCATCATCATTAACTTCCTCGCTAATTGGTGTAGGCATCACTGGAAATGATTTCTGTGATGAACTACTTTCCAATTCAGAAGAAGGTACAATTACCTCATCAAGTTCTACTTTCCTCCCACTCACTTCTTTCGAGAGAAACTCCTTCTCTAGAAAGGATCCATTCTTAGCAACGAATATCTTGCCTTCAGATCTGTGATAGAAGGTGTACCCAACAGTCTCCTTTGGGTATCCTATGAAGACACATTTCTCCGTTTTGGTTTCGAGCTTATCAGGTTGAAGCATTTTCACATAAGCATCACAGCCCCAAACTTTAAGAAACGACAGATTAGGTTTCTTCCTAAACCACAGTTCATACAGTGTCATCTCAACGGATTTAGATGATGCCCTATTTAACATGAATGCAGCTGTCTCTAATGCATAACCCCAAAACGATAGCGGTAAATCAGTAAGAGACATCATAGATCGCACCATATCTAATAAAGTGCGGTTACGACGTTCAGACACACCATTACGATGTGGTGTTCCGGGTGGCGTGAGCTGCGAAACTATTCCACATTGTTTCAAATGAAGACCAAACTCGTAACTCAAATATTCTCCTCCACGATCAGATCGTAGAAACTTTATTTTCATGTTACGATGATTTTCTACTTCACTCTGAAATTCTTTGAACTTTTTAAATGTTTCAGACTTATGTTTCATCAAGTAGATATACCCATCTCTGCTCAAATCATCTATGAAGGTCAGAAAATAACGACACCCGCCGTGAGCCTCAACACTCATCGGACCGCATACATCAGTATGTATTATTTCCAATTAGTCAGTTGCTCGCTCCATTGTTCCGGAGAACAGAGTTTTAGTCATCTTGCCCATGAGGCATGGTTCTCAAGCATCAAGTGATTCCAAAAGTCCATCAGCATGGAGTTTCTTCATGCGCTTTACACCAATATGACCTAAACGACAGTGCCACAAATAAGTTGCACTATCATTATTAACTTCGCATCTTTTGGCTTCTATATTATGAAGTGTATCACTACGATCGAGATCCAACAAACCATTTTCATTGGGTGTATGACCATAGAAGGTTTTATTCATGTAAACAGAACAACAATTATTCTCTGACTTAAATGAATAACTGTATTGCAATAAACATGATCAAATCATATTCATGCTCAACGCAAAGACCAAATAACATTTATTTAGGTTCAACACTAATCCCGAAAGTATAGGGAGTGTACGATGATGATCATATCAATCTTGGAACTACTTCCAACACACATCGTCACTTCACCCTTAACTAGTTTCTGTTCATTCTGCAACTCCCGTTTCGAGTTACTACTCTTAGCAACTGAACCAGTATCAAATGCCGAGGGGTTGCTATAAACACTAGTAAAGTACACATAAATAACATGATATCAAATATACCTTTGTTCACTTTGCCATCCTTCTTATCCGCCAAGTATCTAGGCAGTTCCACTTTCAGTGACCATTTCCATTGCAGTAGAAGCACTCAGTCTCAGGCTTAGGTCCAGACTTGGGCTTCTTCACTTGAGCAGCAACTTGCTTGCCGTTCTTCTTGAAGTTCCCCTTCTATCCCTTTGCCCTTTTCTTGAAACTATTGGTCTTGTTAACCATCAACACTTGATGCTCTTTCTTGATTTCTACCTTCATCGATTTCAGCACCCCGAAGAGCTCGGGAATTACTTTCGTCATCCCTTGCATATTATAGTTCATCACGAAGTTCTAGTAACTTGTAGATAGTGACTAGAGAACTTTGTCAAGTACTATCTTATCTGGAAGATTAACTCCCACTTGATTCAAGAAATTGTAGTACCCAGACAATCTGAGCACATGCTCACTGGTTGAGCTATTCTCCTCCATCTTGTAGGTAAAGTACTATCAGAGGTCTCATACCTCTTGATATGGGCATGAGTATGAAATACCAATTTCAACTCTTGGAACATCTTATATGCTCCGTGGCATTCAAAATAGTTTTGAAGTCCCGGTTCTAAGCCGTAAAGCATGGTGCACTAAACTATCAAGTAGTCATCATACCGAGCTTTTGTCAAAACATTCATAACATCTGCATCTGCTCTTGCAATAGGCCTGTCACTTAGCGGTTCATCAAGGACATAATTCTCCTATGCAGCAATGAGGAAAAACCTCAGATTACAGACCAAGTCCGCATCATTGCTACTACCATCTTTCAACTTATATTTCTCTAGGAACATAAAATTTAAACAGGGAGCTACATCGCGAGCTATTGATCTACAACATAGATATGTTAATACTACCAGGACTAAGTTCATGATAAATTAAAGTTAAATTAATCATATTACTTAAGAAGTCCCACTTAGATACACATCCCTCTAATCATCTAAGTGATCACGTGATCCAAATCAACTAAACCATGTCCGATCATCACATGAGATGGAGTAGTTTTCAATGGTGAACATCACTATGTTGATCATATCTACTATATGATTCACGCTCGACCTTTCGGTCTCAGCGTTCCGAGGCCATATCTGCATATTCTAGGCTCGTCAAGTTTAACTCGAGTATTCTGCGTGTGCAAAACTGGCTTGCACCCGTTGTATGTGAACGTAGAGCTTAACACACCCGATCATCACGTGGTGTCTCGGCACGACAAACTGTCGCAACGGTGCATACTCAGGGAGAACACTTGTACCTTGAAATTTAGTGAGGGATCATCTTATAATGCTACCACCGTACTAAGCAAAATAAGATGCATAAAGGATAAACATCACATGCAATCAATACAAGTGATATGATATGGCCATCATCATCTTGTGCCTTTGATATCCATCTCCAAATCACCGTCATGATCACCATCGTCACCGGCTTGACACCTTGATCTCCATCGAAGCATCGTTGTCGTCTCGTCAACTATTGCTTCTACGACTATCGCTACCGCTTAGTGATAGAGTAAAGCAATTACATGGCGATTGCATTTCATACAATAAAGCGACAACCATAAAGCTCCTGCCAGTTGCTGATAACTTTTACAAAACATGATCATCTTATACAACAATTTATATATCATCACGTCTTGACCATATCACATCACAACATGCCCTGCAAAAACAAGTTAGACGTCCTCTACTTTGTTGTTGCAAGTTTTATGTGGCTGCTATGGGCTTAGCAAGAAGCGTTCTTACCTACGCATCAAAAATCACAATGATTTTTCGTCAAGTGTGTTGTTTTAACCTTCAACAAGGACCGGGCATAGCCACACTCGATTCAACTAAAGATGGAGAAACAGACAGCCACTAGCCACCTGTGTGCGAAGCACGTCGTTAGAACCAGTCTCGCGTAAGCGTACGCGTAATGTCGGTCTGGGCCGCTTCATCCAACAATACCGCCGAATCAAAGTATGACATGCTGGTAAGCAGTATGACTATTATCGCCCACAACTCTTTGTGTTCTACTCGTGCATATAACATTTACGCGTAGACCTGGCTCTGATGCCACTGTTGGGAACCGTAGTAATTTCAAAAATTTCCTACGATCTCGCAAGATCTATCTAGGAGATGCATAGCAATGAGAGGGGAGAGTGTGTATACGTACCCTCGTAGACCGAAAGCGGAAGTGTTAAGTAACGCGGTTGATGTAGTCGAACGTCTTCGCGATCCAACCGATCAAGTACCAAACGCACGACACCTCCGCGATCTGCACACGTTCAGCTCGGTGACGTCCCTCGAACTCTAGATCCAGCTGTAGCCGAGGGATAGTTCCGTCAGCACGACGGCGTGGTGACGGTGATGATGAAGTTACCAGCGCAGGGCTTCACCTAAGCACTACGACGATATGACTGAGGTGTAAAACTATGGAGGGGGGGCACCGCACACGGCTAAGAGATTGTCTATTGTGCTATTGGGGTGCCCCTGACCACGTATATAAAGGAGGGAGGGAGAGAGGAGGCCGGCCTAGTTTGGGCACACCAGGGGGAGTCCTACTTGGACTCCTAGTCCAAGTAGGATTCGCCCCCCTTTTTTCTTTCTTCCACCAGAGGGAAAGGTAAGGGAGAGAGAGGGGGAAGGAAAGAGGGGTGAAAGGATCGAGATGGACCTAGAGGGGGGTGAATAGGTACACTTACAAATTTTAATTATTACTTATCAATTTTAGGCAATAATGCGGAATATGAAAGTGAGCCTAACAATTGCAAGTATGATACTAATGAGCTAAGCAAGATAAACAAGTGACACAAATATATGAGTAAGCAAGCACAATATGATATAAGTAGGTGCTAAGAGACAAGTAACCACAAGTAGAGAGTTAGGGTTAGGAATAACCGCAACTCCGAGAGACGAGGATGTATGTCGAAGTTCACTTCCTTGGAGGGAAGCTACGTCACCATTTAGAGAGGTGGATGTTACCACGAAGGCACACCAACACCACGATGGCTCACCCTATTCTATCTTTGAGACAACACCACGAAGGCGTTTCTCAACCACTAGTGGTAGACCTTGGGGTGGTCTCCAAACCCTCACAAACTTTCTGGGGGAAATCACAATGGTCGATTCCTCGCCGGAGCACTCCTACCGCCTAGGAGTCTCCAACCTCCAAGAGTAACAAGATGCACCACAAAAACAAAGGGGGGAATCAACTTTTGCTTTGGTGAATGTGTAGATCGAGCACTTCTCCTTCGCTTCTCAAAAGATCAAGAGCTTTGGTTGGCTAAGTAGGGAGATCTCCAAGAAATCGAGGTCCGAAAATGGAGGTGAGAGAAATGGAGTCGTCAACTCCTTCATGAGGAAGAAGAAGACTATTTAAGAGATGGTTTCGAGATGAGAGAGGCTTGGGTAGAACCTGAGCTAGGGGCAAAACACAAGACAAAACACAAGAGCAACAACCAGAACACTCAAATAGAGAGAAAAACACCGGACAAACACACAGACAAAAAAATGTAGAATAAGTCCAGCCTCTCTAAGAGAGGGCGGTGGACGAGTCCACCATGTTTGAGTATATGTGACTTGGTACTGCAAAGATTTTTACCTTGAGCCCAACATCACAACTCCATCATTTTAAAGTACTAAGTCACAAAGTGATAACATAGTAACTTTGAGAGTGTTTGGTTTATTTATGCATCATATAGGGTGAGATACCTCATGAGTTGAATGTCTCCCCCTAAAAACATTCCTACATCTAGACAAGACATGAAGTAAATGCATGGATGAGTACTAGATTTCACATAATGTTGTTAAGCTCCAAGATACCAAGTTCACGCCTAAGTTGACAAAACCTTGCTTCATCCAATGGCTTGGTAAAACATTGAGTGACATTTCAAAGTTCTTGGTCATGGAGGCCGCAAACTTCTTGCACAAATGAATGTTAGAACAACCAAAAATGATATCATCTACATAGATTTGGCATAAGATCAAATCACCTTTATCCCTCTTAGTAAAAAGAGTGGGATCGATCACCCCTCTCACAAAACCATCATCGAGTAAAAACTTCTTAAGATGATCATACCAAGCACGAGGTGCTTGTTTGAGGCCATACAAAGCCTTATGAAGTTTATACACATAGTCTTTGTGATCGGGATCAACGAACCCAGGTGATTGTGATACATATACTTCTTCTTGTAGAGGACCATTAAGGAAAGCACTCGGAACCATTCCGATGTCCAAATGCAACTTCCAATATATGAATCTTTAACTCTCGACCATTTCGAGACTCCTCGTCATGTCCGTGATCTCATCCAGGACTCCTTGTCGGCCTTGGCCATTAGACAAGTTGCATGGAATGTGCTCTCTTTCGAGAAATCAACCGTGTAAAGGTTGCCATCCAACTCTCCAACAAAGGCCACTTCGAGAGTATCTCTCTTAAAGACTTTCACATCCGTTAGTCCAAAGAGTGTATCATAACCAACAGAAGCCAATTGGCGAACAGAAAGCAAATGGTATTTAAGGGATTGGACAAGCATGACATTTGCAAGAGACATGTCATTTGTGATAGCCACCTTGCCCAACCCGAGTACCTGTCCTTTTGATCCTCCACCAAACATAATGCTCATAAATGGTTGAATAGCTTCCATGAAATCATAGAGCAATTTGCTATCTCCGGTCATATGATTTGTACATCCACTATCAATCACCCATTTTACTCCACCGGATAAGGCAACCTACACACAATTATGACTTGCTTAGAGGCACCCATTTTGCAATGGGACCTCTCAAGTAGTCACAAGGGTCTTAGGGACCCAAATAGCATAAAACCGAAATGCATTTCGAGGACCAACAAACTTTGCATAAAATTATCCATCCTTAGTCTTACAAAGTACATAGGATGGAGGCATGAACTCTTTTGGCTTGTTGAGAGTGGGCATGACCCTTGTGGCCTTCCCACTAACAACCTTACCTTTGTTCTTATGCCCTTCTCGTACAAAAGTTTCTTTTAGATGGGTGGTGCACCTTTGAGAGGACATCTTCTTCTTGCTTGTGCTTGGGTTAAACCCGAGCCCCTCTTTGGCAAACACTTCATTGTGTTGGCTCAATACCTCATTGAGGTTCTTTTGTCCTTGAGCACATGTCATGAGACCTTTCTCGATTTGAGCCTTGAGAAAGCTATTCTCCTCAAGAATAGATGCTAGATCACTACTTGAGTTAGTAGTATAAGCATCAAAATTAATAATAGGAGAAGAGTAAGCCTTGGCTAGAGTTTCAAGATAAGTAAGCTTGAGCGTCTCAAAACTCTTTGTAAGAACGGTGATCTCTTCTTCCTTAGTCTTGAGGGACACGGATAGGAGATCACAATCCTTAGAGAGAGAAGCATGAGACTTCACAAGCTTACTTTTATCATTCATCAACTCTTCGCAAGAGTCAATAGCCTTTTTCAAGGAGGCAAGATCTTTAGTATGAACATCAATGTTTGTACCAATTTTCAAGCATAGTTCATCATTTCGTGTTTCCTCATATTGGACTTTCCGCTCAAGGATTTCACATTTTTCCTTTTCCTCGGTGATGAGGGTTTAGAGTTCCTTAATGGTGATGGTGTGCTTACTCACCATCTCCATAAGCATACGAAACATAGTGAGCTTCTTTCCTTTGAGGGAGCACATGAACTTATTTAATTTAGCAAGCATAGGATCATCTATATCATCATCCTCATAACTATCCTCTGCATCAAGATACTCATCAATAGGAGTAGGAGGAGTGAAAAGAGGAGGGTTTGATCGTGGGGTTACCTTGACCTTCTGAGAAGAGCTTTGATCCTCTCCATCTTCTACCACAGCCTTTGCCATTAGGCACTTGTGAGCGTTGCCCTTGTAGTCCTTCATATAGTTGTAGGTGACGACATCACCACTCTTGTTGACTAGCCTCAACATGTTTTGAGAATCTTGAGCAACTCCGGCAACACCACTAACATCATCCGGATCGGATTCTTCAAGAGCAACCATTGCTTTCCCATCTCTCTTCTTGAGCTTGGAGTTCAAAAGATTTGGAAACTTCTTCTTGGGAAAGGTCTTGGGAAACCTCGGTTTATCTTCTCTCTTCTCATAAGGGCACTCGTTGGAGAAGTGGTTGGTTTCTTCATAGTTGTAGCATTTTCTCACTTTCTTCTTCTGGAATCTTCCTTTGAATTTTCCCGCGCTAAACTTCTTGACAAAGAGAGACATGTCTTCATATGAAGGGCCCTCATCAGATTCAATCTCATCACCATCTTCATCATCATCTTCTTCTTCTTCTTCACTTTGCTCATCTTCACATACATGCTTGGCCTTCAATGCAAGATTGATCTTTGATGTAGAGGTACCATGCATGGCAAAATGTTTTGTAGCATTTTCCTTTGATTCTTCAAATAGCTGGAAAGTGGATATGATGTCATCCAGAGTCATTTCCTTGAAGGAATGGGGTTGTCTTATGTCCCACACCATTTGGTGATGATATGGAGCAAGAGCATGGAGCAGCTTGTCCACAAGAAATTTCTTAGTCATGTTGAATCCATCTTGTGTCTTGACACACTCACACGACTCAATGTCAGCAGTGAGAGTCATGAGACGCTCAAGAAGTTGATTGGGAGATTCACCTTTCTCCATAAAAAAGTTTTGCAATTGCCCCTTGGCAATTTCATATTGAGCAAGTCGGAGAGTGGAGGTACCAATCTTGGTTCTTACAATACTTTCCCATAGTTCCTTGGCACTTGTGATGTGTATGAATGGTCTCCTTTGCTTTTCAACCATACCTCTCCTTATACACATGGTTGTGGTGTCATTGAGATTCTTGTCATAAATTTCTCGTGGTGTAGGGTTCTTTGGATCAACCACATGGTAACCATACTCCAAGATCTCCAGCATCTCATCATTTCCATATCGAAGATGATCCTGCATAGCAACTCTCCACAAGGCAAAATCGGAAGTGGCATCAAGTAAAGGAGGTTTTCCTTGAGGGTTATACTTAGGTATCTCTATTTGATGTCTTGTATAAAGCCAAGGAACATTGGAGTGTTCATTGCTAGGAGGTTGTTGGCCAAGTGAAGGAGTAGGCACAGCTGGCCTCGAGGCCGCACCACCAGAAAGTGGTGCAAGCATCGTGGTTAGTGTGGCTAACTTCATTTGGACCAAGGCCTCAAGAGAGTCATCATGCTCCTCCTTTTGCTTAGCAAGAGATCGTTCCAGATCCTCTGAAGTAAAGGACTTGACTTCTGTGGAAGCCGCACCCGTATTCTTCGGATCTGCAACAAGGGGAGTCGCATCAGGGTTCATCTCGCTCTAGGGCGGTTAAGCCACAGAAATAGAGCATGAGGCTCTGATACCAATTGAAAGGATTGAGATGGACCTAGAGGGGGTGTGAATAGGTACAATTACAAATTTTAATTATTACTTAGCAATTTTAGGCAATAATGTGGAATATGAAAGTGAGCCTAACAATTGCAAGCATGATACGAGCTAAGCAAGATAAACAAGTGACACAAATATATGAGTAAGCACGCACAATATGATATAAGTAAGTGCTAAGAGACAAGTAACCACAAGTAGAGAGTTAGGGTTAGGAATAACCGCAACTCCGAGAGACGAGGATGTATGCCAATGTTCACTTCCTTCGAGGGAAGCTACGTCACCATTTAGAGAGGTGGATGTTACCACGAAGGCACAATAACGCCACGAAGGCTCACCCTATTCTCTCTTTGGGACAACACCACGAAGGCGTTTCTCAACCACTAGTGGTAGACCTTGGGGTGGTCTCCAAACCCTCACAAATTTTCCGGGGGGAATCACATTGGTCGATTCCTCGTCGGAGCACTCCTACCGCCTAGGAGTCTTCAACCTCCAAGAGTAACAAGATGCACCACAAAAACAAAGGGGGGAATCAACTTTCGCTTTGGTGAATGTGTAGATTGAGCACTTCTCCTTCGCTTCTCAAAAGATCAAGAGCTTTGGTTGGCTAAGTTGGGAGATCTCCAAGAAATCGAGGTCTGAAAATGGAGGTGAGAGAAATGGAGTCGTCAACTCCTTCGTGAGGAAGAAGAAGACTATTTATAGGTGGGGATGAAATCTGGCCGTTGGAGGCAGATTTCTACGTAGCCCGGAAGTTCCGGGGATGGACAGAAGTTCTGGACCCCGGAAGTTCCGGCCAAGTTCCGGACAGGTTCCGGGCTACACACAGAGAGTTTGCACCACTCAATAGTACCCCGGAAGCTGCTGAAACAGGGGACGGAAATTCCGGTGCCCGGAAGTTCCGGGGGACAGAAGTTCCGGCCAGGGTCCGGCGAGGTTCCGGGCTGCACAGAGAGATTGCACGAAAAGTGCAGTTTCTCCGGGTACCCCGGAAGCTTCCCGGACCCCTCCCGGACATTCCGGTCCCCGGAAGTTCCGGCCTGAAGGGAAACATGGCACTAAGATTTTCAGATCAATGTGAGAAGGTAAGTTGACTCCCCGGATGTTTTTATGATGCACCCCGTCTTAATAGTGCGGCTGCCCTAAGGA
The DNA here is from genome assembly GCF_018294505.1 of Triticum aestivum. NCBI lineage: Eukaryota > Viridiplantae > Streptophyta > Magnoliopsida > Poales > Poaceae > Triticum > Triticum aestivum. The sequence goes on along the minus strand of NC_057811.1, from coordinate 386,974,265 downwards.
CTCAAGAAATAAGAAAACTTTATGGTACTCTTCTTTTGTTGAGCGCACCGCTTTCTGTTTTTCCAATTTAAGAGGAACTAACCATCCATGCTTCACTTTAGCTTAATCAGGGCTGTTAACACTTAGAGCATGTGGTTAGAAACACAAATGAAGTTGTCATAGATGTCAAAAACACATTAGTGCAATATTGCACTTTCAGGGGGGCCGGCCCCCTCCCCTAGTCCAATTCGGTTTGGGTAAGGGGAGGGGCGCCTCTCTCACGTGGCCCATTCTCCTCTCCTCCAATAAGGCCCACTAGGCCCAATACTTCTCTCGGGGGGTTCCGGTAACCTCCCGGTACTCCGGAAAAATGCCCGAACCACTCGGAACCATTCCGATGTCCAAATGCAACCTTCCAATATATGAATCTTTACCTTTCGACCATTTTGAGACTCCTCGTCATCTCCGTGATCTCATCCAGGACTCTGAACAAACTTCAGTACATCAAATCACATAACTCATAATACAAATCGTCATCGAATGTTAAGCGTGCGGACCCTACGGGTTCGAGAACTATGTAGACATGACCGAGACACATCTCTGGTCAATAACCAATAGCGGAACCTGGATGCTCATATTGGCTCCTAAATATTCTACGAAGATCTTTATCGGTCAAACCGCATAAAATCATACGTTGTTCCCTTTGTCATCGGTATGTTACTTGCCTGAGATTCGATCGTCGGTATCATCATACCTAGTTCAATCTCGTTACCGGCAAGTCTCTTTACTCGTTCCGTAATGCATCATCCCGCAACTAACTCATTAGTCACATTGCTTGCAAGGCTTATAGTGATGTGCATTACTGAGAGGGCCCAGAGATACCTCTCCGATACACGGAGTGACAAATCCTAATCTCGATCTATGCCAACCCAACAAACACCTTCGGAGACACCTGTAGAGCATCTTTATAATCACCCAGTTACGTTGTGAGGTTTGATAGCACACAAGGTGTTCCTCCGGTATTCGGGAGTTGCATAATCTCATAGTCTGAGGAACATTATAAGTCATGAAGAAAGCAGTAGCAATGAAACTGTAACAATCATAATGCTAAGCTAACGAATGGGTCTTGTCCATCACATCATTATCCTAATGATGTGATCCCGTTCATCAAATGACAACACATCTATGGTTAGGAAACATAACCATCTTTGATAAACGAGCTAGTCAAGTAGAGGCATACTAGGGACACTTTATTTTGTCTATGTATTCACACATGTACTAAGTTTCCGATTAATACAATTCTAGCATGAATAATAAACATTTATCATGAAATAAGGAAATAAATAATAACTGTATTATTGCCTCTAGAGCATATTTTCTTCAGACGCTACGATGGAGATCAAGGTGTCGAGCCGGTGACGATGGAGATCATGGTGTCGAGCCTCTACTAGACTAGCTCGTTGATCAAAGATGGTTAAGGTTTCCTAACCATAGACATGAGTTGTCATTTGATAACGGGATCACATCATTAGGAGAATGATGTGATGGACAAGACCCATCCGTTAGCTTAGCATAATGATGTTGGGGAACGTAGCAATAATTCAAAATTTTCCTACGTGTCACCAAGATCAATCTAGGAGATGCTAGCAACGAGAGAGAGGGAGTGCATCTTCATACCCTTGAAGATCGCTAAGAGGAAGCGTTACAAGAACACGGTTGATGGAGTCGTACTCGCGGCGATTCAAATAGCGGAAGATCCGATCTAGCGCCGAACAGACGGTGCCTCCGCGTTCAACACACGTACAGCCCGGGGACGTCTCCTCCTTCTTGATCCAGCAAGGGGAGAGGAGAAGTTGAGGGAGAACTCCAGCAGCACGACGGCGTGGTGGCAATGGAGCTCGTGGTTCTCCGGCAGAGCTTCGCTAAGCACTACGGAGGAGGAGGAGGAGTTGGAGGAGGAGAGGGCTGCAGCAGGGAAGAGGTGCGGCTGCCCTCCCACCCCTCCACTATATATAGGGGCAAGGGGAGAGGGGGAGGCGCCCTACGGTTTCCCCTAGGGGACGGCGGCCAAGCAGATTGGATCTCCCTAGGGAAAATCCTAGGGAGACTTGCCCCCCAAGCCAAGCAGGTGGAGGCTAGCCTTCCAAGCCAGGTGGAGGCGCCCCACCTCCCCAAGTAACGTGGGAAAGGGTGTGGGGGCGCACCACCCCTTAGTGGGCTGGTTTGCCCCTTCCCCTTTGGCCCATGAGGCCCTCCAACACTTGCCGGGGCTCCCAAAACACCTTTCGGTCATGCTGGCCATAGCCTGGTACCCCCTGAACACTTCCGGACTCCAATACCCTTCATCCAATATATTGATCTTCACCGCCGGACCATTCCGAAACTCCTCGTGATGTCCGGGATCTCATCCGGGACTCCGAACAACCTTCGGTAACCACATACTATTTCCCATAACAACTCTAGCGTCACCGAACCTTAAGTGTGTAGACCCTATGGGTTCGGGAACCATGCAGACATGACCGAGACGTTCTCCGGCCAATAACCAACAGCGGGATCTGGATGCCCATGTTGGCTCCCACATGTTCCACGATGATCTCATCGGATGAACCACGATGTCGGGGATTCAATCAATCCTGTATACAATTCCCTTTGTCAATCGATATGTTACTTGCCCGAGATTCGATCGTCGGTATCCCAATACCTCGTTCAATCTCATTACCGGCAAGTCTCTTTACTCGTTCCGTAACGCATGATCCCGTGGCTAACTCATTAGTCACATTGAGCTCATTATCATGATGCATTACCGAGTGGGCCCAAAGATACCTCTCCGTCATACGGAGTGACAAATCCCAGTCTCGATTCGTGCCAACCCAACAGACACTTTCGGAGATACCTGTAGTGCACCTTTATAGTCACCCAGTTACATTGTGACGTTTGGTACACCCAAAGCATTCCTACGGTATCCGGGAGTTGCACAATCTCATGGTCTAAGGAAACGATACTGGACATTAGAAAAGCTCTTGGCAAATGAACTACACGATCTTGTGCTATGCTTAGGTTTGGGTCTTGTCCATCACATCATTCTCCTAATGATGTGATCCCGTTATCAATGACATCCAATGTCCATGGTCAGGAAACCATAACCATCTATTGATCAACGAGCTAGTCAACTAGAGGCTTACTAGGGACATGTTGTGGTCTATGTATTCACACATGTATTACGATTTCTAGTTAATACAATTATAGCATGAACAATAGACAATTATCATGAACAAGGAAATACAATAATAACCATTTTATTATTACCTCTAGGGCATATTTCTAACAGTTTCCCACTTGCACTAGAGTCAATAATCTAGTTCACATCACCATGTGATTAACACTCAAAGTTCACATCGCCATGTGACTAATACCCAAGAGTTTACTAGAGTCAATAATCTAGTTCACATCACCATGTGATTAACACTCAATGAGTTCTAGGGTTTGATCATGTTATGCTTACAAGAGAGGTTTTAGTCAACGGGTCTGCAACATTCAGATCCGTGTGTGATTTACCAATCTCTATGTTATCTTGTAGATGTAGCTGCCACGCGCTACTTGGAGCTATTCCAAATAACTGCTCTACTATACAAATCCGGTTTACTACTCAGGGTCATCCGGATTAGTGACAAAGTTTGCATCGACGTAACCCTTTACGACGAACTCCTTTTCCACCTCCATAATTGAGAAAATTCCTTAGTCCACTAGAAACTAAGGATAAGTTCGACCGCTGTCATGTGATCCATTCCCGGATCACTATTGTACCCCTTGACTAACTCATGGCAAGGCACACTTCAGGTGCGGTACACAACATAGCATACTATAGAGCCTACGTCTTAAGCATAGGGGACGACCTTCGTCCTTTCTCTCTCTTCTGCCGTGGTCAGGTCTTGAGTCTTACTCAATACTCACACCTTGTAACACAGCCAAGAACTCCTTCTTTGCTGATCTATTTTGAGCTCCTTCAAAATCTTGTCACGGTATGTATTCATTTGAAAGTACTATTAAGCGTTTTTGATCTATCCTTATAGATCTTGATGCTCAATGTTCAAGTAGCTTAATCCAGGTTTTCCATTGAAAAACACTTTTCAAATAACCCTGTATGCTTTCCAGAAATTCTACATCATTTCTGATCAACAATATGTTAACAACATATACTCATCAAAAATTCTATAGTGCTCCCACTCACTTCTTTGGAAATACAAGTTTCTCATAAACTTTGTATAAACCCAAAATCTTTGATCATCTCATCAAAGCATACATTCCAACTCCGAGATGCTTACTCCAGTCCTTAGAAGGATTGCTGGAGCTTTGCATACTTGTTAGCATCTTCCAGGATTGACAAAACCTTCTGGTTGTATCACATACAACCTTTCCTCAAGAAAATCGTCGAGGAAACAATGGTTTTGACATCCTATCTGCAAGATTTCATAAATAATGCAGTAACTGCTAATATAATTCCAACAGACTCTTAGCATCGCTACGAGTGAGAAAGTCTCATCGCAATCAACTCCTTGAACTTGTCGGAAAACATCTTAACGACAAGTCGAGCTTTCTTAATGGTGACACTTACCATCATTGTCCGTCTTCCTTTTAAAATCCATCTGCACCCAACAGCCTTAAGACCATCAAGTAGTTCTTCCAAAGTCCATACTTTGTTTTTATACATGGATCCTCTCTCGGATTTTATGGCCTTGAGCCATTAGTCGGAATCCGGGCCCACCATCGCTTCTCCATAGCTCGTAGGTTCATTGTTGTCTAGCAACATGACTTCCAAGACAGAATTACGTACCACTCTGAAGTAGTACGCATCCTTGTCGTCCTACGAGGTTTGGTAGTGACTTGATCCGAAGTTTCATGATCACTATCATAAGCTTCCACTTCAATTGGTGTAGGTGCCACAGGAACAACTCCTTGTGCCCTGCTACACACTAGTTGAAGTGACAGTTTAATAACCTCATCAAGTCTCCACCATCCTCCCACTCAATTCTTTCGAGAGAAACTTTTCCTCGAGAAAGGACATGTTTCTAGAAACAATCACTTTGCTTCCGGATCTGAAACAGGAGGTATACCCAACTGTTTTGGGTATTCTATGAAGATGCATTTATCCGCTTTGGGTTCGAGCTTATCAGCCTGAAACTTTTTCACATAAGCATCGCAGCCCCAAACTTTTAAGAAACGACAGCTTAGGTTTCTCTAAACCATAGTTCATACGGTGTCGTCTCAACGGAATTGCGTGGTGCCCTATTTAAAGTGAATGCGGTTGTCTCTAATGCCTAACCCATAAACGATAGTGTAATTCGATAAGAGACATCATGGTATGCACCATATCCAATAGGGTGCAGTTATGATGTTCGGACACACCATCACACTATGGTGTTCCAGGCGGTATTAGTCGTGAAACAATTTCCACAATTTCTTAATTGTGTGCCAAACTCGTAACTCAGATATTCATCTCTATGATCATATCACAGACATTTTATCCTCTTGTCACGACGATCTTCAACTTCACTCTGAAATTACTTGAACCTTTCAATAATTCAGACTTGTGTTTCATCAAGTAAATATACTCAGCATCTACTCAAATCATCTGTGAAGCAAGAACATAACGATATCCACTGCATGCCCCAGCACTCATTGGACTGCACACATCAAAATGTATTACTTCCAACAAGTTGCTTTCTTGTTCCATCTTACTGAAAACGAGGCCTTTTAGTCATCTTGCCCATGTGGTATGATTTGCATGTCTCAAGTGATTCAAAATCAAGTGAGTCCAAACGATCCATCTGTATGGACTTTCTTCATGCATATATACTAATAGACATGGTTCGCATGTCTCAATCTTTTCAAAAACGAGTGAGTCCAAAGATCCATCAACATGGAGCTTCTTCATGCATTTTACACCAATATGACTCAAGTGGCAGTGCCACAAGTATGTGGTACTATCATTACTATCTTATATCTTTTGGCATGAACATGTGTATCACTACGATCGAGATTCAATAAACCATTCATTTTAGGTGCAAGACCATTGAAGGTATTATTCAAATAGACAGAGTAACCATTATTCTCCTTAAATGAATAACCGTATTGCGATAAACATAATCCAATCATGTCTATGCTCAACGCAAACACCAAATAACAATTATTTAGGTTTAACACCAATCTCGATGGTAGAGGGAGCATGCGATGCTTGATCACATCAACCTTGGAAACACTTCCAACACATATCGTCATCTCACCTTTAGTTAGTCTCCATTTATTCTGTAGCTTTTATTTTGAGTTACCAACACTTAGCGACCGAACCGGTATCTAATACCCTGGTGCTACTAGGAGTACTAGTAAAGTACACATTAATATAATGTATATCCAATATACTTCTGTCGACCTTGCCTGACTTCTCATCTACTAAGTATCTAGGGTAGTTCTGCTTTAGTGACCGTTCCCCTCATTACAGAAGCACTTAGTCTCGAGTTTGGGTTCTACCTTGGGTTTCTTCACTAGAGCAGCAACTGATTTGCCGTTTCATGATGTATCCCTTCTTGCCCTTGCCCTTCTTGAGACCAGTGGTTTTACAAACCATCAACAATTGATGCTCCTACTTGATTTCCACTTTCGCGGTGTCAAACATCGCGAATAGCTCAAGGATCACCCTATCTATCCCTGATATGTTATAGTTCATCACGAAGCTCTAGTAGCTTGGTGGCAGTGACTTTGGAGAACCATCACTATCTCATCTGGAAGACAACTCCCACTCGATTCAAGCGATTGTAGTACTCAGACAATTTGAGCACATGCTCAACGATTGAGCTTTTCTCCCTTAGTTTGTAGGCTTAAGAAACTTGTCGGAGGTCTCACACCTCTTGACGTGGGCACGAGACTGAAATCCCAATTTCAGCCCTTGAAACATCTCATATGTTCCACGACGTTTCAAAAACGTCTTCGGTGCCTCAATTCTATGCCGTTTTCACATTATGCACTGAACTATGACATAGTCATCAAAATGTGCATGTCAGATGTTCGCAACACCCACAAACGACGCTCAAGGTTCAGCACACCGAGCAGTGCACTAAGGACATAAGCCTTCTGTGCAGCAATGAGGACAATCCTCAGTTTACGGACCCAGTCCGCATAATTGCTACTATCAACTTTCAACTAAATTTTCTCTATGAACATATCTTAAACAGTAGAACTAAAGCGTAAGCTACGACATAATTTGCAAAGACCTTTTGACTATGTTCATGATAATTAAGTTCATCTAATTATTTAATGAACTCCCACTCAGATAGACATCCCTCTAGTCATCTAAGTGATACATGATCCGAGTCAACTAGGCCGTGTCGATCATCACGTGAGACGGACTAGTCATCCGGTGAACATCTCCATGTTGATCGTATCTACTATACGACTCATGTTCGACCTTTCGGTCTCTTGTGTTCCGAGGCCATGTCTGTACATGCTAGGCTCGTCAAGTCAACCTAAGTGTTTCGCATGTGTAAAACTGGCTTACACCCGTTGTATGCGAACGTTAGAATCTATCACACCTGATCATCACGTGGTGCTTCGAAACAACGAACCTTCGCAACGGTGCACAGTTAGGGGGAACACATCTCTTGAAATTTTAGTGAGGGATCATCTTATTTATGCTACCGTCGTTCTAAGCAAATAAGATGTAAACATGACAAACATCACATGCAAATCATAAAGTGACATGATATGCCCAATATCATCTTGCGCCTTTTGATCTCCATCTTCGAGGCGCGGCATGATCACCTTCGTCACCGGCATGACACAATTTTGAATGGAGTTTGCAGATAATTGATCTATCAGGGTGGATCTATCAGGGGACTTGAAAGATTCGTGCACTTTGGATTTAGTTAGGAGATCATCAGTTACAACAAGTACAATCAATTAAATATTTCTGGATTTAGTCAGGGAATATTTTATACTTACTTACAGCTTTTGAAGGACTCAGTTTGGTACATGAATCCGATATGAAAAATTAAATCAATTATTTAAGCAGAGTATTGCACAATTATTATGTATGCTATCCATCCGTAACATTCACTATCTGTTTTCGTTGGCAGCATAGCGACATGGATGATAAAGGCAACGATGGCAAAAACTTGGGGAATACAGGCAAGGATGACAAGGACATGGGTGATAGACGAAAAGAAGGCAAAGGAATGGATGGTATGCGCACGGATGATAACGATAATGAGGATGCAGGCAAGGATGGCATAGACCTGGATGATGTACACATGCAAGGTAAAGGAATTGATATTAAAGGCATGGCTGGTTCAGATCTGAATGAGTGTATGGAATACATAGAGATTGTGAAGAAGACTTTCAGGACTGAGGAAGAAGCCTACATGTTCTATGTAGGCTATGCGAGAAAAAAAGGGTTTGGTGTTAGAAAGGATGATCTGAAGTACAGGGGTCCGGATCCGAAATAAAATGCATACAGAAGGACATACAAGTGCTGCAAACAAGGATGGCGGGCCCTTAAGCACTTTAACAGAGCTGAAAGAAAAAGAACACCGAGGGGTCTTTCTCGGTGTGGGTGTCCCGCTCTTTTTCAGGTTGAGCTACAAGATAGCAGTGGCCTCTGGTTCGTCAAGAATTTTGTGGACAAGCATAACCATCTGTTTGTCCCTGCTGACCTGACTCCGTACTTATCGGCTCATCGTAGAATGACTGACGCACAAAAGGCCGATGTCATCGAGTATGCTGCCGGTGGACTTCGAACACATCAGATTATGAATGTAATGGAGAAGAATGCCGGAGGTCCCGACAAGCTTGGATTTATAGATCGAGATCTATACAACCATGTTTCAATCCAGAAGAAGCGCAAGATAGAAGGCAGTGACGCTAGATATTTGCTCACCTATATGATTGCACAGAAAAAAGCAGACCCGGAATTCTTTTTCAAATACACAAAAGACAGCGAAGGCCATTTGAGGAACATATTCTGGGCTGATTCACAATCCCGGATTGACTATGTTGCCTTTGGTGGTGTCGTGGTGTTCGACAGTACATATCGGTCTAACAAGTACAGGCTTCCGTTTGTTCCATTTGTTGGTCTGAACCATCACCGCATTACAGTTTTGTTTGGGGTCGGTCTAGTGTTAGACGAGACAGTTGCATCATACCAGTGGCTTCTTCATGTATTTTGGGAGGCAATGTCCCAGAGGGCACCCATTTCAGCAATCACTGATGGGGATGGTTCAATGGCTAAAGCAATAGCTACTGTCTGGACTGGAACAGATCATCGTTTGTGCATGTGGTATATCGAGGGGAATATGGTGATGCACCTCCACAAGAAAAGCTTGAGGAATTTAGGGAATTCATTTACCGTCGTTGGGATGTTGATGAGTTTGAGAAAAGATGGGAGGCTTATAAGGTTTGGTTCAAAATAGAACCAACAGGGAAGAGGTCGTCATGGGTTAACAGGATGTACGAGCTGCGACACAAATGGGTTGCTGCGTACACAAAGGGTAGATATTTCCTAGGCATGATGAGTAATCAGAGGAGTGAGTCTCTCAACTCAAGGCTTCATGTGCACCTGAACAGGAATATGCAGCTTGTTGATTTGTTGCAGCATGTTGAGCACTGTGTATCCATAATGCGTACGAGTGAAGCAGCATTAGACGGAGTAGCAACACATACGATACCCTTCACTAAGCTGAATGCACACCCTCTGGAGATTGCTGCCTCTTATATTTATACAACTGTGATGTTTCCAAAGGTAAAGCGTCAGATTGTCGAAGGGACAAATTGGCAGGTCACGGACCGAGTAGCATGTGATGGTTTGGTCGTGTTTGGAGTTTTCCGCAAAGCCCCATATGATAAAGTCCCATATGGCAGGGATGCTACAGAATTGCAAGGTAAGGAAGGTAAGGATGCTGAGGACTTGCATGCAAAAAACTTGGATGCTGAGGATCCCAATGACTTGGAAGGTAAGGATGCTGAGGACTTGCATGCAAAAAACTTGGATGCTGAGGATCCCAATGACTTGGAAGGCAAGGATGGTGTGGACTTGCATGCCAAAAACCTGGATGCTAAGGATCCCAATGACTTGGAAGGTAAGGACACTGAGGAGTTGGATGCACAAGGCGTGGATGCTAAGCCTGTGGATTTTATATATCACGTGACTTGTCTGTTTACAGGAGCAAGACTGGATGATGCAGCTTGTACATGTAAAAAGTTGGAAAGTCAGGATTACCCATGCGCACATATATTCTGCGTTCTGGATCATCTTGGTGTACGCATGTGACGCCTCCGATTCAATCGTACACTAATCATGCACGCAAACGTGTACGATCAAGATCAGGGACTCACGGGAAGATGTCACAACACAACTCTAAAATAAGTAAGTCATACAAGCTCATAATACAAGCCAGGGGCCTCGAGGACTCGAATACAAGTGCTCAATCATAGACGAGTCAGCGGAAGCAACAATATCTGAGTACAGACATAAGTTAAACAAGTTTGCCTTAAGAAGGCTAGCACAAACTGGGATACAGATCGAAAGAGGCGTAGGCCTCCTGCCTGGGATCCTCCTAAACTACTCCTGGTTGTCGTCAGCAGCCTGCACATAGTAGTAGGCACCTCCGGTGTAGTAAGAGTCGTCGTCGACGGTGGCGTCTCGCTCCTGGGCTCCAGCATCTGGTTGCGACAACCAGGTAGAAGGGAAAGGGGGAAAAGAGGGAGAAAAGCAATCGTGAGTACTCGTCCAAAGTACTCGCAAGCAAGGATCTACACTACATATGCATGGGTATATGTGTAAAGGGCCATATCGGTGGACTGAACTGCAGAATGCTAGAATAAGGGGGGATAGCTAATCCTGTCGAAGACTACGCTTCTGGCCACCTCCATCTTGCAGCATGTAGAAGAGAGTAGATGGTAAGTTCACCAAGTAGCATCGCATAGCATAATCCTACCCGGCGATCCCCTCCTTGTTGCCCTGTTAGAGAGCGATCACCGGGTTGTATCTGGCACTTGGAAGGGTGTGTTTTATTAAGTATCCAGTTCTAGTTGTCATAAGGTCAAGGTACAACTCCGGGTCGTCCTTTTACCGAGGGACACGGCTATTCGAATAGATAAACTTCCCTGCAGGGGTGCACCACATAACCCAACACGCTTGATCCCATTTGGCCGGACACCCTTTCCTGGGTCATGCCCGGCCTCAGAAGATCAACACGTCACAGCCCCACCGAGGCACAACAGAGCGGTCAGCACGCCGGTCTAAATCCTATGGCGCAGGGGTCTGGGCCCATCGCCCATTGCACACCTGCACGTTGCGAACGCGGACGGAAGCAGACCTAGCCTACCAGGCGTTCGAGTCCAATCCGGCGCGCGCCGCTCAGTCGCTGACGTCATGAAGGCTTCGGCTGATACCACGACGTCGAGTGCCCATAACTGTTCCCGCGTAGTTGGTTAGTGCGTATAGACCAAATGGCCAGACTCAGATCAAATACCAAGATCTCGTTAAGCGTGTTAAGTATCTGCGAACGCCGACCAGGGCCAGGCCCACCTCTCTCCTAGGTGGTCTCAACCTGCCCTGTCGCTCCCCCACAAAGTAACAGTCGGGGGCCGTCGGGAACCCAGGCCCACCTCTACCGGGATGGAGCCACCTGCCCCTTCAGCCCCCATCTCCGAACAGTATCATAAGTAATGTGACAGTATAAAGTATATAGCATATGCCCGTGATCACCTCCCGAAGTGATCACGGCCCAGTAGTATAGCATGGCAGACGGACAAGAGTGTAGGGCCACTAATGAAACTCTAGCATCCTATACTAAGCATTAGGATAGCAGGTAAAGGTATCAACAATTGTAGCAACAATGACAGGCTATGCAGCAGAATAGGCTTAACCGAAAGCAGTAACATGCTACGCTACTCTAATGCAAGCAGTATAGAGAAGGAATAGGCGATATCTGGTGATCAAGGGGGGGCTTGCGTGATTGCTCTGGCAAGAAGGAGGGGTCGTCAACACCGTAGTCGATCGGGGTACCAGCAGCAGCATCAGTCTCGTAGTCTACCAGAGAGAAGAGGGGGAAGAAACAATGAATACAATGCAAACAGATGCATATCGATGCATGACATAACAAGTAGCGGTGCCCAGTGTGCCCTAATGCGGTAGGAGGTGATACTGGTGAAGGGGGAAAACATCCGGGAAAGTATTCCCGGTGTTTCACGTTTTCGGACAGATGAACCAGAGGGGGAAAGTTGCCTGTTTGCTATGCTAGGGATGTGTGGCGGGCGAACGGGCTGCGTATTCGGATTCGTCTCGTCGTTCTGAGCAACTTTCATGTAGAAAGTATTTCGATTCGAGTTATGGTTTATTTTATATTAATTTTAAAAGATTTAAAACATTTTTAGGATTTATCTAATTAATTTAATTCAACATTATCCAGAACAGTACATGCTGACATCATCATGATGTCAGCAGTCAACAGAGGTATTGACTGGGTCGCTGACGTGTGGGTCCTAGATGTCATTGATAGATTAGGCTAAACTATAAGTTTAATTAAGTTAACTAACTAATTAGTTAGTTAAACAGGTAATTAATTAAGTTAATTAATTAGTTAATTAATTAATATTTTTATTTCATATTCTTCTTTTCTATTTTTTTAACATTCTTGGGGGGGGGGGCTGGGCCCCACGTGTCATTCACCAAGGGGACCGATGCGGGTTAGCGGGCGCTAGGTGCGGGTATAGCCCGAACGGGCGTGTGCCCGAGAGGGCGCGAGGCGCGCACGATGCACGCAAGCGCCGGCGGTGGGGCGCCGGCGACTGGCCCCGGGCGAGGCCAGCAGGCGCATGGGCGGCCGGTGCAGGCCGCGGGGCGCGCGCGGCCAACGGCCAGCGGCGATGCCAGGAGAGGGGCGAGGCCATGGCCGAGGTGGCCGGGGCAGGGGAGGCGATGGGAGCCGGAGCGCGGGCGAGCAGAGGCGGACGGGGCGTGCGCGGCGGCAGTGGAGGCGGGGCACCGGCGAACTACAACTCTGATGTAGACGGCGTCTACGGGGCGAGCACGAGGTAGAAGAGTGGGGAGAGGAAGATATGCTCACATTGCGCCTGCAGATGGGCAAAGTGAGCGCGAGGACGGGTTGTCAGAGTCGAATTCAAGGACGAAGTCGTCGGCGTCCGAGGAGGAAGAAGCCGGCGGAGAGGGTGATGCAGAGGCGGTGAGCTTGAGGCCGGGGTCGGGGAAGGCAGAGCAGAGCACATAGGAGCTCGTGGGCATGCTCCTAGGCGATGGCGAGGCTGTGGGGCGCGCGGGTGACGGCGCCCATGGCGACGGCGTTGATGGGGCGACGAGGCCTGGGGAGGCCGGCGGGGATGAGGCGAGGCGACGGGGCGGCGCAGGTGGGGGTCCGCGAGTGCCTGGCAACGGCGGAGCGCCGGGGAAGGCAGAGGGCGCCGGGCGCTGAGGTGGTGTCCCCGATCCAGAAGGGGATTGGGGAGTGGGGAGGGAGCGAGGTGAGTGGGGAATCGGGGAGGGAGAAGTGGGAGGGGTTAGGGTTTCGGTCGGGTGGACTGGGGTTAAGTGGTGGGGGTTGTGGGCCGGCCCGTTCGGGCGGCACAGGCCAGCTGGGCCATGAGGCCCAGCGGGGGGGGTCTGTTGTTCCTTTTTTTATTCTTTTCTGCTTTATTTTAGTTACATTTTATTTTAGTTTTAGTAGAAATTATCACTAACACCTAACTTGGTACCTTTAATTAAACTACTGCCACATCAATTCTCATCCCAATTAAAATAGTTTAATATTTTATAAAATTCAAAAGGCATTTATTTTATTATTTAACCCATAGTTTTAATTATTTTGAACACTTAAACATTTATTAAATTTAGGTTTCTCCACCACAATTACCCACGCATTATCTGGCACCTTTAGAACATAAAAGTTTTATGTTTGAAAACTTTTACTATTTGACTTAAATTCAAAGTTGAATTTGGATCGGTTCTGAACTAACGCGAGATTAGCAACAGTAACCAAGATGACGTGGCATCGTTAACATGGGATTACTGTAGCTTAATTATCCGGGCGTCACAATTCTCCTCCACTACAAGAAATCTCGTCCCGAGATTTAAGGGGTGTGTAAGGGGGAGAGATCTGGTTACGAAATTCTAACGAAACTTCTCGATCTTGGTTGTTCTTTTCGAAGCGGTCGATCCATTACGTTGATGTCTTCATTTCTCTGCTTCAGGTCATCATGATGAAGTAGGCATCCTTTCTTCAGGTTCTTCATCGTACTTACGAAAGGGTACGAAGGGAAAACTCTATAAGGACGGATTCTAACAAGATCGAGCATCAGACAGTTAACTCAGGGGAAGAAGCATAAGTATCACTCGAATTGTAACTTAAGAAGATATCGAGAGCAAAGTAAGAAGGTACCATGATAAGTTTCAAATGGATAGGCAATTGTTCGATGCCTAATCAGAAGGTGAAAGGGTTCCAGAGCAACGAGAATAAGTATTGTGTCTGATACCAGAATAGATTACTAGGGAGGTGACCCCGTGAATTACATACGAAGTCAAGCGCGAGGAATAACTTTGGAGACAGGGATATACAGAAGAGTCAGGTTTCGATCCTGTGGAACCGTGGGTTATGGGCCCACCATGGGAGTTACCGGTAGGAAGGGCGGTGGTATTTTGCACAGTCATGATAACAAGGCATGTCAGAGGGTAGCCTGTCAGTTATGTCGGCTACAGCATCGGTACCAAGGGCGAGGGACGAAGAGAACCCTTTTCCTGCTCGTTGAACGAGGCGGACCATTAGGCAAAGTTCTCGTCCATCGGTGGATACCGGAATGTCATCAACAATAGTAACAGGTTCTTACTGACAGAGTTGTACACCGAGGTGCTTACAAAAGCAGTGACTTATTACTACTTAGATCATATAAATCACCAGAAAGGTTAAACAAAACAATGCAAAGGAAAAGGTGATCATCAGATTAAATAGAACAATGGAAAGGAAAATGCGTTTAAACACATTATTCAGGGGTATATCCTTCCCAAGGACAAACAGAGCATGATATCCACGACATGATATAATGTGGAAAACCATTTAGGAAAGGGGGGAGAAATTTCATGACATTACCCATACAACGGTGTTTGGATAATTTGATAAAGAAAATTCAGCATGGTGCTTCAGATGTTCTTATTGAAAATCGGAGTACCACATACATGCTTCGAGATAGCATTGACATGATCTTCAGGCAAAGGTCAGACTCTAGATACACAAAGGACTTATTAGGAACAACTTATAGAATAAGTCTTACAATTTCCTCATGGAAGAATGGTTAACCTTGCTAAAGAGGAAACTATAATAATAGGTCCTCCGGCCAGGTGTGCTAGGCATGACATCACCTTAATGGGCCATATAACGACAAAATGTTATAACTCTTGGGAATATGATCCAACCATCATATCTGACCAAGATTCAGATCTGATTGGTGTCAGGATACCTCAGACTCAGGATGCTTGAAAAGAAAAGGTGCAACACCAATTGACGAATTGACGTTGCAAGATTCTCGGGAAATGGCGTCCAGAAGCAAGGCTCTGAAACAAGGGTTCATCATTAAACCAAGGAGAGGATGATGAGGTGGCTGATGGGCTAAGGACAATTCATCGAGATTCCCAAAAGATGGATTTCCACAATTATGTGAACAAGGAGATAACATTCGTCAGATCAAATGATATAAGGATGTATGCTCGAGGAAAATATACACAATCAAACATTGGTTGAAATGTGCGCCCGAAATATGGGCTGGGTTGCACGATCAATGTTTAGACTGGTGATTCAATAACCGATAGGCTAAGAATGAACTATCGATCATTAATTTCAAAGCAATAGGGTTGCTAGAAGAGCAGAATCCAAACAGCACCGTGCACTTGTTGGTACCCCGGTTAGAACCAACACGGGGACCAAGAAAGAATGATGATGGGGAGAAGCATCACTATACCAAGAATTCTTAAGAGGTGGAGCAATCTCAAGACATTCCTGACATAAAAGATGGTAATACTCCAAGGTAAAGAAGAACTAAGGCTGGATAGCAAGGATCTCAAGGTACAACACAAAACACGAACAAGTTTGTGTTGAACGGAAGGCAATAAAGTGGTCAATGATAACACAAATCATCGGGGGCAAGGGTGGTATTTCTCATCATGAATTCAAGTGCTATCCTGGAAGAGCTCAGAATGCTGATGATGATCACGACACATTTGTCGAGAGATTTCACGAAGATGTAATCGATTGGCGATGACATCAAGTCAAAGGAATGATGAAGCGAAAGGATATTGGAACCACGGGTATGACACAAATTCGAAATCAAGCTTGCTGCTCAAGGTGAAATGGTATTATGGGGAACATCGACGTAAGCTTTGCTCACCGTCGAAAGTTGTGCTCCGGGAAGAAGGGCCGGGTGGCACAGTTTAAAATTTAGCACGATAATGATATAGCCAATCAGGCTAGCAATGACGTGTTTGGGTACAAACTCGTAAGTAAAGAAGATTACTGAAGTTGTTGAACCGTAGTGCGGACTCAGTTCAGTTATTAGTGTCTTTGAGTGTTTAATAACTGAGAGCCCGTGAAAAATTGGAATCAGTGAGAATGTAGTACTTGATGAAGAACTCATAAGAATGATGTTTTGTGTTTATCTCGAGATACCAGGGGGTAATACTCGACGATAGATTAAAGTAAAGGTTGGACAGGTGCAATGATCTGCAGAGGACAAGTGGTTTAACTTGTCTGAGAAATTGAATCAAGGGGAACAGTATGGTCAGAACCACATTTGTAAATGATCAAACCACGGATACAAGAACTTATAACAAGGGGGTAACTATTTTACGAGAAGCTTCCATGATAAGATTTACATCGTGTCCATGGGCATGAACACAAAGTTCAAGGTCGACTCCCACTTCTTTAATGCATAACCTTTCATTCACTTCTCGCCTTCAACGAAGTTGTGTGTTGAAATTTTATCTGACATAACACCAGTAGAGTATGACCCGTAGTAGTTTCCGGGTTCACACAGATTAGAGAAAGCATAGGTCCAACCCATCGGGGCCTCTTAGGAACATATACCACAAACTTCGAGAGTAATTATCACTAGCTCGAAAGCAGAGCATGGTTGAGAAAGTAGAGGATACCATTTTGCAAAGACATTATGTATCCTAGGAAAGGCTCACAAGGTTATTGAATATGAAGGACATTGTCGGATAAAATCCAACAAAGGATCTGGTGGTCCACAAAAGGATCTGATGTGAGTATCGGCACACAACCAGAGGAAGAATCAATGCAAAGACATTGGATTATAGAAACAACTGAATAACTTAGAGCTCAATTGTAAAGGAATTATGATTTACAAAGCGAAGGATCAGAAGCAGACGCTCTGATCAAGGATGGATAAGTTCAATAGACTTAGGGGCACAATCGACGACAATTTGATTGGCGAGAACCAGCTCAGGTTTAAAATGACGTCTGAGTCGGAAGGATGAATTCTAGGATTTGTTTGAGGATTGCGAGCATTCGCAACAAATTGTATTAACGGACTCAAAATGATAATGACAATGGATGTCAACAAGATTACTAGACTTAAGATTAATCATAATGCAAGTAAGCAAGAATTTCAAGAGCAAAAAGGCTCCTGAGGATTTTCGGAAGATCGAATGGTATTTTGAACACTTTTGTGAAATACTTGAATCAACTGGGGATGAGCGGATACTCGGTAAGTGCGAGAATTATCTGTAGGGGTATTCAGGTGACAAAGAACAGCAAGGCAGTAAGCTCAAAGGATTCTCGGAACAACAGAGGGAATTTCGGGGTATCTTGTAATAACAAGATCAACTGGGAAACATTGTATGAATGGCGAGTATACGTGGTTATCCATAGGAGTTTATCGCTAGAATGGAATTGCAAAAGCGATGAACACAAGTTCTTGGGTTAACAGCGGAGAGTGTCTTCAGGGTCTTCACGTGCAGCAGACGATCATCAGTAATAAGGGGCTCTCCGGGTGAAAGTGATAACGAGATCCTAATGTTAGATTTAGCAAAATTCATTTAACCCGAATAGGTGAGAGATCAGAGTCCCAGAGTAAAGGTCGAGGAGTAAAAGATCCTAGTACCACCCAATGGCGACGTGGGCCCGTAAGACACACAACCATGTTAGTAAAAACTTTTCCAATGACTAGACTCGACTTCGGCCAAGGAGTTGGAAAGGGGGATTCCTACAGGCAGTCGGCTCTGATACCAACTTGTGACGCCCCCGATTCAATTGTACACTAATCATGCACGCAAACGTGTACGATCAAGATCAGGGACTCACGGGAAGATATCACAACACAAATCTAAAACATAAATAAGTCATACAAGAATCATAATACAAGCCAGGGGCCTCGAGGGCTCGAATACAAGTGCTCGATCATAGACGAGTCAGCGGAAGCAACAATATCTGAGTACAGACATAAGTTAAACAAGTTTGCCTTAAGAAGGCTAGCACAAACTGGGATACAGATTGAAAGAGGCGCATGCCTCCTGCCTGGGATCCTCCTAAACTACTCCTGGTCGTCGTCAGCGGCCTGCACGTAGTAGTAGGCACCTCCGGTGTAGTAAGAGTCATCGTCGACGGTGGCGTCTGGCTCCTGGGCTCCAGCATCTGGTTGCGACAACCAGGTAGAAGGGAAAGGGGGAAAAGAGGGAGAAAAGCAACCGTGAGTACTCATCCAAAGTACTCGCAAGCAAGGATCTACACTACATATGCATGGGTATATGTGTAAAGGGCCATATCGGTGGACTGAATTGCAGAATGCCAGAATAAGGGGGGGATAGCTAATCCTGTCGAAGACTACGCTTCTGGCCACCTCCATCTTGCAGCATGTAGAAGAGAGTAGATGGTAAGTTCACCAAGTACCATCGCATAGCATAATCCTACCCGGCGATCCCCTCCTCGTCGCCCTGTTAGAGAGCGATCACCGGGTTGTGTCTGGCACTTGGAAGGGTGTGTTTTATTAAGTATCCAGTTCTAGTTGTCATAAGGTCAAGGTACAACTCCGGGTCATCCTTTTACCGAGGGACACGTCTATTCGAATAGATAAACTTCCCTGCAGGGGTGCACCACATAACCCAACACGCTTGATCCCATTTGGCCGGACACACTTTCCTGGGTCATGCCCGGCCTCGGAAGATCAACACGTCGCAGCCCCACCTAGGCACAACAGAGCGGTCAGCACGCCGGTCTAAATCCTATGGCGCAGGGGTCTGGGCCCATCGCCCATTGCACACCTGCACGTTGCGAACGCGGCCGGAAGCAGACCTAGCCTAGCAGGCATTCCAGTCCAATCCGGCGCGCACCGCTTAGTCACTGACGTCACGAAGGCTTCGGCTGATACCACGACGTCGAGTGCCCATAACTGTCCCCGCGTAGTTGGTTAGTGCGTATAGGCCAAATGGCCAGACTCAGATCAAATACCAAGATCTCGTTAAGCATGTTAAGTATCCGCGTACGCCAACCAGGGCCAGGCCCACCTCTCTCCTAGGTGGTCTCAACCTGCCCTGTCGCTCCGCCACAAAGTAACAGTCGGGGGCTGTCGGGAACCCAGGCCCACCTCTACCGGGATGGAGCCACCTGCCCCTTCAGCCCCCATCTCCGAACAGTATCATAAGTAATGTGACAGTATAAAGTATATAGCATATGCCCGTGATCACCTCCCGAAGTGATCACGGCCCAGTAGTATAGCATGGCAGACGGACAAGAGTGTAGGGCCACTGATGGAACTCTAGCATCCTATACTAAGCATTAGGATAGCAGGTAAAGGTATCAACAATTGTAGCAACAATGACAGGCTATGCAGCAGAATAGGCTTAACCGAAAGCAGTAACATGCTATGCTACTCTAATGCAAGCAGTATAGAGAAGGAATAGGCGATATCTGGTGATCAAGGGGGGGCTTGCCTGATTTCTCTGGCAAGAAGGAAGGGTCGTCAACACCGTAGTCGATCGGGGTACCAGCAGCAGCGTCAGTCTCGTAGTCTACCGGAGAGAAGAGGGGGAAGAAACAATGAATACAATGCAAACAGATGCATATCGATGCATGACATAACAAGTAGCGGTGCCAAGTGTGCCCTAATGCGGTAGGAGGTGATACCGACGAAGGGGAAAACATCCGGGAAAGTATTCCCGGTGTTTCGCGTTTTTGGACAGATGAACCAGAGGTGGAAAGTTGCGTGTTTACTATGCTAGGATTGTGTGGCGGGCGAACGGGCTGCGTATTCGGATTCGTCTCGTCGTTCTGAGCAACTTTCATGTAGAAAGTATTTCGACCCGAGTTACGGTTTATTTTATATTAATTTTAAAAGATTTAAAACATTTTTAGGATTTATCTAATTAATTTAATTCAACATTATCCAGATCAATACATGTTGACGTCATCATGATGTCAGCACGACGTCAGCAGTCGACAGAGGTGTTGACTGGGTCGCTGACGTGTGGGTCCCAGATGTCATTGATAGATTAGGCTAAACTATAAGTTTAATTAAGTTAACTAACTAATTAGTTAGTTAACCAGGTAATTAATTAAGTTAATTAATTAATTAATTAATATTTTTATTTCATATTCTTCTTTTCTATTTTTTTAATGTTCTGGGGGGCTGGGCCCCACGTGTCATTCGCCAAGGGGACCGATGCGGGTTAGCGGGCGCTGGGTGTGGGCATAGCCCGAACGGGCGTGTGCCCGAGAGGGCGCGAGGCGCGCACGATGCACGCAAGCGCAGGCGGTGGGGCGCGGGCGACTGGCCCCGGGCGAGGCCAGCAGGCGCACGGGCGGCCGGTGTAGGCCGCGGGGCGCGCGCGGCCAAC